>NC_142888.1:110602903-110907661 GCF_051225735.1 Oryctolagus cuniculus
AATTGAAAATGCTGGTTCCTACCTGTTTGTATTTTCATGAGTTTGCTTACTTATCATAAAATATTCTGACTTCTTTAAGCTTCAGATTTTAGACAATAAATTTAAGACTTTTTGGTTAAAAACAAAAGATAACCTCTATGTTCTTAATGTAAGGCGGTCAATTAGTCTTCTAAATTAAGCTCTAGACTGCCTAATCACCACAGTCTGAATTGGTGGTTCCATATCTGAAGCCATGAAGAAAAACAGAATTCTGACTCTAAAATTCCCTATAGTGCTCAGCTATTAATGAAGTGGCAGAGACAAGTGCTACCTCAGAAACAAAAATGCCCTCCAAGTTATACCAACATATCATGGAGACTTACTCTGGATTTATTTTGTTTCTTTCTAAGTGTTTAGATCCAGAAGGTTCCTGGGAAATCAGTAGACCCAGGACGACAATCTATCATCGAGGCGGTCTAATCCCCTAATAGCATCAGTGTCTTGACAGTGAATGCAATAAAATTACCTCTCCAACCCCAGCACTTAAGGTGGGAAAGAGATAACAGAAATCTTGCAGACTTATGCTGTATGCCTCACTTACGCTAATCAATAATCATCCCCTACTTGGCTAACACACACTGACCTGTGTTACTGGTAGGCACAGAAAATGGCAGGAGTTGCCATCTCTGCCTTCAGGTTGCTCCTGGTTGGGAAGACAAACACGTACCTCTACACGCAGTTAATTGGAATACAAGGTAGTGAGCGGTGTGCCAAGACCATGGGTCTCGGTAGAGAGAAGAGGGCACAGAAGAACTCTGGAGAGTTAGTTCAGAAGTGACTCAGTGCAAGAAGTAGCTCTGAGATACTTGCAGCCACTGAAGCTCAAGCAGCCCAATGCAGCAGTGTAAGGAAATGAAGCTGGTAATGTTCAGGATGGGATGGGTGAGCAACACCCAAGGGGCAAAGCAAGCCAGTAAGAAACTACTTAAAACAGCTTCCTAACAGATCTCCCGGACATTATCTCTTGCCTCACCAATCCTTAACTTGAAGTGTCACTAGTTATCTACCTAAAACAGCTTGACCGACTGCATTCCCCTCCTGGAGAACCCTATCTCCCCGTGGTCCCAAAAATACAATTTATATTCCTTCTACTGTTAACACTATATTGTTTATGTCTGGGTTCAACATATTCCCTGCCAAATGTGTGACTGGATCCTCTCTACTATGTAGACTAGTGCTGTTATAATGGTCTTCTACTAGTTAGACGACGGTAATCACATAGCTTATATCTCTAAACTTTCTATGAGTAGACAAGGGACTTTCTTCATATCTGAACAATGCCACACAAACCATACTCTGGGTTTGATAGGAACCGAGTTCAAATCCCACCTCTGCCATTCACTAGCTATAGGATGGAGGATATGTGTTTCTGAATTCCGTTGAGTTTCAGTTTCCTTGTCTGTAAATGGGGATGAGGATGATAATTCCCACTTCATATAGTTGTTATGGGCCTTCAATGAGACAATCATATAAATTCCTTAGCACACGGTCAGCCCCAGAGAACGCATTCAATAGCTACTAGCTCTTATCATGAGGCCAAACTGTATTTTTCTGTGAACCTACTAGGGGTCTTCAAAATGTTCACGGGAAATGTGTGTTATGAAAAGATCATGTATACATTTCAAAATTTTTGAACCAAAATAAATTTACCTTTTAATTCCATTCTTCCATGAACTTTTGGAAGTTCCCCGGTATATGGGCGCCAACTTCAGTGAACAAAAACAATTAAGGTTATTAGTGAGCCAGAGACAAGTTACTTCCAACTGCCTCAGATTAACACTGATGTTGTTTCCCTTGCACAGATAACATCATGCCTTAGAACGTTCCCTAGCTAATCCTGAAATTACATGCAACCCAGTGTGAATCAAATAAAAATGAAAATAGTAATTATGCTGAATCAAACATTTTATATTTATATATTCTAACTAGAGATTGAGCTGCCCCCCCCCAAAAAAAAAAAAAAACACCAGAAAAGAACTAAGTTCTTTTTGGAGCATATCCAGGAGATAGTCCCTATAACCACTTGGGACAATTTCTATAGCGGCAGGCCCTGTGGATGAGACCCTGTCGTCAAGTGAAATATGGAGCCAATTCCAACAAAAGAGGGGATCACAAGTTCATTGCAAAATCCAACTGCTTTACTCAAGGTAGGGAAGGGAGAATATGAATCTTGAAGCTTAATCTGTGTGTCTTACATAAAATAGTCAAGAAAATATCAGAAAGTACTGCTATCTAACACACACACACACACACACATACATACACACACCTTCTTTCCATGTAATCCCAACATAGCTTATATGATTCCCAGAATCTTTTGATATAGAGATATGGGTGCAGGCACATGTGTGTGTGTGACCACATGCTCACAGGTGCATAATTCATGAATATAAATGGGAAAAAAATAACAAAAATTCCAAAATCACTATAGCGTAAAGTTCTTTAGTCCAGTTCAACATCGCTGCAAAAGGGACATTTGACAAGCTCAACAAGGTTTCTAACCAAAAGCTTCACTCTTCAAGATAACTGCAGTAAAGAGTATATTAGTAATGAAATACCAACTGTCGCATAGCCTTTATCCTTGGTCTTTACAGGAGGCACAATGAGAATAGTAAGGTTTTTTTTTAAATGGTCATTAATGTTATTTTTTATTAATGACTCAGCATTACCTAGTTATAGTTAATTTTCCAGTCCCCAAACCCTTCTCCCTTCAAACTCCCTTCTCCCCATCTGTATCACTCATGTGGTGCTTATCACACCCCATGTTGGATTCCAATTATGCATGTGCCTGGCTTATCTCACTACTACCAGCAAAGGTTCTGGTGACAAGAGGCCCTTCCTCCCTTCTTCCCACCTCCCCTGATGCCTCGCACAGCACACTGCACACAGTAGGGACTCCAAGCTGATCTGACCATTGAAAGTGGAACAAAAACATGGCCTGTCTGCTGAAGATCCCTTTTGATCATGGCCTTTTGGCTCCCCATTATTTGAAAAGTACGGGCGTCAAGAGGCTAGGCAATGCAGGACCTCAGTTGTAAGCCCTGTCAGTATGATATACTCCCTGACGCCAGTGGGAGCACATCAAATTCTCCTAATTAGGATCTAGTAAGGTGGAGACGCCTTCAGAACACGTGGTATTCTTAAAAGACTGTTCAGTGCTCCAGGAGGCAAGTGCAAGGACGTTAGGAAAAACCTTAAACTTGGACTAAGCCCGGGGCTCAATGAGCTGCGCACTCCAACATTGTGACCCTCTGCCTGGAAAACAATCCTGGATGCTTTGCATTGAAAAAAAAATAAATAAATTATTCGTGCCCCCGCCCCACCTGCACGGAAAGTACCTAGCAATTAATTCATTCAGGCCTAAGCTGAATGCATGTCACTAATTGACTATGCCCTCCCTCCCCTTGCAAAAAAAAAAAAAAATGATCAAAATTATCTGAGTGTAGCCCAGAGGAGAAAGATGAGGTTAATGCCGCATCTGGAGAGCCCAGAGTGATGGTAAAGATTACCCCTGTTTCTATACTGGCCTTCTAAAGGTATTTACTTGGGTCTGTCTGTGTTGTGACAGTGCCCTAGACGCAAATGAATGCCTCTAACACTCCACATTTTTGAGCCATTCAGTCATGCATTTTTGTTATTGTTGAAAGTGGTGCGAAATTGCACTGCATGAGCTAAAGTCCTTGGTGGTCTTCCAAGGATTCCAGCTAAAAAGGCACTTCCTTTGTTCCTGAGGAGAATGCAGTCCAGTAGGTCATTCAAAAGGGGAAATAAAAGCAGCAGCCCTGGGAGGGAGATGAAGGACAAGACAAAAAGAATAAAATGTTTTGGGTGTGAGCACATTAGCTTCCATTTCCTGCTGCTGGTCACTAATAACTCCCCTATCTTTTGGGGGGAGGGGTGCCGTGATAGACATTTAGGCAACAAATATCCCTCAGGTGTTTTCTGGGGATGAGGACAGTCAAAGGGTACACCTAAGGCCCTAAGCGCCCTCCTCTCAAGCTTCCTCTTCCCCGCGGGCGAGCGAGATGCTGGCTGGGGGAGACGCCTTGCCACTGCAAGAAACTGCACCGAGTTAAGTTGGAAAAACTGGGGAAGGCAACTGCCCAACCCACTCCCCCGAAGGCCTCCCGTGCATGTCAAAGACACATATTGTTTGCAGGAGCAGCCGAAAACTTGTCACAGCTACGCGCGTTCCCACTAAAGACCATAGCTGCCATCTATCCGTTCCAAACGTGGGAATGACAACTGTAACCTTCCACGCCAATCATCTCGGCGGCGCCCAGGCCCAAACTGTGCAGGGCACAAAGACCCCTGCTCTGACCTGCGGAGTGCCTAAGCTTCAGCGGCTGCTGGTTCACTTCACTTTTTCTAGTGGGGCGGGAGGAAGAGGGGGAAAGAAAGCGGGCTTTTCAGGACTCTACAACCAATAAAATCGTGCCGCTTTGAGGACATACTCGAGTTCGCCGACAGACCGGCAGCTGAAGGGCAAACGGTCTTTAATCGCGAGTGTGCGAGTTACTTGACAACTGCCAAGGTGCAGTGGGCGCCGGGGCTGCTCCGGCGACTTCTTCGGCTCTATTTCTAGACTGATGCCGGTTACTACACTTCCCTCAATTACCTTTGTGATTTATACGTAATTGATGACTGCACTTAATCTCCAAGGTTATTAATAGCCCTTCCAAAAAAAATGACCCCCAAGTCTTCCGAAGTCTTTGGAAGCGCCTGGTTGAAATTACAGTATATTTCCTCGGCTGGCTGCCTGCCGAGCCCTGCCTGCCCCACCCGGAGCGACCAGCACGGCGAGGCAGAGGCGCGCTCTGCACACTTCCATGAAAGGTTCGGAACGGAGGCTCGGCCCCCGGGGCTCTGGAGTGGCGCTCACTCCTCCGTTAGCTTATGCTGGCCATCAGCCAGCTAGAGTCGCGGTTCTTTGCTGAGCCCCCGGGGCGAGCAGGCTACCTGCGCCGCCGCCGGCCCCAGCGCGGCCCGAGAGGCTGCGCGCAACAGTTGGCTGCTGCAAGCCAGCCAGCCAGCGAGTGAGCGAGAGAGCGAGCGAGCGAGTGAGCGCGACCCTGAGGGGACCCGCCCGGGCACCGCGTCTGGCCTCTGAGGAGGGCTGGAGGGCGCTGCCGGCCACGGGGCTTCGCCAAGGGCTTGCACAAATGCACCACGCAACCCCCTGCGCCGCAATCCCGCGAACTTTTTTTTTTTCACAGGCTAAGCCGTGTCATTTGCATAACCATCCCTAAACAGGGATTCGGGTTTCCTGTAATCAGTCCTTTCAAAGGTCTGCAATTGTACGTACAATTAACCCTAAAAACGAGGTGAGAAAAGAAGAAAGGGCCAAAGGGGTGTCCTTCTTGTCCAACACCTTCCGGAAAGCCCAGAGTTCCCAAAAGTCAGGGGAGGGAGGAATGGATTGGAGGGGGAGTCGCCTGCTTTCTAAAGGCGACTTCTAAAGCCCTTGCAGCTACTCAAACTTCTAATCCGCGTCAGCGGTAAGAGACAGGCGGGGGAGAGGGGGTTCTATTTTATTTTATTTTTTTAAAGAACATCAATGAAACATCGATTCAAGTTTCACGTTTTGCGCCCCCCCCCCGAATCTGGCAAACTCCAGAACGCCCTCCTCGCACCCCCCCCACTACCCAGTCTCTCGTCACCCACACAACAAAGCGGGGAGCCCAGGAAGGAGTTCAACCCGGAAAAGGCGAGGGAGCCGGTGACACGCACTTGGAGGGCTGGAGACCTCAGGGGCTTCCTGGGACCCGCAGGATCGCGGAGGGTGGGGGAGCAGAGCTCCGGAGTGGCACCGGGGGAAAAAAAAAAGCCAGAGCCCCATCCACCCGCGGTGCCCTGGGGGGCGCCGCGCCCGCGGGGCATGTTCTGCGCCCCGGCTGACTCGCTCTCACTCTGCCGCCTTTCCATTTCTCCCTCTCGGCTACCTGCCTCCGGCGCGAGGGGCGGCCGGGCGGGAGAGGGGGACTGCGGCCCCTTTTCCCGAGCGCCCGCCTCTGGGGGTTCCCACCTACCGTTGATCTCGTGGAGGGGGGCATCGTTCTTGTTGAAGCCTTTGGACACGTAGAGACGTCGCACTTCCGAGCAACTTTTCGACTTGAGCTCGGCAGCCAGCAGCGCGGCGCTGAGCGCGGCCAGGAGACAGAGAAGCGCGGGCAAGCCGAACCGTGCCATGCTGCGGGCCGGGGCAGACGCGTTCCCACCTTTCGGACAGGAGGAGACGGGTCGGGGAGCGGCGCTGCCGGGGCGGGCCGAGCGGCACGGAGTCGGGGGCTCGCGAGTGGAGCGAGAGAGCGAAGGAGTTGGAGTTAGTGGTGGAGCAGGAGGAGGAGGAGAGCTGGAGGAAGAGACGCGGGGAGAAAAGTGGAGCCGGGCCTCGCGTCAGGCAACGGTCCCCGGTGCCAGGCGCGCAGTCGGGGCAGGAGGAGGAGAGAGGAGGGCGTGGAGCGGCGCGCGGCCCAGGGAAGCAGAGGCACGGGCCGGTGACCCCGGGGCTCCGCGGGGCAGCGAACCGGGCGGGCGAGCTGGCTGGCCGGCCGGCAGAGCAGGGTGCAAGGAAGGAGGGAAGGTGGCAGGGACCGCGGAGGGTGTGGGCGGCAGCGGCGGCGGCGGCGGCAGCGAACGCCCGCTGCGAGCTGCTCCGGCTGCCCCGCGCTGGTCCGCTTGCCTGGCTCGACTCGACTCGGCTCGGCTCGGCTCACTCTGCCCTCGGCCGCGCGGCTGTGCCCTTCTCAGCTCTGCTGCTGATTGACTGGCCGGCTTGCGCGGCGACGCTCCGCAAACTTGGCCAAGCAGGCGGCACTAGGGGGGAGGGGGTGGGCGGCACGAGTGGGGGGAGGTGGGGGAGCCGGAGACAGGCGGGAGCACGCAGGGCCGGGCCGGGCCGGGAGAAAACCTGGAAGTGGGGTTGGATCCGGAGCGGCCAAATCCACTTCCTAGGGGGCCGCACCGGGCGCGCGGCGCTCCCTCGCGCGACACGCCCCGTCGGACTCCTCCTTCCTCCCCTCCTCCTCGGAGGCGGGGAACCTGCCCGCCGCCCCCCACCCCCGCCGCGCTCCCCCCAACCCCGGAGAGGAAAGGCCAATTTCTCTGCGCTGAAGACTCCCCAGTGCCAGGGAACCGGGCGGCCTGGGATTTGTACCGAAGCCCACGTCTGAGCAATTAGTCCTGCTGCGGGCGGGCGGCCACCTGACTGGCTGCGCGCCGGCCAACGCCGCGCCTGGCTCTCCCGCCGCGATACCTGCCTGCTCGCTGCCATCCCACACGGGGCCCAGGGTGGGGGGATGCTCCTAACCGCCCAGCTCCCGGGCTGGGCGGGGAAGGCTCTCACGTTGCTCGCATTGTTTCTCTGCAGGCACCACGGGCACTCGGGACTCCCAGCTGGCCCTAGCGCCTCACCTGGCCTCCCCGACTAGCCACTGACTCTTCACCCCACCCTCCTCCCACGCAACCCTCCAGCCTTCACCCCCCCTCCCCCCACCTGTTCTGCAACAAGTCTAACAGAAAGCCCTGGACAGTGAAGGGATGGGGCAAAGTCACGGTTAACCACGAAGACCATCAGGCTCAAGCTCTCCTGCCGGTCAGGGAGCTGAGGCCCAGTGACTTGCCAACAGCGCGTATGGGGGGGGGGGTGGCGGGGAGGGGACAGAAGCCCGCAGTCTTGGAGCGGTAGCCTAGCACCCTCCCCTTTCCCCCAACTTGTCCCTCCTCCAGGCTCCTGAGAGAGACTGACACCCCTCTGAGACCCAGTCTCCACTTACCCACCAGAAAACTGGGAATGGGTGAGCCTTCTCACCTTGCAGGCTTCGTCAGATTCCATTAATGAGTGTTTTTGAAGCTGCCAGGGCTCCTTTTAATGAAGGGAACGGTGTAGATTGGGAACTTGTCATTACCCTTGTTATTGTTACAGTCTGCTTGAAGAGGTTAGGGTGAGAAGTGCCTCAGACACCTCGGGAGTGTGCTGGGAACTGGGCAGATAAAAAGAGCTGGAACTTATTATTTGGCTAGACTCGCAATTCCCATAAAATTACATAGGGTGAAGATATGAACCATCATTACAATTATCGCCCTCAGAGGGTTTGTGGCGACTTCCTCCACTGTTGTTTGTAACCCACGTTGACATGGTTGGCCAGGAGGAGCCCAGAAACCCGCATCGCGTTGTTTGGAAGCGCTGCAGACTCTTCTACATTTTATTAACTCTTGGAGACCATCAGCATAAACAGACAGATTGCGACCTGTCTATAACTGGGACTTCCGATTTCTGTGGGTTGGCAGTACATTTCACTCTGAAACTAGGAGAGCAGTTTTTCCTAAATATGCAAACTCAACTACAATTGAACTTCCTGCCATGTTCATGCGACTTTCAAAAGGCCTAAATTTTCCTTAAACTGATAACCATCAAGGTCTTCAAGGCGTTTCTAGGGTTTAGCCCAGGGCTTTTAACTTTCATTGATTGATGCGTTTACTTAAAGGATATTCTTGACGAAGGAGAATGTGATCTGTGATGCAACTGACATTAACAATAAAATGAAATCCAGTGACCATAAGCGAGTAAATGATACTCCTGAGCCAAGAAGGCCAAATCAGAAAGCTGCTTCTCCTGCCAAGTCCAGAAGCTCCTTCCCTACCCCCCCCACTCCCCCCCAACCCCGCCTTTCACTCCTGCTCTTTATCTTAATGTATTATTAACCAAAACTTGAGTCTTTAACACCAGATCAGTAACCTCTGGCTACAAACGGATCTGAACAAGTCTGAACTTTACCATTGGAGGCAGGAACCCCAAGCCTGGCTCAGAGGCGGCTCCCACTTCAAAGCCTCCTTTCATTTAAATACAAACAGGGTGAACAACTGGCAATCTACAAAACAAATATCATCCAGAAAGGAAGCTTTTCAGATGGCCCCTAGCTCCTTCTTTCCTTTCCCCGCCCCCACCCCAGCTCTGCTCTTCCAGAAGAGAGGCTTCTTGGTGGAGGTGCACCTACTCCTTTTGAGTTCTCCGAATGCCAAAAACGGAATTGGGTGCTGCCTGTGGAATACAAGCATTAATGATTTGTTAGGCTTATTAACTCTCGTGTAGCACGGGTTAGGGTTTTTTTTTTTTTTTTGCCTTTTCTATTATGGTAAAATGCACACGCATAAAATGTACAATGTTAACCATTTTGAAGTCAACAGTTCAGTGGCAACTTAATACAATCATAATGTTGTACAACCGTCACCACCAAGGTGCCCACATTCTCATTAAGCATTTCAAAGTCCATACCCTTCGCTACCTAGAAACCTCTGCTCTGCTTTCTCTCTTTACGGATTTGCCTATTCTGGACATTTCATATAGATGGAATCATACAATATGGGGACTTCAGGACTGGCTTCTTTAACTTAGCATCATGCTTTCAAGGTCCATTTCTGCATAGCCCTTATCAGTACTTCATTCCTTTTTGATGGCTGAATTAAATATTCCATTGTACAGACAAATCATATTTTAATCAGATAGCACTTTAAAGTTTGCAAAGTGCTTACAGGAGCACTCTCACAACTTTAGAAGAATTTAGTGATCTTTTTTCTTAATTGACAGACAAACCGAGTCTCCAAGGTTAGGTGGCTTGTCTACAGCCACAGAGTTCTTGCTTCAGCAAGACTGAAATCCAGGGCCTCTGACTAAATCCCTTGCTGGTTTTGGTTAGCAAGTGAGTGTGAAACTGCCCCGAGCCTATAGAAGTGTCCTTGTTTCACATTCAGAAATACTCATTGAGCACATACCATATGCCAGCTGCTGCTCAGCCCTAGAAGGAGGCAAGCTGTAGGCACCCGAAGCCGTTTGCAGTGTCATGTCCTATATGAAAGGCTTGCTTAGATAGAATGCACTTATAGCATACTTGGTTTTCCCAGGAGAGCTTTCTCTTGATATGGCACTGGGTCGGGGGAAGGGGTACATTTGCTAGTGGACAGAGGGAACAAAGAATGCACACACACACACACACGCACACGCACACGCACACACATGTTCCACTGAATGAGTCTGGCTGAGCTTTGGGGGCACTTCTCTTGGCCCACATCGCCACATGCAGGGCTGGGAAGTAGAAAGTGGCTTCCTCCCTCAGGCTGAATTGTTGGCCCGAAACCTTCTACTCTCTTCCCTCCCCTACATTGCCACTAAAGTGAACTTTTGACAAGATCATCTGAGCGATGACCCGCCCTCGCTTAATCCTGCCACCCTCCCCTGTAATTCCTCACTGCTTTCCAGATCAATTCCCAAGCCATTCGGTAGATCTGAATCTTTGTTCTTGGGCCGTAGTCAACACACCCAGCTTTCTTACTGGCCCTACCCTATATTCCGTGCTCTGGCCCAATGAGAACATCACCCTCCATCATGCCATGGATTCCTGGTAACCTTATCCTGCCCCTTCTAGAAATACCCTTTCATTCCTTGGACAGTTCTTTTGCACTCATCCTTCAAGACTTAACTGAAATGCCACCTCTTCTGGAAAGCCTTCCTGGATTCCCCCAAGCAGAGCTAGTATCTCTTGCTTCTAGGCTCCCCTAGACTCAGTCAACACAAAAAGCACTGTCAACACAAACTAACTCCCACACTTGCTCCTCCACAGAGGCTCAGCTCTTCTTAAGCCACACCTCAAAGAGCTCTTCTAGTTATTTTTATTGGCATGCCTATTGCCTGGTAGAGTTCAGGTTCACCAGATGGGTAGCTTCCCTCGGGGAATAAAAGACCTGATCATGGGTACTTCCAACAGTTTGTGGAAAATGGAATTAAATATAAAATTATTTTGTTTGCAAACATTTTGAAACGCATGCATTGTCTTTTCATAATAAACATTAACAATAACTTTTTGAAGAATTCTCATATTTGCATTTGAATTCTCTTGATTCTTAAATGATTGCAACTACTTCTGACTTCTTAAAAGTTCATCAGACAGCTGGCACCGCCGCTCACTAGGCTAATCCTCCGCCTTGCGGCACCAGCACACTGGGTTCTAATCCCAGTCGGGGTGCCGGATTCTGTCCCGGTTGCCCCTCTTCCAGGCCAGCTCTCTGCTGTGGCCAGGCAGTTCAGTGGAGGATGGCCCAAGTCCTTGGGCCCTGCACCCCATGGGAGACCAGGATAAAACCTGGCTCCTGCCATCGGATCAACGTGGTGCGCCGGCCGCAGCGGCCATTGGAGGGTGAACCAATGGCAAAGGAAGACCTTTCTCTCTGTCTGTCTCTCTCACTGTCCACTCTGCTTGTCAAAATAAAATTTAAAAAAAGTTCATGAGACAAAGAGCCTGGCTCTATGGCTTAGCAGGTGGGGATGCCACCTGCAGTGCCAGCATCCCATATAGACATCAGTGAGTTCTGGCTGCTCCACTTCTGATCCAGCTCTCTGCTATGGCCTGGGAAAGCAGTAGAAGATGGCCAAAGTCCTTGGGCCTCTGCACCCGCATGAGAGACCCAGAAGAAGCTCCTGGGTCCTGGCTTCGGATTGGCGCAGCTCTGGTCATTGTGGCCATTTGGGGAGTGAATCAATGGATGGAAGAACTTTCTGTCTGCCTCACTCTGTAACTGTTTTTCAAATAAATTTTTAAAAAATCATTTAAAAAAAAAGTTCGTCAGACAAACTCAGCCTACCTTCAGCCCAGATTTCACGCACTCATTTTCTTCCTTTGCTTCTCCTTTGAAGATTGCACAGCCTTCTTGGGAGATAGGACCCAGGAGGAAAAGACACTGACAAAGATAATACAGGACAATGCATATCTCCCCGGACAGTTGTCTCAATCTACTCTTTGTTTCCCAATGGCTGATCACCTCTTGGGCAGTCTGGAAACTGTTACAGGCATAGCGGTGGTTAAAGGATCAACCACCTCATAGTAGTTAATATGCGTAGTCTGCACCTGTCTCCCAAGTCCACGTTTCCTTTCAGTATTCTTCATTGCCTGAAGTTTGCTCGATCTTTCCTTCTCCCTCAGCGAGCTCATCCATGTTTAGAGACTAGCAGCTCCTGGTCGTTAGCGCCATACTACCTCGTCTGTGCCAGCAGTGCCCGCTGTTCTCAGAGCCCCATAATGGCCCAGCTCTCTCACTCTTCATGAATTGCTGGGATCTACTGAGGACACTTCCTTTCCCTTCCACAGCCTTCCACAGCCATAAACCCCTATCCAGTCCTGTCACCTCCTGCCTGGACTGTAGAGCCCACCTTCTAACAGGTCTGCTGATCTGTAACCTTTCTCTCCACCCACCCACCCACCCACCCAGGCATGATCGCAAAATCAATCTTCCCATAGCATCATTTGCAACTGCCATGGGAAGACACAATAACTGATCATTGCTTAGTGCTGTAGAGTTGAAGAATGGCTTTCATGTGCAGTATCTGTCAAGTATTCATTGGTTCCCCAATGTATGGATGAGGGAACACGCTGAGAAATGTAAAGAGGCCCAGTTCAATGACATGGCTAGTTTGTTTTACGATGTTTTAAGCCCAAACTTGCCCAGGAAAACTTTAAATAGAGTACCAGGCTGGGGGTAAAGGAATGGAGAAGGCAGGACTTCCCTTAGGCCCTGTGGGATGGGATGGAATCCCCTAGGTGAAAAGATGGGATGGGGATTTGGAGGCCAGTGAGCACATTATCTTACCCAAGTACAGCTTTATCTGGGACACTGTCAGGAAATGAGGTGCCAGATAATGGGGGCACATTATCCTGGGGTCACAGCGCTAGCCTGATCCTATAAACACTGGCTATTTGTAAGCAGCCAGTGAGAAGATAAAGGCAGGGCCTTAGAAGGAATGGTCTGGGGAGGTGCAGAGGCATAGGATGGATTGAAGACAGGAAAGTTAGGCCATTGCAGTATTGTCAGCAAAGCGATGAAGGCCCAGCATTTCTTCCTCCAGGGATCCTGTAGGAAAAAGCAAAAAAAAATTAAATGAATGAAAGAAAGAAGAAAAATGGTGTGGTCCAGTGAAAGAGGCTTAGAGGTCAGATGGTCGGCAGACTAAGAGTTGAATCCTGGTTCTGCCATTTCTTGTCTGTGTGTCATTAGATAAATAACTTACCCTCTCTGTCCTCACATGCCACACCTACCCTGCAAGGGTTAACAAACAAAGTATATGAAAGGCATTCCTGGGGCAGGCAGGGGGTCTAGCCTCTGAAACCAGAGTGCTGATTCTGCTGCGGATTGGATTCCAGCTCCTTCCTAAGGTGCACCCTGGGAGGCAGCAGGTGATGATTCAAGTATTTTGTCCCAGCCACCCACACAGAGGGGAGGCCTGGATTGAGTTCTACATTCCAGGATTTGGCCTGGCTCAGCCCTGGCTGTTGTGGGCTTTGGGGGCAGTGAATCTGCAGATGGGAGATTTCTGTCTGCCTGTGTGTTTGTGTGTATCTTTCTGTGTCTTTCAAATAAATAGATTAAAAAAAAATTTTTTTGAAGCACGCCTCTTGGCATAGAACATGTCTAATTCATGTTCACTCTACAGTCGTCCGCTCTACCAGCTGAGCTATCGAAGGGTTGTGCCTGCAGAACCTGGCATGGAGTAGAAAATATTTACCTATACCTCGAAGGAGTCAGAAATAACTTAGCACACTGCCTAGCACAAGTATTTAACGATCAGCACTCCTTTAGGCTTTGGAGATATAGTTTGAATAAAACAAAATGCCCTCTCTCATAGAGCCTAAAAGTAGGGGCACGATAAATTGTCATTATTATTTGCTCATATCCAGCCATGTCAGCATTAAAAGGCTACTTAGTACGATAGCACATTAGTCTAATAATCTTATGTTGAGGTGCATTAATTTTATCTGTATTGGCCCATAGTTGGCATTGAATTATATGATTTGGCAAACTAAAAGGGATGTGAGTTACTTTCATGCAATATGGCCATTTCACTACAGGGAAGGTATTTGTTATTAGCTCCATTTTCCTGGTGAGATAACTGAGGTCCAAAGAGTAACAGGATCATTCTTATCCCAGGAACTGCATATCTGCTGGTTGTGATATTTTCTCATACTCTACTACGGGAGCAAACTTTGCAGGAAGTACGTAGCTTCTCATGAGCCATGCTCCTAGGGGAATAAAGGCCAAAGGCCATACAGAAAGAGAGCTAGCTAGTCTTCTCTTGCACCTAAGCTCTTATGTATAGTCTGATTTCTAAAGAACATTCCTAATTTTTTTATTTATTTATTTGACAGACAGTGAGACAGAGACAGAGAGAAAGGTCTTCCTTCTGTTGGTTCACCCTCCAAATGGCCACTAGGGCCAGAGCTACACTGATCCAAAGCCAGGAACCAGGTGCTTCCTCCTGGTCTCCCATGGGGTGCAGGGCCCAAGCACTTGGGCCATCCTCCACTGCACTCCCGGGCCACAGCAGAGAGCTGGACTGGAAGAGGAGCAACTGGGACTAGAACCAGTTGCCCATATGGGATGCCGGCACCGCAGGCAGAGGATTAACCAAGTGAGCCATGGCACCGGCCCAAAGAACATTTCTAATTATTGAAAAAAGAGCCTGCTTTTCGGTGAGTATGCTTCTATGTGATGGCAAAATGGTCACCATAGATACTCATTATTCTAGCTTCTTTTTTTAATAGAAAGCTTTTATTTAATAAAATACATTTCATAAGTACAACTTTTGAATTATAGGGGTTCTTCCCCCCATACATGTCCTCCCACCCCCAAACCATCCCACCTCCTACTCCCTCTCCCATCCCATTCTTCATTAAGATTCATTTTTAACTGTCTTTACATACAGAAGATCAACTCTATACTTACTAAGTAAAGATTTCAACAGTTTTATGCTAACTTACACATAATGTCATCTACAGCTTTAGAAGTAGAATGCCCGCTGGACAGAAATGGTTCATTTGTGAAATGAAAATTATTTCTTCATATCCTTTTGATGAACTAAAAACACTCGTACCTTGAGTTTAGTCTTCGGATTGTGAAGGCACTTCTGGAACATGCATTTTTTCATCATATTTATTATTACTCTTCCACATCTCATCCAGCTGGTGAGAAAAACCACGCTGGTGAAAACAGACAAGGTAGAGGCAGGGAACCCAGTAGCAAAGGCTACTACTGGAGTATGCCACCTGGAAGGGCCTTGGCTCTCAGCTAGTCAATCCACATCAAACTTGACCTGTCAAAATTTCACTCTTATGATATTCCGACCACCACCAGAAGCAAGCAGCAGGTCTGCCTAGAGCAGTTGCAGTAGCACCACTGTTTTCCAACCATGCCTCTTCCCCCTTGGGATTTCATCTGAGACTAACAGCTTGCAGGTAGCAGGCATGTGGGGGCTTGAGATTGCAAAGGACTTGTGGTGCTGCACGTTGCATTTTCCTGTTCATCCGGTACCTCATTTAGAAACACAGACAAGTTATCTGGTGGCAGTTTTACCCTCCCAGGGCTCTCCCTGTTCTGTCCCAGAACATTATGAAACCAGCTCCCCTTCAGTGAGGATTAGCAAAGAGCTACACAAGCAAGGCCCGGTTAGGAAGCAACATAGTGTTGGAAATGGACATGAGAAACTTCTTAATCAAGTCTCAATTTAGTCCAACAGGTTGTCTGGACTTTCCCTTCGACCCTTCTTTCTTTTTTTGTTTTTCCTCCCCCTCTTCTTTTTCTTCTTTTTTTCCATAGCACCATCATCCTTGCCTTTATGTGAAGAGACAATATGCATTTTTAAGAAGACCCAGCAGGGAGCAGGCATTTTTATTCCAAAGAGATACCGCAGATAAAAAGACCCAGAGAGAGGGTCAGACATAGTTTGACATTTGTCATTTTCTACCCACTGATGGGCACTGTCTGCGGACCTGCTGCTGTTGCTGCTGCTATGACAATAATGCATTCAAATGAGCAAGGAAATGAAACCTGTACGGACATTCAGAGCATGTAGCCAGCTCCAGGCTGCACACGCGGACTGGGTCAGGGGTGGATTTTCCCATGTCCCTCCCTGCTAACATATGCAAGCTCCCCTCACCCAGGAGTGCTCTCCAGGAGAATTCTAACTAGTGTTTTCTTAATGACTCTCACAGTCCTGGCCTAATTGCAGCATGCAGGAGCCTTGAGGAGGATGCACACGAACTGGCAGAAATGAACAAGGGGCTCTTCCATGCTCCTCCAAGCCCTTCATCTCAAGAGAATCCTGCTTTTCTTCTCTTGACTTTCCAAGGTCGAGGTAAGGCAATAGCAAAAAGTCGCACCAAGAAAAATAGGTTTTCCCATGGAAAATTTCCAATTTTGAACAATCTAGTCTGATTTCTGTGACTCCTAGCTTTATTTCCCTTAAGGTATGGATTCATAGCAGTATGCCTGGCTTTTATAAGTATGTACATATGATGTGATTGTTGAAAAATTGCTGTATTTAGTTAATGTTTTAGTTACTTGGAAGAAAGAAATGTAAGAAAATCTTCTGGGGTGCTAGAAATATTCTATATCTTGATCCAGGTGGTGGTTACATGGGTGTGGATTTTTATTAAAATTCATCACTTCGGTGGTCAGCATTGTGGCACAATGGGTTAAGCCACCACCTGCAACACCAACATCCCATTTGAGCTATGGTTCAAGTCCCAGCCGCCCCTTTTCCTATCCAGCTCTCTGGGAAGGCAGCAGAGGGTTGTCCAAGCGCTTGGGCCCCTGTACCCACCTGAGAATCCCAGATGGGGCTCCTGGCTCTTGGCTGCTGGCTTTGAGCTGGCCCAGCCCTAGCTATTGCAGCCATTTGGGGAGTGAACCAGAGGATGGAGGATCTCTCTCTCTCTCTGTCTATCCCCCCTCTCTTTGTAAATCTGCCTTTCAGAAGTGAATAAACCTTTTTTAAAAATATTTACTTATTTGAAAATCAGAGATACATAGAAACATCTTCCATCCCTCTCACTGGACTTGACCTGGGACCTATATGGGATGCAGGCTTCATGTATGACAGCTTTATCTGCTACACCACAATGCTAGCCCCTGGCTGCACCACTTATGGTCCAGCTCCCTGCTAATGTGCCTGGGAAAGAAGGGGAAGGTGGCCCAAGTGTTTGGGCCCATGCCACCCACATGGGAGACCTGGATGGAGTTTCAGGCTCCTGGCTTTAGCCTGGTCCAGCCTTGGTCTTGGTGGACACTTGGGAAGTAGAAGATTTCTCTCTCTCTCTCTCTCTCTCTCTCTCTCTCTGTAAATCTTTCTTTTTATTCCATCAAATAAACCATTTATTTATTGAGTACAAATTTCATAAGTACAACTTTAGGAATATAGTGATTCTTCCCATTATACCCGCCCTCTCACCCCCACTCCCACCCCACTCCCACCCCACCACCTCCTCCCTTTCCATTCCCAGTCCCATTCTCCATTAAGAAAAATAAACAAAACAAAACAAAACCCTGTTCCTCCACAGTCAAGACAAGGGCTGTTCAAGTCATTGCTTCTCAAAGTGTCAATTTCACGTCTACAGATTTCCTTTCAGATGCTCTGTTAGTTATTACAGATCAGGGAGAATATATGGTATTTGTCCTTTTGGGACTGGCTTATTTCACTAAGTATAATGTTTTCCAGATTCATCCATTTTGTTGCAAATGACCGGATTTCATTTTTTTAACCACTGTGTAGTATTCCATGGTGTACATATCCCATAATTTCTTTATCCAGTATTCAGTTGATGAGCATTTAGGTTGATTCCATGTCCTGGCTATTGTGAACTGAGCTGCAATAGACATGGGGGTGAAGATAGCTCTTTCATTGCTGATTTCATTTCCCTTGGGTAAATTCCCAGGAGTGGGATGACTGGGTCTTATGGTATATTCAGGTTTCTGAGGTATCTCCAAACTGATTTCCATAGTGGTTTGACCAGTTTACATTCTCACCAATAGTGGATTAGTGTCCCGTTTTCCCCACATCCTCACCAGCATCTGTTGTTTGTTGATTTCTGTATGAAAGCCATTTGAATGGGGGGTTAGGTGAAACCTCATTGTGGTTTTGGTTTGCGTTTCCCTGATTGCTAGTGATCCTGAGCATTTTTTCTTGTGTCTTTTGGCCATTTGGATTTCCTCTTTTTAAAAATGTCTAAGTCCCCTGGCACGTTTCTAACTCCACCATTTGGGGCAAGTCCGATTGAGAATGTCCCAAATTGTACATCTCCTCCCTCTCTTATTCCCACTCTTATATTTAACAGGGATCACTTTTCAGTTAAAATTTCAATCAGACTTGCTCCAAATGGTGGAGTTAGAAATGTGCCAGGGGATTCCAATGCAATCCCATCAAGGTGACATGTACCAATGCCATCTCACTAGCCCAAGTAATCAATTTCATTTCACAATTGATCACACTGATAGGTCTAAGAGTCAAAGGGATCACACAAACAAGACTAGTGTCTGCTAATACTAACTGATAGAATCAAAAAGGGAGAGAACCATCCAACATGGGAAGCGGGATACACAGCAGACTCATAGAATGGCAGATGTCCTAAATAGCATTCTGGCCTTAGAATCAGCCCTTAAGGCATTCGGATCTGGCTGAAGAGCCCATGAGAGTATTATAGGCATGGAAAGCCAAGACACCCTGGGGAAAAAAAAAAGACCTAAATGAAAGATCTCTGCGAGTGAGATCCCAGCGGAAAGAATGGGGCCATCAAAGAAGGAGGTACCTTTCTCTGAATGGAGGAGAGAACTTCAACTTTGACTATGACCCTATCGGAATAGGATCGAAGTCGGCGAACCCAAAAGGCTTCCATAGCCTTGGCAACTCATGACTAGAGCCTAGGGAGATTACTGACGCCATAAAAAAGAGTGTCAAATTGTTAAGTCAACAACAGGAGTCACTGTGTACTTACTTCTCATGTGGGATCTGTCCTTAATGTGTTGTCCAAGTAATGCTATAATTAGTACTGAAACAGTATTTTACACTTTGTGTTTCTGTGTGGGTGCAAACTAATGAAATCTTTACTTAATATATGCTAAATCGATCTTCTGTATATAAAGATAATTGAAAATTAATCTTGATGTGAGTGGAATGGGAGAGGGAACGGGAGATGGGAGGGGTGTGAGTGGGAGGGAAGTTATGGGGGGGGGAAGCCATTGTAATCCATAAACTGTACTTTGGAAATTTATATTTACTAAATAAAAAAAATTAAAACTTAAACAAAATGTCTAAGTCCTTGGCCCATTTATTAACTGGGTTGCTTGTTTTGTTATTGTGGAGTTTCTTGATCTCTTTATATATTCTGATTAATAATCCTTTATCTTTTGCATAGCTTCCAAATAATTTCTCCCATTCTGTCGTTGCCTCTTCACTTTCCTGAGTGTTTCTTTTGGAATACAGAAACTTCTTAATTTGATGTAATCCCATTTGTTTGGCTTTAGCTGCCTGTGCCTCTGGAGTCTTTTCCAGGAAGTCTTTGCCTGTGCCTATATCTTGCAGGGTTTCTCCAATGTTCTCTAATAATTTGATGGTGTTGTGTCATAGATTTAGATCTTTAATCCATTTTGAGTGGATTTTTGTGTAAGGTGTAAGGTGGGGGTCTTGCTTCATATTTCTGCATGGAAATCCAGTTTTCCCAGCACCATTTGTTGAAGAGACTGTTCTTGCTTCAGGGATTTGTTTTAGCTCCTTGGTCAAATATAAGTTGGTCATAGATACTTGGGTTGATTTCTGGTGTTTCTATTCTATTCCATTGGTCTATCCATCTGTTTCTGTACCAGCACCAGGCTATTTTGATTATAACTGCCTCATAGTATGTCTTGAAACCTGGTATTATGATGCCTCTGGCTTTGTTTTTGTTGTGCATGATTGCTTTAGCTATTTGGGGTCTCCTGTGTTTCCATATGAATTCCAGCATCATTTTTTCTAGATCTGAGAAGAATGTCTTTGGTATTTTAATTGGTATTGCATTGCATCTTAAATTGTTTTTGGAAGGATGGACATGTTGATGATATTGATTCTTCCAATCCATGAACATGGAAGAATTTTCCTTTTTTTGTATCTTCTTCTATTTCTCTCTTTAATGTTTTGTAATTCTCCCCGTAGAGATCTCTGACATCTTTGGTTAAATTTATTTCAAGGTATTTGATTTTTTGGTAGCTAATGTGAATGGGATAGATCTTAGAAGTACTTTTTCAACTGTGGCATTATCTGTGTATACAAATGTTGTTGATTTTTGTGTATTGACCTTACACTTTACCAAACTCTTCTTTACCAAACTCTTCTATGAGTTCCAATAGTCTCTTGGTGGAGTCTTTTGGATTCCCTATATATAGAATCATGTCATCTGCACATCTGAATGTGTATTCTTTAAATAAGGATAGTTTGACTTCCTCATTCCCAATTTGAATCCCTTTGATTTCTTTTTCTTGCCTAATGGCTCTGGCTAAAGCTTCCAGGACTATATTGAATATCAATGGCAACAGTGGGCATCCTTGTCTGGTACTGGATCTCAGTGGGAATGCTTCCAAATATTCCCCGTTCAATAGGATGCTGGCCATGGGCTTGTCATAACTGGCCTTGATTGTGTTCAGCAATGTTCTTTCTATACCCAGTTTGCTTAGCATTTTCAACATGAAAGGGTGTTGTATTTTATCAAATGCTTTCTCTGCATCTATTGAGATTTTCTTCTGCAGTTTGTTAATGTGATATATCACATTGATTGATTTGCAAATTTTGAACCATCCTTGAATACCAAGGATAAATACCACTTTTTTTTGGTTGAATGATCTTTCTGATGTGCTGTTGGATTCAATTGGCCAGAATTTTGTTCAGGATTTTTGTGTTTATGTTCATCAGGGAAATTGGTCTGTAGTTCTCTTTGTCTGTTATATTTTTTGGGGGGTTTAGGAATTAAGGTGATGCTGGCTTCATAGAAAGAATTTGGGAGGATTCCCTATATTTCAATTGTTTTGAATAACTTGAGAAGAAGTGGAGTTAGTTCTTCTTTAAATGTCTGGTAGAATTCAACAGTGAATCCATCTGGTCTTGGGCTTTTCTTTGTTGGGTGGGTCTTTATTACTGATTCAATTTCCGTTTTAGTAATGGGTCTCTTTAGGTTTTCTATGTCTTCATGGCTCAATTTAGGTAGGTTGTATGTGTCTAGGAATCTATCCATTTCTTCTAGGTTTCCCAGTTTGTTGGCATACAGCTCTTTGTAGTAATTTCTGATGACTCTTTTTATTTCTGTGGTGTCTGTTGTTATGTTTCCTTTTTCATCTCTAATTTTATTGATTTGGGTCTTCTCTCGCCTTTTTTTCTGGATAGTTGGGCCAATGGTGTGTCAATTTTGTTTATTTTTCAAAAAACCAGCTCTTCATTTTGCTGATTTTTGTATTTTTTGTTTCAGTTTTGTTGATTTCTTCTCTAATTTTCATTATTTCTTTTCTGTTGTTAGTTTTGGGTTTGGTTTGCTGTTGTTTTTCTAGATCCTTGAGATGTATTGATGGCTCATTTATTTGGTGCCTTTCCAATTTTTTGATGTGAGCACCAATTGCTATAAACTTTCCTCTTAATACTACTTTTGCTGTATCCCATAAGTTTGATATGTTGTATTGTCATCTTAGTTTGTTTCTAGAAAATTTTTGATTTCTTTTTTAATTTCTTCTATGACCCACTGTTCATTCAGGAGCATTTTGTTCAATCTCTGTTTTTGCATATAAGTTCTAAACATTCCTGTGTTGCTGATTTCTAGCTTCATTGCATTGTGGTCTGAGAAGATGCATGATATAATTTTGATTTTTTTGAATTTGCTGAGACTTGTTTTATGGCCTAGCTTGTGGCCAATCCTGGAGAGGGTTCCATGCACAGGTGAGAAGAATGTGTATTCTTCAACTGTAGAATGAAAAGTTCTGCAGATATCTGTTAGGTCCATTCAGTTATAGTGTCGATTAACTCTGCTGTTTCCTTGCTGATTTTCTGTCTGGTTCATGTGTCCATTGCTTAAAGTGGGGTATTGAAGTCCCCCATTACTATCGCATTGGAGTCTATGTCTCCGTTTAGATCCCTTAACATTTCTTTTAAATAGCCAAACAAATAAATTAATTAATTAAAAGAAAATAAATTCAATAAGTAGAAAACTTTTTCATGAACTAGTGAGGAAAACCACAGGTAACAACTACAAATTCTGTTGGTGTCCTCTTAGTAGGTAGAAGAAGTTGGATGACTGCTGTCAGCCTTCTAAAAGAGAAAAGGTTGAGATAGTCATCTACTTTGAGCTGAATATTGTTAGCTGTTTCACTTTAAATTATTTTCTATATTTATATTTGAAAGGCAGAGAGACATATTCTATCCACTGGCTTACCCCCCAAATGCCCCCAGCAGGTTGGGCTAGACCAGACCAAAGCCAGGAATCCGGAACTCAGTTGAGGTCTCCCACATAGATGGCAGGGACTCAACTACTTGAACCATCATCACCTGTTGCCTGCTAGGGTGTGCATTAGCAGGAAGTTGGAATCAGGAACAGAGTCGGGACATGAACCCAGGCACTTATATGTAGAATATGGGCATTGCAAGCATTGTCTTGACCACTGAGCCAGATGCCCACCCCAGCTGTTGTACATTTAAGGTCCAAGACTGGACTGGCTTCTTTGTTGTCTTTCAGGCTAGTGCAAGGCATTGCTGCCTAGCCATAGATGATAGCTTTTATTTATGGAGCTCTTGTCATCTATAAACCTAATATATTGCATATCACCTTTTGAGCTCTCACTGTTTTATTTCATCTTTATGGCAACCCCCTGAGTACGTTCTAAAATTATAGCTAAGGAAATTAAGAATCATAGGCATAAAGTCACCCAAGGGCACCCAGATTGCCAATGGCAGATCTGAGACTTGTGCCGAGTTCTGGTACTAAAGCGTATGCTCAGACTCCCTGAAACCATGGATAGTAACAGACCCTGTGTAATAGTCTATGCTTTTTCTTATCTATACATAGATATGATAAAGTTTACTTTATAAAGTGGACATAGTAAGAAATTAATAACTAACAATAAAATAGAATAATTATAACAATATACTATAATAAAAGTTATGCAAATACAGCCTCTCGCTAAATATCTTATTGCATCACTTCACCCTTTTTTTATTTATGATGATGTAAGATGATAAAAAGCCACATGGTAAGAGAATGCAATGCCCACATGATGAAATGAAGTGAATAGCAGGCATGGTGACACAATGTTAGGATGCTACTGATCTCTAGTGATACTCAGAAAGCCACTCAGAAATGCGATGAAACCTTTGTCATTCTGCTCCATCCGGTCTGGGATGTAAATCACTCCTTGTCCAAGTATTCACTCTTTTTTTTAAAGATTTATTTATTTTTTTTTACTTGAGAGTCAGAGTTATACAGAGAGAGGAGAGGCAGAGAGAGAGAGAGAGAGAGAGAGAGGTCTTCTGTCCAATGGTTCACTCCCCAGTTGGCCACAACGGCGGGAGCTGTGCCAATACGAAGCCAGGAGCCAGGAGCGTCTTCTGGGTCTCCCACATGGGTGCCGGGGCCCAAGGACTTGGGCCATCCTCTACTGCTATCTCAGGCCACAGCAGAGAGCTGGATCGGAAGTGGAGCAGCCGGGACTAGAACCGGCACCCATATGGGATACCAGTGCCTCAGGCCAGGGCATTAACCCACTGCGCCACAGCGCCGGCCCCAAAGTATTCACTCTTTATTTGTTACCCACCCATTAGTCACTTAATAGTCGCCTTGGCTATCAGATCAACTGCTGTGGTATCACAGGGCTTGTGTTCAAGTGACCCTCAGATCAGCACACAACTTACAACTTAGAAATCATTTCCTTCTGGAATTCTCCATTTAATATTTTTGGACTGCAGATAACTGGGTAACTAAGGCTATGGATGGGGACACCATGAATAACAGAGATGACTACATTTGTATCCTGGTGAAATTCTATTGGATTTTTGGCAATCAACAGTCAGTCATGGCCTAGAGCTTTGTATTCCTTCCTTCATTCAGATGTGAAAAATCATATAATATAAAATTAACCAATTTAAAGTGAACAATTGCATTCACAATCCCATACAATTATTATTTTTAGTAAGTTCCCAATCTTTTTCCCCACCCTAAACAGAAACTAGGTATTCATTAAACAATACCTCCCCAAATCACTGTCCTATCAGCCCTTGGTAACCTCTAATCTACTTCCTGTTTCTATTAAGTTGCCTTTGTGGACATTTTATAAAAGTAGACTCATTCAATATTTGCCTTTTTATGTCTGGCTTCTTTCGTTTAGCGCATTAGCAGGGAGCTGGATCAGAAGTGGGTAGCCAGGACTGGAATTCGCACTCCGATGTCGGATGCAGGCGTCCCAAATGGTGGCTAAGTCCACTGAGCCACAATGCCCATCCCACTTCCCACTTTGCTGTCTCCAATTTTCTCAACCTTGGCATTTGAGCTCTGGAGAGCCTTCCAGCACTGACACTCAACTGTTGCAATAGACATGATCCTGGCACTCACGAAACTTGCGAATTTCCTGGGCAGAGAAGAGATACCACCCCCGCCCCGAGACAATTGGCGATCCACAGCAGCATGCATGCAACACCAGTCATCAGTCTTACAGGTATTTGGAGAAAAGAGTTTTTGCTTTGTGTCTACCCTTTGCACTCAACATGAGGAAGCCTTTTCAATGATTTTTCAAATTTCTTACCTCACCATCTGCTGCTGCTGTTGCCAATACTTTCAACATCTTGGGCGCAGCTAAGTCACTGATACTACCCATAGGAATTGAGGGCAGCAGTGAACACAGAAATGTTGTAAAGGTTGAATTGCTAAGCTGGCAGGGATGCCCAATCCCAACAGCACAAGGCTAGCACTTTACTGGAAAATGAGAATCAGCTGGCCCCAGTCCTCGCCCCCACTTGGAAGAATGGCTGCTTCTCTCAACTGAAGGAGCAACAGCAAGAAGTCTGACCCCACCCTCCAGCCACGAACAGACATTGCCCTACCACTCGCCTGGTTGCCCCTCTGCTCATTCTGTGAAGGCACACTGCACGTCGCGCACTGTGCCACAGCCTCTCGGTGCACTGCCACGCTGCCTCTTTGAATTCCCTTTCAAATCTTGCTTGACAAGTGAAGGAATGCACTGGACAACATACAGCAGGGACCCATTAAAACATTGCTTTGGTAGATACAAAAATATACTCATTTTCACAGATTTAAATACTTCTCAGCTCTCTCCAAAGGACTGCATGACAGATGGTTTCAAAGCAAGTCACATTTACAAACAGCAGACAAAAATATTATTTAGCAGATTCTCCAAGAGTTCTTCTGAGCCTTCCAGAACCAATCTTTTTCCATGGGCTCTTTTATTTCTACTTTGTGGATGCCCAACCAAAAGGTTTTTCAGCTTCCTAGCAACCACTCTGTGTATTTCCCAGGCTTGTAGAATACAAGAGCTGAAAGAAGGGGGTAGGCATTTGGTGTAGCAGTTAAGATTCAGCTTGGGACACCCACATCCCATATCAGAGCATCTGGTACAAGTCTTGCCTCCATTTCTGATCCAGCTTCTTGCTAACATGTATCCTGGGAGGGATCAAGAAGATGGCTCAAGTATTCAGGTCCCAGCCTCCCACATGGGACACCTGAATTGAATTCTGAACTTCTGGTTTTGGCCTGGGTGTTATAGGCCTCTGGGGAGTGGACCAGCAGACAGAACTCTATCTCTGGCCGGCGCCGCGGCTCACTAGGCTAATCCTCCGCCTTGCGGCGCCGGCACACCGGGTTCTAGTCCCGGTCAGGGCACCGGATTCTGTCCCGGTTGCCCCTCTTCCAGGCCAGCTCTCTGCTGTGGCCAGGGAGTGTAGTGGAGGATGGCCCAGGTCCTTGGGCCCTGCACCCCATGGGAGACCAGGAGGAAGCACCTGGCTCCTGGCTTCGGATCAGCGCGGTGCACCGGCCGCTGGCTGTGGCGACCATTGGAGGGTGAACCAACAGCAAAGGAAGACCTTTCTCTCTGTCTCTCTCTTTCACTGTCCACTCTGCCTGTCAAAAAAAATTAAAAAAAAAACTATCTCTTTATCTGCTTGCTCTCTCTCTCTCTCTCTCAAATAAAATGAAAAGAAATAAATGACAACTTTTTAAAATAAGAGCTGAAGAAAATCTAGATTTATGGAGCTGGTTCCTGTGTTATTCTCAAGAAAGGGATTTAAAATGAGGTAAGATTAAGACTCAGTAAAGTCACTATCACAGGGAAAAATAAAATTACCCTATTCGTGTCAGACTCTAAAGTATTCATTCATTCTTGCCGACTAGCTGACACTATTTGGACAGCAAATAACTGATGTAACGTATACATTCCCTTAAATAACTCAAATAAATTTCATGCTCCTGTTTATCACTATTTCTTGATGGAATGTACAGCCTGAAGTAAGCAATAGACAATCAGCAGCTTTCGCTATTCTTGTTAACCAGTGTAATCATAACGAGCAATAATTCTCTCGGTTCCTACTTTTTTTTTTAGCCTATGTATTCAACCTGCTCAGATGCCACTTTGGAGCACCTATTCTAGCCAACCAGAACACATGTTTCCGAGTGGCCATCCTCACTTTGGCTTGAATAAACTCCTTTATACTCACATTTGATGTCCCTCCACTCGCTTTCCAGGTTGTCATTTTTGGCAACCATGAAGGGATTCTCAGAGGAGCTCTCCTTATTCCTGGAATCGCTCCTGATTCGGTGTTTGGTAGCAATACTGAATCCACCGCATTCTCTGACCACGGGGGCTCAGGACTAGGCCAGGGTGAGTTCTTACATGATTCTGAAAGCTCCCAGCCCTTTTGGTTGGGACTGGAAATGAATCCTGCTGGTTCTCTGACCTTTTCCTGTAGAAGTTAAGATTTCCACCACTGTCCTTGGTAGGAGACTTAGAACTGCTTTACTGCCTTTATTTGTAAAAGGGTTACATCTCAGATGAGAGCCAGGGCTACTTGCTAGCAATGGTTCTACAGTTTTGAGTTTGGCCAATTTAGTGTTAGAACTTGTGTGGGGGGATGGGGGGGTAGGATGTTTGGTTTAGCAATTAAGACATCAGTTAGGACCCTCACATCCCATGTTCGGAGTGCCTGGGTTCAACTGGCTCCAGCTTCTGATTCCAGTTTCCTGATAATGCAAACACTTTGAGGCAGTACTGATGGCTCAAGTAGTTGGTTTCATGCCATCCATGTGGGAGACCTGGATTGAGTTCCCAGCTCCTGGCTTTGATCCCACAGCCATTTGAGGAGTGAAGCAGCAAATGAGAGTGCTCTCTCTCTGTCTCGCTCCATCTCCCCTGAAATAAATAAATAATTTTTAAATAGTATAAGCACTTGTAACTGCAGCTACTCTTTTTGTCTTGTGATTTAAAATGTTTGACTGTGACCAACTCTCTTAGTCTGACCCCAATAAAACCACATGAGGGTGAATCTCCCTCCAAAGGAAAAAAAAAATAGACATTGCTTCCTCCAACACAGAGCACCACTGTAGCTGAGACTTAATGGCCTTATCAAGACAACTGTCTGTGACATGCAGTGGTCTCACAAGATTCTCCATAAACAGCTAATTTTAGAGACTCTCATTCAGCTGGAAGGTGCATATGAAGGGTAGGCATTTGGCACTTTGAGAAGTGACTGGGGCTCATAAGCAGCACATAGCCCTGTCTTGGTCACATTTCAAAGGACCCTAAATGATGGGAAACTGCCTGTCAAAACCTGAGCCTCATCTCTGGGCACAGATCCCCTTACAAACTCTAGCTGGATTTACATATCATGCCTATGGAGCTTTATCTTGTTGATATATAGGAAAATGGACTCATATCCTGGGGTGAACTTAAGTTACAATAGCGAAAGTGGGGATCTTTTCAGATTCCAAAGCTAGTATATTTGCATGCATGATTCTTGCAAAACAGGTTTTAGAACCAAACAAATTGAATGGGAATGCTATTTTCAATGGTACCTGGGGGCCTCAGAAAGAGGTGCAGATAAGCTTACCTCCCTCAGAGTCAAAGGTTTCAGAAGCCTGGGTTGCCTCTAATGCCTTTCCTCCTTCTTTCCCAACTGTTCCTTTATCACCCCCTTCAACCTAGTTTATCCTAGAACTTCCACACCCAGATTTATGTTTCCCCTACTCCAAGTCCAACAGAAGAAACCCAGTCTACTTCAAGTCTACTGTACAAGGCGCCTATCCTAGCTACTCCCTGCTGTAAAACACCAGTTACAGGGAGAAGGGAACCAACCCTGCTTTATCAACTATGGACCAAACCTGAACTTGAAAGTATTGTTAAGCATTTTTCTGATCCACCTAAAGACCCCATAGTTTTTGCTAGGGAATGTGAGCTAAACGTCTGGACATGTAATCTGGGGTTCTTTGACATTTATCAACTAGTCCATATGTTAGTCTCTGAGGGAAGGGATACAGAAAGCAAATTGGAATAATCTATTAGAGGGTTTTGGCAAAGTGACTGAAGCAAATCGAGCTAATGCTCGCCATGTGGCAAAGGGACTTTAGGATGGCATACCTCAAATTTTTCAAAAGATTGCAGATTGCAATAAGGTCCAACAGTATAAACGAAATCCAGGCAAATTCATCCTTGATTATTATGGAGTTTTTGGGAAAAAAAAACTTTCAAACAATATTCTGGAATGGCTGACGCCGCTTTCCAAAATCATCAAAATGATACTCTTTTGAACTCTAACTTCCTAAGTGGATTAGATGATGAATTGGTCATTTTAGTCAAAAGGTACCCACCTAATTGGGTGACCAGTCAAATGCATGACCTTTTAAATTGGACTGATTGACTTTCAAGGACTCTCCAGCAAAAGAGAAAAGCAAGGCTTCTAAAATAATGAAACTACTTCAACAGCTAACTAGCTGAACCAAGCTTCCTAGCCAAAACCAACCTTTTAATAAGCAAAAAACAACTTGACCCTTTTGAAAATCAGGGAGGAATTAGCTGCTATTGTAACAGCCTGGGCATTTTAAAAAGGACTGTAAGAAAGCAAAGGAAGAATTGAGAGAGGAATAGGGCTGTTCTAAGAAGGTCAAGGGCACTTTCCCATTTCTCCCAGGCAATAACTTATGAGAAATAGAAGTTTATATCTATGGAGAACAGACTCATGGCCTTGTGGATACTGGTGGCATGCTCTCTGTTCTCAACCCCACCAAGTTTAATTGCCCCTTCCTTGTAGTAACAAGACTGTCCAGATGGTGGGAGGTTTCTAATCAATCCAGGGGGTACATAAATCCCAATCTCTTAAATTCCAACTGGGAGTTAAATGGTCTTTCCTACTTGTTCCTTCAATCCCTATACATCTGCCTGGTAGAGGTTTTTCTTGACATTTATGATACCTGCATTTCTTTCTCTCAAAAGGGAGAAATGAGACCAAAGGGAAAAAAAGCACAAGTTGAAATGAAAATGGTATGTATTCAATTCCAATGAAATATCTTCAATCCAGATTTAATGAATAATACTCATACTTTATTGCAAACTCTACTAGATCATTTGTGATCTCTATTATCCACAGATTTTGGAAAAATATTTTCAGCAACCTCCATTGAAGTTGAGGTAGATTCATCTAAATCCCTGCCAAATATATAACAACATCTTCTAAAACTGGAAGTTATGGAAGGAATCAGACAAATCATAAGGGACTATATACAAAAAGCCTAATCATCTCTTGCACTAGCCCCTACAATGCTGTCATCCTATCAGTTAGGAAACCAAATGGGAAGGCCTGAAATTTTGTGCAAGATCTCAGAGCAATTAACAATGTCCTAAGTCCTGGACATTCCATAGTACTCAACTCTGTAATCTTTTATCAGCTGTTCTCACTGGAAATAAAGCATTCACATTTATGAACCTCCGCAATGCCTTTTTCAGTATTCCAATGGACTCTAATATTGATATTGTTTGCATTTACTTGAAACAGCTGCCAGTCTACCTGGACTGTAATGCCTCAGGGCTACATTGGAACCCTACTTTATTTTTCTCAGACACTAAGATCTGATGTAGCAGACTCACGTTTCCCAAGAGCCTCCACACTTATTCACTATGTAGATGTTTGTTTTCTGTGCTCTCTGAGACTTCAGACTGCCAAGATGACAGACAGCATATACTTTTGGACTCCATTTGCTTTAAAGGAGCACACGGTCTGCAAGGATAAACATCAGTTTTGTCAAAACTATGTGAAATATCTTGGAAGCCTAATTTCAGAGGAAGGGCTAATGATAAACCCAGACCAGATCAAGGAGATTTTGGCTTTTCCTGAGCTTTCTACAAAAAGATAAATATTTTAAAAAGATTTATCTGAAAAGCAGAGCGATAGAAAATCTTCCAACCATTGATTCACACCCCAAATGGCCACAACACTCAGGACTGGGCCAGACCAAAGCCAGGAGCCAGAGGTTCAACTCTGTTCCCTTTCCAGGTGAGACCCATTGAAAATGGCCATCAGGTTTAAGACTTTTAGATGGAATTCAGAAACCGGCATTACTGGCTAACCTAAAAATTCCTGGACATTCAAAATGAAACACCTTGGAAAGTAAAAACAATTTGTGGATGCTGCAGATAAACATTCAGCTTTAAAACCCACCTAAAAGAGCCAATCAATATCTTAAACCGTCCTTTCTCATCATGCCCCATTCAAAACCTTATTGAAGGGAGCACGAGAGAAAGACTTGTAAACGTGGGAAAGTACATGGTAGATATTATCTCTTGAGACTGGTGTATGGTATGGATCAAATGACAGGCAATATGTTCTATAGAACTTCAGTCAACCTTACAGTATGTTCATTAATTAACTCAGTGGAACATCAACAAAATGACAGCTTGTGATAACAAGTATAGTTGGAAACTGTTTCCTACAGTTGCTCAAAATGTGTATTCCCTGTTTGTACCATTTGCCCTAATAATCCTGGAAAGCCACTTAATGGATTACAGGGGCATTTTCCTTTGCCCTTGGGATCTTTTGAAATATGTCATTGGACTTTATCCATTTACCACCATCTCAGGATTACAAAAATGTTTTAATGCTGATTTATATGTTTTCTCATTGAGTGGAAACATTCCCACATCAGAGAGCCGTGGGCCAAATGGTAGGAAAAATTTTTCTAGAAAAGATTATTCCTTCCAGGGAGTTCTCTTAGAATTCTACAGTGACTGAGGAATGCATTTCACTGACCAAATAATTTTTTCTATTTGCAATCTATGATCAAATGTTCAACACTTCCATTATGCCTATTTCCCCAAGTTCTCTGGACTAGTGGAATGTACAAATGGAATCATAAAGATTCAATGGGCAAACTGACAGAAATTTTTAACCTTCCCTGGCCAAACTCTTTTCCATTGGTTTTGTCCAACCTTCATTCTCCCTCATTTGAAAAATATCAGCTTTCTCCCTTTCAGATAATAACAGGAAGACCTATGTGTTTAAATGAAGGGACATGTGGGAGGGCTATTTGCCAAGGAGACATTCTCTGTTACTGTCAGGGATGTATCAAACTCACCACTAAAATTCAAAATGAACTTAAGACTCTCTTAGCAATGAACTCCTGGGAGATGAAGACATGAAAGACCATGACCTTCAGCCATGCTTATTGGAAATGGCATCAAATAAAAGATCCCTCCAACCTCATCAGAAGTGAGTCTTTCAGGTATTGTTAACCAATCCTTATGCAGCTAAGTGAAAAGGTATTGACTCACGGATTTACCTTTCTCATTTTAAAATGGCATCTCTTGGGGAAGGCATTGTGGTGTAGTAGGCTGAGCCATAGCTCACTGCTCAAGACACCTACATCCCATATCAAAGTGACAGTTAACATTCTGGTTCCTCTGCTTAAAATCCAGGTTCCAGCTAATGTATCCTGGGAGGCAACAGTTGATGGCCCAAGTAATTGGGTCCTTGCCACCCATCCACCCATGTGTGAGACTTGTGGAGTTTTGGGCTCTTGAATTTGGTCTAGGCCAGCCCTAGTTGTTGGGCACATGGGAGCATTGGGGGAGTGCAACAATGGATGTGAACTAGTTTCTCTCTCTCTCTCTCTCTCTCTCTAGTAAGTAAAAAAAAAAAATGATATGGTATCCATGGAAACTAGTTGGTCTGAAGAAAAGTTAGACCTAGTTGATCCACAATTGATCTCCATATTGAATACATCTGCCTAAATATACCATAAAGTGGCAATAACTGTAGATAAATGAACAACAAATTATGAAAGTGTTTGTAATGGAATCCTAGGAATGACAAATTGCTTTTTAAAATCACTTTCTATACCACATTGGTTACTTCCAATATGAGGGATGTTTCTAGTACTCTTTAATCATATCTGCTTTATAAATATTTGCTGAAGAAAGTGCATGAAGACAAAAATTATGATCATGGGATGGTTATAAATGATCCAAAAGGTTACTGCTGTCACAGAAATATGACTGAGGTCCCATCAAATCATGAGACTCCAACATGTAGCTCTAGATTTGGAACCAGCCTCATGATCACAATCTTTCCTTTTCCTTTCCCTCCTATGTGGGACATGATAACCTTGGGATGAGCCCACCTAGCAATGGGGGATTTTCAGTTTGTGCTATAAGTTTCTCCATGACAATAGTCAATCACCATTTTTTTTTCTGGAGAAAAGTTTTGATCAAAAGAAGAGAAATGAGAAATGAATTTAAAAACAGATAAAACTGAGGCTCACTAAAAATCATTAGCCCAGGGGAAAACTAGGATATGGGATGGTGTTAGCTTCTCATTATTATAACCTGAGAGGAACTACTTAGGACGGGAGGAGATTTATTTCATATCATCATTTTGGAGGTTCACAGTCCAAGATCAAGTGGCCCTGTTAGACTGGCATCTGGTAGAGAAAAGATAACATGGCAAGCCAGGAAGCAGAAAGAGAATGGCTAGGCTGAATCTGGCTTATATAACCAACCCCTTGTGAGAACTATCTTCCAAGGGCATGCTCTCAACCCTCTAAAGACCTCCTACTAGGTCCACCTCTCAGACACCATAATGAGCCTTTGGAAGACACCAAACTATCATCCAAACCATAATAGATTGTTATCACATAAGATCCTGAAATATTAGTTAATCTTTGCTGGTTGGTTGACACCGTTTGGACAACAAAAATGTAAGCAAAGTGCATGCTTTCTTTAAAAACTCAAGTAAAGGGCATGTTCCTACTTATCACCATTTCTCATGGAAAGGATAGCATGAAGTAAACAATTGTCATTCAACAGCTTGTGCTACTCTAGTTGACCAATGTAATTGTGACAAGCAGTTGGTGGTTACCCCCTCTGTTCCTCTTTTTTGTTGTCGTTCTACATAGTCAACCCGCTCAGATACCATTTGGGAGTACTTGTTCTGGGAAATCAGAATGCATACTTCCCAGTGGCCATCCTCACTTAGCTCAAATAAACTCTCTGATTCTCACATTGGGTGAGATGTGACTTGCTTTCTAGATTGACAATTTAGAAAGTGTTTCCTTGGCCTGAAAAATGGGAATCATTTAGCTCACCACGAACGCTAAGCCAAAGAACAGGGTAGCAGGGAAAGAAAAGAACGAGAGAACAAACTGGGCTTGGCTTTGTGGCACAGTAGGTTAAGCTGCCACTTGGGATGCTTACATCCCATATTGGAGTGCTCTTTCGAGTCTCAGCGATTGTGTTTCTGCTCCAGCTTCCCGCTAATGTGCCTGGGAGGCAGCAGATGAGGGCCCAGGTACATACTCGGGCCCATGCCACCCACGAAGGAGACTCGGATGGAATTCCTGGCTTCTGGATTTGGCCTGGCCCAGGACCTTCTGTGATCATTCGGAGGGGTGAACCAGGAGATGGAAGATCTCTCTCTCTCTCTTTCTGCCTCTCCCTTTACTCTGTCACTCTGCCTTTCAAATAAATAAATCTTTTTTTTTTAGAGAGGAATGACCATATACAGAAATGATCCTAGTAGTTATAAATCATATATGCAGCCACGCAGTAAAGTAAATGGTACTTTAATTAAAGTCATCAAAGCTAGGACCACCTCCTGGACAACTCCTCTGCTTTTAGAAAATGTATTTATATTTTTATTTATTTTATTTGAAGAGGGGAGAGAGAGAGAGATCTCCTAGCTACTTCACTTCCCACATGCTCACAACCACAAAGCTGGGTCAGGCTGAGGCCAGGAGCCTGGAATTCAATATGAGTCTCCCATGTGGGTGGCAGGGAACCATGTACTTGAGCCGTTACCTGCCATCTCCCAGGGACTGCAATCGGCAGGAAGCTGGGATTTGAACCCAGGCACTCTGATATGGGATGTGGACATTCCCAGCAGCACCTTAACCACTATGCCGAACACCCACCTCCTCCTCTGCTTTGGAAGTTTGGGGCACACAATCTGAGGTCGAGCATATATTATGAACAAGGAATAAGCCACAGCCCCGGCCTGTCCATCCAGAGCACCCACTGTTGACAGGGTCCTGAATATTAACGCTCGAGGCAGGCGGCATGTGTTCAATGCAGACAGTTGGCGGTCATGATCAGGGGACGGCTAAGGACACTGCTTCAAATGGTTCAGGCCAGGGGATGTATTGACAGCAGGTACCCGAGAAACAGAGACCTTGAACAAAGGCCTGGAGGCTGAGGGACATCTGGGGACAGGCAAAAAGGAGGAGAGTGGGACATTTCTGTGCAGAGGGTGAGTGGCCACAGAGGGAGGGGGCAGCAAGTGAGCAAAGTCCCTGGGTGAACAGCACAGAGGCCTGGCAGGCAGGAAGGAAAAGCTAGCTGGAAACGTGGCACTGATCGGATCATGTTCTTACTGTACCAACCGAGACCAGTCTCTTTCTCTGTTCCCCTTATCCTGTAAGCCAACACTATTTACACCATCTTTAACACATGTATTGACAAGGAGGAGAAGAAAAAGCCTGAGCAAAGCAACAATAAATACATCTGGCCCTGTGTCTGATTAATAGCACACTTGTGGGTTGTCAGAGTGAAGCCATCCGCAAGGAGTTGGTGCGTTTCATCTCGCACAGGGAAATTTTCCTGTTTATTCCTCCCACTCATGTTCTAGAATTTTATTTATAACACTTTTTTGGCCTGCTCTTTAAAGTGTGCGTGTGCTTCTGTGTGTGAGAGACTGACTGAGAAACTACTCTATTGGGCTTTGAGCGTCTGGAAGCCAGGCCCCACGTACACTCCAAGTCTCCCCATTCTGATTCACTCTGCACAAGGAGAAGCAGAATCGTCGGCGCCCCTCTCTCTGGCTCTACCGTCTGGCATGGCTCCTCCTGGAAGCCCAGCGGGCCAGCCTCAGCTTCCTAGGCCGTCCCAGCAGGGCCACCAGTCCCCCAGGGCCATGGGGATCTCTGGGCGCCTGACTCACTGCACTAGGGGACCAGGCAGGTCCCAGCCAGCTGGCTGCAGGGCAGGAGACAGGTGGAGAGAGGGAGAGGCGGCCACCAGCCCCACACGGCCCCTGGCTCAGGGTTGACCCAGCCTGACAGGCAGGGACTGCTTCCCAGCTCCCAGGGGGAGCAGTGGGCCTCCTGGTCGCTGTGTGTGGCTTGGAGGGAGCGGCCACAGGCTGCAAAGGCCCTGGGAGAAGAGCGCACCTCGCCCACCCTGAGGCCAAAGTGAGCCGCAGCGTCTTACCCGAGACAGCGCTGCCATTCCAGCTTGGACCCAGGCCTGGACAGTCGCTGGTCCTCACTGTGGGGAGGCTGGGTGACATCCTTCCTGGGCAGTCTGTGGCTGCGGCTCCTCTGGAGGCCCAGAGAGAGAAGGAGTAGCTTAGCACTTGGCTTAGGGCTCCGTGGACAGGACTGAGGCTTGCCCTCAGCTGTCTCCAGGCAAAAGGGCAGTGTGATAACAGTAGAATGGGACAACCTTGTGTTTGACCTTGAAACGGTTACTGAATCTTTCTAGGCTGCCATTTCCTCAAGTGTAAAGTGGGAATAAGAGCAGTGCTTTCCACAAATGCTGGTTTGTGACGATGAGAGGTTATCTTGAACATACACCAGATCTTCAAAAAATTCATGGAAAATCTATATTTTCATTGGCATTCACTTAAGTGTACTTGTATTTTCTTGCATTAATTTAGGAATTCATTGTGAAATACGCACACACAAAAACGTCCCAGCCTCTGTACTTTTACCGTATACTTTTCGATCCATTCTTATAGGAAACAGTAAATGTAAAAGATGGGCCATTTTGTAGAGGGGTGCTGAAAGACCCATTTGCAACAGGGGTACTGAAATGACTTCTGTAGGGTTGGTTGTTGAATTCTCAAATGGCTGTCCTAATTTATTACTGGTAAAGAAAAGGAAAATGTGTTGAGGCTGGTGTTGTGGTAAGGGGTTAAGCCTCTGCCTGCAGTGCCTGCATCCCATATGGGCACCTGATTGAGTCCTGGCTGCTCCACTTCTGATCCAGCTACCTGTTAATGTGCCTGGGAAAGCAGTAGAAGATGACCCAAGTGCTTGGGCCCCTGAACCCACCTGGGAGATCCAGGTGAAGCTCCTGGCTCCTGGCTTTGGCCTGGGCCCAGTCCTGGCCATTGGGGCTATTTGGGGAGTGATCCAGCAGATGGAAGATCTCTCTCTCTCTCTCTCTCTCTCTCTCTCTGCTTCTGCCTCTCCTTCTCTGTAACTTTGACTTTCAAATAAATGAATCTTAAAAAAAAAAGAAAAGGAAAATGTGATTTGAACTATTGTGTCTTTTTCTAAAAAAAAGACTTACAAATAGGGCACTTTATAAACAAATCTACGTTGTGTTCATATCTGATAGCCACTTTAGGGAAAAATGATAATCTGGAGAATGGGAGAATGAACAGTTACATTCTATTATGACTACTGTGTTCTTTGTTGAAAAGGTTGTGTGAGTCTCCAGTTTCAAGTGCAGTTTGAACATGTAAACATTATCATATGATTCATATAAATGCAATGATGCCCATGAAAGCACTCACTGTAACAGCATTCACTCTGTGTACAGCTCTAGGACTATGGAAGAAAATCTCTTCAAATAAAATAGTTCTAAACCAAAAACCAAAAAAAAAAAGACTATATATGCATTTCAAAAAATTTTTAGCACCCAAAATAAACATACTGTTTACTTCCATTTTCCACGAACTCTTTGAAGTACTCTCATCATACAGAGATGATGAATGTCAACTCCTTTCATTTGTTTATCCTGATGTACCATCCAGATTTTTAAAATTTCAAACACCATAAAGGGTCTGAATTTCAGTTGCTCTAAATATTGCTTCTAATACATGTGCCAGAGTCAGTGTTATGGTACAGCTGGTTAAGCCACTGCCTGCAATGCATCCCATATGATGAGCACTAGTTCAACTCCAAGCTGCTCGGCTTCTCATCAGCTCCTTGCTAATGCATTTGGGAAAGCAATGGAAGATGGCCCAAGCACTTAGGTCCCTGCCACCCATGTGGGGGACCAAGAGCTCCAGGCTCCCAGCTGTGGCCAGCCCAGGCCTAGCCATTGTGCCCATTTGGGGGAGTGAACCAGCAAGTGGAAAATCTCTGTCTCTCCCACTCTCCCTGTCGCTCTGCCTTATCAAATAAATAAATCTTTTTTTTTTTTTTTAATATGCCACTGCCTAGAAGTTTAGCTGACATTTTGGCTAAGGAAGGTGGGGCTGTGATGGCAAGTCTTCTAGCAGGCCCTCCCGTGTATATCGGGAGCTTTTCATTCCTTTGGTGGGATTTTTTCCCCTAAGCCCTTTCCACATTTTTAAAAAGATTTATTTATTTCAAAGTCAGAGTTACACAGAGAGAGAAGGAGAGGCAGAGAGACAGAGGGGTCTTCCATCCACTGATTCATTCCCCAGTTGGCTGCAATGGCCGGAGCTGGGCCCGTCCGAAGCCAGGAGCTTCTTCCAGGTCTCCCACATGTGTGCAGGGGCCCAAGGACTTGGACCATCTTCTACTGCCTTCCCAGGCCATAGCAGAAAGCTGGATCGGAAGTGGAGCAGCCAGAACTTGAACCGGCGCCCATATGGGATGCTGGCACTGCAGGCGGTGGCTTTACCCAGTACACCACAGCACCAGCCCCCCCTTTTCACATTTATTTTCTCCAGCCATCCTACAGAAGAGTTCCAAATTGGACCCAGAACTTTAGCTAAGTTTTTCATCATTAAAATGGCAAGTGGGAGAATGTCTTCTTGTTCCTGCAGATTTAATGTTTGTGAATGAAAAACCCAAATCCGACAGCTGTATCTTCATCTACATTGAAAATAATAGTCCTTCCTATTGAAATAACAAAAACTGAGGGTGCTTCAAAGAATTCCTGGGAAAAAGGAATTGAAGATCACTTTATTTTTTCAGAAAGCTTTTATTTAATAAATATAAATTTCATAGGTACAACTTCTGGAGGTCATTTTATTTTGGTGCAAAAAATTTGAAATCTCTGCATAGTTTTTCCATAATCTGCATTTTCTAGCAACTTGTTGGAGATTGCTCATATTATAAGTTGTATTATATAAGTTATACTATATTATATAAGTTGTATTAAATGAGATTCGATGGGTCAAGTGTTTGGTATAGAGTAGGTATAATGCGCAAGGTCTGTTATTATTTGTACTTCTCTTCTTGATTATGAAGCAGAAGATGATGGAAGAAGACATTTGAGCTAAATGCTTTGCCTTTCCTGTCCGTCGCCAGAATGCTGCTCTCCAGTTGGGTACACATAACATCAAAGGCCTATTCAGGCATCTCAGCAAGATTCTGAAATTCCCATCTACAGTCAATGAAGTCCTCATATTTGTCAACTTGATCCTGGAGCCTGAGCCCAGAGACAAAGAGAAGGAGGCGGGTCAGCCTGAAGTTCTTTGTAATTGCTCCAAATAAAAGGTTAATGAGGAACTGGAGAGGCCCTTCCTGGGGGGACCCGAAGATGAGGCCCTCCCTTCAAGGAACTTAGAATCTCTCTCCCCTTGACTCGGTCTGTGTCCTATTATGCCCACTTGTATGTTGTTTCATTAAGGGTCCTCAAGTCTTTTCTCAAGAGAGTGCCTGGAGAGCACTAATTAGGCCTGTAAACCTATTGGAAACAAGGGCTCCTGGCTTTTCCTCCTTTTGTTTCCCTCTCCCTCTCCCAGCAGACCACAACAGTAGCCAGCACATGGCAAGGCCTCAATAGAAGTTGCTGACTGTCTGACCTTGGGGACTTGGTCAACAGGCTAGTTAGAAGCCCCAGCTTAAGTTGTGTTAAGTGGCATTCACTGATGACTGAAGCTGACAGGCTGGTGCAGACACAGCAAAAGGTTCCCCAAGTCCAGTCGTGCCAAGGACGGGTCAGTAGGGAAAGCAGGCTGTGGGCGGATGGGGGTGGACGCAGGGATGGCTCTGCCTTCTCGCTTAGTAGGTTGGAGGTAATGACCTCTACTGCAATAGCCCAGATCACCTTCCTTGAAACTGAGCATTTGACAGCAAGCCAGTGAAAATGCTAGAAGCCAAAGGGGGTGCGGGTGAAGAGGAGGGGGAAGTTTTGAAAGGCCTGACATTAAAAAAAAACCTTATTTTCATTTTATTTGAAAAGCAGAGAGACACAGAGAGAGATCTCCCATCTGCTGGTTCACTACCCAAATGCACGAAATAGCTAGGGCTGGGTCACATCAAAGCTACAAGTCTCCCCACCCACCCAGGGGGGTGGTGCTGTGGTGCCTCCATCCCATATGGGCATCGGTTCAAGTCCCAGCTGCTCTTCTTCTGATCCAGCTCTCTGCTATGGCCTGGGAAAGCAGCAGAGGATGGCCCAAATGCTTGGGCCCCTGCACCTGCATGGGAGACCCAGAGGAAGCTCCTAGCTCCTGGCTTCGGATTGACCCAGCTCTGGCCATTGCAGCCAGTTGGGGAGTGAACCAGAGGATGGAAGACCTTTCTCTCTCCCTTCCTCCCTCCCTCCCTTTCTCTCTCTCTCTCTCTCTCTCTCTCTCTCTCTGTGCCTGTAACTCTACATCTCAAATAAATAAATAAATAAATAATTGTTTAAAAAACTAAAAGCCCAGAACTCAATCTGGGACTCTCACCTGAGTGTTAGGGACCAAGTACTTAAGCCATCACTTGCTGCCTCCCAGGGTATATACAAGCAGGAAGCTAGATCAGAGGCAGTGTCAGGACTCTGGGTATCCAAATCTGCAACTGAACCCCTGCCCCAAGCCTGGCCTTTTAAGGTGTGTTTAATACTTTATACATCTTTTTGTTGAGTTTCATATGGTAGCCGCCTCCATTTGCTAAGGACTCGTTTTGTACCATAGCCAAAGCACAGCATTCTGGTGGATCACGGGAGTTTAGGGCAGCCTTTTTGTCTGCAGGAGTAGAGAGAGCATGCCTGAGTCAGGAGGGATTCCGAATGCAGCCACTGGGGTGCTATGTGCCTGAGGGACTGTTGTCTCCCTGCTTAGGATCAACTTCGTCCTCCAGGAATGGAGGGATGAGAATGCATCTAACTGACTAGCTCCTGCTAGAGCAAGTGCCTAGGCCAATCCCAGGGTCAGTAAACAATGTTGCTGAGGCCCTACTGGAGGAACTGGGAGCCGATTTAATCCCCGGGATTCCTTAGGGCAGAGCTGGAATCAAAGGGAAGTTACAAGGAGGCTGATTTTAACTTTCTAACCCATTAGAGCTGTTGAAAGTTAAATGAGGAGCCGGTGCCCTGGGGTAGTTGCCGCTACCTGGGGCGCTGGCATTCCAAATGGGTGCCAGTTTGAGTCCCAAATCCAGGGTTGCTTCACTTCTGATCCAGCTCTCTGCTATGGCCTGGGAAAGCAGTGGAGAATGGCCCAAGTCCTTGGGCCCCTGCACCCATGTGCGGGACCCAGAAGAAGCTCCTGGCTCCTGGCTTCGGATCGACCCAGCTCTGGCCGTTGAATCCATTTGGGGAGTGAACCAGGGGATGGAAGATATCTCTCTCTCTCTCTCTCTCTCTCTCTCTCTCTCTCTCTCTCTCTCTTTCTCTCTCTCTGACCCTGTCCTTCAAATAAATAAAATATTTTTTAAAAAATGTAAGTGAGTTCCTTGCCAAAGTAAAGAGTTCTCCTTTCGGGGAAGTGTTTAAAGCTGCAGATTTAGTCCTCCCAACTACACATCTCTGTCTGAATTTGCAAAACCAAAGCCCTAGCCGCCCACTAAATAAGGAACATCCACATCCCAAGTCAGACTGCCTGAGTCCTGGTGCTCTGCTTCCAATTCACCATTCCTGGCAGTTCGCATCCCGGGAGGCAGCAGGTGATGGCGCAAGTCCTTGAGTCCCTGCAAGCCAGGTGGGAAACACAGATGGGAATTCCTGGTTCCTGACTTCTGCCTGGCCCTGGCCCTGCTGTTGCCAATATTTGAGGAGCGAACCAGTGAATGGACAGTCTCCCTGTCTGTCGTGCTGCCTTTCACATAAATAAAAAGAAATCAGTAAACATTTTTTAAAAAGTGACTACATTCGACACATTGTTATCCTGATCTAAGTTTGGTTGGCTCCAGGAACACTGCCCTAAAAATAGAAGCAGTGGCCCCCAGGCCAGTCTCCTAATTGGGGCGTGGCTCCAAACTCTGCACTTCCTAGAGAGGATTAAGCTGCTGCTGCTGTGACCCTTGGTGGGGGGTGGGGAAGCGGGACTCCAAGACCCCCCCGGTACTGAGGCTTCCTTCCATTGTCTGGCTTTCCAGGTGCCAGGCGGACCCTGCCCCCTACCTGTTCAACCAATTCCCCAGGCAGGTCCAATCCTCAGCCTCAAGGGACAGCCGCCACCAAGCAAGCTTAGCAAGGAAATACAAGACATTTTACAAACGCCAAACCATTTTTCACCAGCTTGCCAGTCCCCTAAAGGTACTCCAAGGGGAAAAGACATGAAATTAGCATTCTTGACCTTTGACCTCTCACAAATCATCATTCCCCTGCAAAGGCCACTGTTCACCAAGCAGAATTCAGCCATTCTGGCCTGATACACAGAGCATTTGTAAGAAACCGGTTTAGAGCCATCCTGAGTTCCCTCCGACCTTTAAATGTATTCAGCCTGCAAATGTGTGTTCAGTACTAAGAAAGTGTTCCAGGTGAAACTTTTGAATACGACTCTCAATCATAAGACTTTACATAGTGGGGGAGGGAGTCATCTGTTTAAGATTTGCAAGCCTTTTCTAGAATGTGGACCTAACCTGTGCGCTCAATTTCAACAGACACCCAGGAAGCCGAGGCCTTCAGTATTCAATGATTGGCCTCTGATGTCATCTGCCGATCTGGAGCTAACCAGAGAAAGCAGAAGCCATGACAAGGAGCGGGCCTTCCTTCCCCGCTGGTCTGTGTGAGGCTGACCTGTTATGGGGCAGAAGGAAGCATCACTCCAATTCCTTCCTGGGGCTTTGCCTCCTCTCCGATCTCTAAGAGGTGTGGCTTTGGGAAGGTTTTCGGGGTCTGATATGTCTTCTTCCACCTCCAAATCTGATCCTAGACGTGTAGGAACAGATCTTCATTATTTGAGTAACTCAACAAGCCAGATATTTTTCTTGATGTCTATTGTGTTTGTTAGATTTGAGAAAACTTTTTTTATTGTCCATTTTGGTTTTCAAAGGCTTTTAGAATTTTTAAAAAGTTCTTCTTCCTTCTTAAACAATATTTATTTATTTATTTGAAAGGCAGAGCAGCAGAGAGAGCAAGAGCAAGAGTGAGAGTGAGAAAGAGAGAGACAGAGAGAGATATCTTCCATCTGCTGGTTCACTCCCCCAATAGCCAGGGCTGAACAAGGCTGAAGCCAGGAGCCCAGAGCTCCACGTAGGTTACAGGGGCCCAAGTACCTGCGCCATCTGCCGCTGTTTTCCCAGGTGCAGCGAACTGGATCAGAAGCAGAGCAGTCAGGCAGCCAGGATCTGAACTGGTGCGCATATGGGATGCTGCTCATATGGGTGGCAGCTTACCCCACTTAAACCCACAACACCGGCCCCCCTTCTTCTCTTTTAAATGAGGGACTAAACTGGAGCTGGGAAGGTCTCAGCATTTGCTTATCTCTTTGAAATACACTTGTAACAGGCCCCTTGACCGGTTCTTTCTGCTCTTGGCTGGCTCAGAGCCCACTACAATGCACTTCCGTGAATGGTACAAAGAGCAAGGGCTGCCCTGTGGGTCCTTGCCCAGGCACCACTTTCTGTCTGGCCCTGGAGGAGCTGCAAGTCCCTGTGAGAGCAGCAGGGCTGAACTGGTCACCAACTTGGTCCAGCTGAAGCTTTGCAGGAGTGCTGGGGCGTGGGGTGGGTGAGGAGTGCCCACAGCTATGTCTAGTCTTCCTCATGGACGCATGGGCAAGGGGCAGGTACAGAAGGGGGCATGTGCCCCTTGGCACAGCTGGAAATGGTGTCAAGGATGCGATTCCGTGGAGAATTTACAGATGCGCGCCTTGCCAACGTGGGTGGCAGAGAGGATGTTGGAGGGGGAGGCATTTGGCACCTCTTGTTTCTAGGTGCTTTCTTATGCTATCAGGGCACTTGAAAAGGTTCCTGGAAAATGGAATTTAAAGATGAGTTTACTTTGACATCTATGCCTGCGAGGAGTCTTCCAAAGCTTCCTGGGAAATGTTTACTGTAGGAAACTGCATGGATTTCAAATACTTTTGGCACCAAAATAAGCTTCTATTTCAATTCCGTTGTATACGGACTTGTTGAAGTAGCCTCGTGCCCTAGTTTCTCATGCAATCCTCTTAGCAACCTCCTGAGATAGATGGCACCACCCCCATCCTATAGATGAAGAAACCGAGGTGCCGGCATCTCTCCAACGTCACACAGCTGGTTTTCCGGGTACTCCTGTGCGTGTAACTTCCACACCCGTGGCCTGCTGGCTTCCTCATCACAGCGCACCAGCTGCGCAACGCAGCCGGACAGGGAAGAAGAAGGAGACAACAGGAGATGCATTTATTCCCTGGGTAGTGGTCCTGGCTATGTACTATGCTGGACCTGGGAGGGTCTTGGGTTAGCCAGCTCCTTTGATTGATGCCTGCGGGGCTCTCCCCATGTTTAACCCAGCAGATACCCCAGGAACACACAGAATCTTTAGTGTGCCTGGTCCCCCTTCCCTCCCCCTCAAGTCCATGCTGCAGCTCTTATCCTAGAATGCAACCCTCCCCCGGAAGCAGGAATCTATGTGCTAATGTGTTAATCCCCCTATTCAAAAGGTCGCTACTTCCCTACTGTGGAGACCTGCAGTGGTCTATAACCCGCCTGGTACAGTATTTCTGTCCTGGGGTGAGCCTTGTTCCAGCCTAATTATGGCACAAAGAGGAGTTTAGACCCACTCAGGCACTTGTTTAAATTTAGAGAGCCATTGGGGCGAGAGGATTTGGAAGGTAGCAGTAGGGCTCCGACATCTATGGCCAGAGCTCTTCTTGCAACCACGAAGGCGCAGAGGAGTTAGGCACGTGTGCCCCAGGCACAGGGATCCCCCAAAGGGGCTGGAGTGTGTGGGCAAACTACCTGGGGCCCAAACAGGAGGAGCGGGGCCCTCCCTTTGGCCTGCCATTGGTGCCTTTGGCCTGCTTTGGGCACCTTTAGAAAAGCTGCCTGCATTGTGGGAGCCTTTCTCTCCTGTGTGGGGAAGAACAAGGCTGAGAATTCCACCTAGCAATTCTGAGAAAGTCTAGGAAGAAGACAATGGGGACTGGCTTTTGTGGCGCAGCAGGTTAAGCCACTGCTTGCTTGTGATGCCTCATCCCATATGGGAGTGCTGGTTCAAGTCTCACATCGGAAGCGGAGCAGACGGGACATGAACTGGCGTCCATATGGGATGCTAGCACTGCAGGCGGCAGCTTAACCTGCTATGCCACAGTGTCAGCACCATGATCTACTTATTTTAAAGAATATTTTGCATGCACTTTTTGAAGTCTTCTCATGTAAACAAAAGCACTGTATTTAATCACTAAGCGATGTGGAAAATAATTTTCCTAACACCTACTGTGTATTTCTCAAACCATGCCTGGGCCTTCCCCAAGCCTTAACCTCTCCTCTACTAAATATCACCTTGCTTCTGAAAAATCATCCTATTCCTCATCCAATGTGAAATCAGGTTTTTTTCTAAGACATATTACTAAGTAAAGTGCAGGTGGAGGCTTGATCCTTTATTTATTTTTTTATTTTTTTATTATTATTTTTTTTTTTGACAGGCAGAGTGGACAGTGAGAGAGAGAGAGAGACAGAAAGGTCTTCCTTTTGCCGTTGATTCACCCTCCAATGGCCGCCGCGGCTGGCGCGCTGCGGCCGGCGCACCGCGCTGATCCGATGGCAGGAGCCAGGAGCCAGGTGCTTTTCCTGGTCTCCCTTGGGGTGCAGGGCCCAAGCACCTGGGCCATCCTCCACTGCACTCCCTGGCCACAGCAGAGGGCTGGCCTGGAAGAGGGGCAACCGGGACAGAATCCGGTGCCCCAACCGGGACTAGAACCCGGTGTGCCGGCGCCGCTAGGCGGAGGATTAGCCTAGTGAGCCGCGGCGCCGGCCTTGGCTTGATCCTTTAGGCCACAACGCCGGTCCCCAAAAATCTCCTTGTCAAATAAATAAATCTTTAAAAAAATAAAAGAGAAAGGCGTGGTGGGCACAGACAACCAGGGCCTCTCATAATGGTGGCAGGTGCTTAGGAGGGCCAATGGCAGCCTTCTTATGTAGCTGGGGCTTCCTCAAGAATACAGGCTAGGTCTACCTAGCCTATGTCACTGGGAGGATGTGGAAAGGACCTGTGATGGATTGGAAGGAGCACTGTACTAGGAGTCAAGGTCAGGGATCCGCTCTCTTCCGTGCTCTGGCCCTGGGTCTTCACCCTCTGGACTCTGAGTTGGATTAGGTCATGACTGGGAACTTTGATAGGTCTACGATTCCAGAATCTGCCTCCTGAGGAGGGTTCGTGGACATTAAAAGGTAGCATAGGATGTGAGACTAGAACACACAGAGGACTCCGCCCCTCTGGGGAGTCAAAACTGGGATGCCCTGGTGGTAGCCCACTGCTCAGCCCTCCTGAAGCACTCTCGTGAGATCGCGGATAGCCACCCATGGCTGGGGCCCACTGAGCACGTCTATTGTTGCCCATAAGGACTTTCAGACTGGCCAAAGCCCTAAGATCCTAAGGGGCATGCTGGGCAAATCAGCGCTCATCGCGTCACTGAGATTAGGGGTGATGGACTTACCCCCCTTTTTCTTATCACATTCTTCAGGAAAGGCGGGTTATTTTAATTTATCTAAAAATCGCTCTGCTAAAAGGAAGTTTTCCAGGGAGCACCATCTATAGGTGGCAAAGATGACTAGGGCCTTAATTGGGCTGAAATTCACTTTGGAATTATTTTGTCCAATAAGCTAACCACTAGCTACATGTATCTATTCAAATTTAACGTCATTAAAATGAAGCAAAACTTAAATGTCGGTTTGTCAACTGTACTAGCCATATTTCAAGTTCTTAGCAGCTACGTGTGGCTGAGGACTGCAAATCAGACGTAGAATATTCTGTTATCTCAGAAAGCGGTACTGGATTGTGCTGCTTTGGAACATCTGTGAAAGTGGGCTTGGAAGGCAAAGTTACAGCAAATGTCTGCTAATGGTACACTGGCCCACAGGGACACCAGGGACACGAGTTGGCAGGGAGGATGGCAGAGAGCCCTCTGAGAAATTTGGACGTGATCCTGATGACAATGGAAACACACCAGAAGGTATACTGCTGGGGTGGATTGGAGGGGAGTAAGTTTGGATGGAAAAAGTCAGTGGATTTTCAAAAAGCCCTTCTTCTGTTCCCAAAACACTAGAGTCGCTCAAGATCACCATGCTTCCAACCCATTTCTATGTGTCTTTATAGTACATCCTTTTATCTCTGAGAGTGTATTGCAGGTAACAGCCGGGAATCAGTCAATAGGCTAAGTTACATTTGTTTAACTCACTTATATAAATGACAATAGGTGCAAGGCACAATGCTAAGCAATATGGGAAATATAAAGAAGAATATGGTCTAGTTACTGCCCTCAACTCTTACTTTAAAAGAAAAAAAAATTTATTTATTTATTTGAAAGGTAAAGTGACAGGGAGACACACACACACACACACATATTTTCCATCTGCTGGTTCACTCCCAAATCTAAATGCCCTTAAAAGCTAGGGTTGGGCCAAACTGAAGCCAGGAGCCAGGAACCCCAACCATATCTCCAGAATGGGTAGTAGGGGTCCAAGTACTTGGGTCTTCATCTGCTGCCTCCCAGGCACACTAGCAGGAAGCTGGATTGAAAGCTGAGGAACCAGGACTCAAACTGGCACTCTGATAGAGTATTTGGGTGTCTCAAGCAGTGGGTTAGTCCACTGTATCACAATGCCCAGCCCTCTCCTACTATTCTAGGAATACATCAGGGGTTTGGCTGTTATTTTATTTTTTTGGACAGGCAGAGTTAAACAGAGAGAGAGAGAGAGAGAGAGAGAGAGAGAGAAAAGTCTTCCTTTTTCCGTTGGTTCACCCCCCCAAATGGCCACTATGGCCGGTGAGCTGCGCCGATCCGAAGCCAGGAGCCAGGTACTTCCTCCCAGTCTCCCATGGGGTGCAGGGCCCAAGCACCTGGGCCATCCTCCACTGCATTCCCTGGCCACAGCAGAGAGCTGGCCTGGAAGAGGGGCAACCAGCACAGAATCTGGCGCCCCGACTGGGACTAGAACCCGGAGTGCCGGCGTCGCAGGCAGAGGATTAGCCAAGTGAGCCATGCTGCCGGCCGGGTTTGGCTGTTATTTAAACAGTACTGAATATAATGCAACTCTAAGACGCTGATATATGTTTAAAACTATAACAACTAATAGTAACTTTTGTTTTTATTAGCGATATGAATTTAGGTAGAAATTTGCTCTACCAACATTAAAATACAGTATGGAGATGTCGTGATTGGCCAAGAGAAGTGAGAATGTGAACAAACTTTCTGTGTATAAGCAGTTGGCTCTTCTGAAACATGGCAAACGGACTGACAAACAGTACTTCTATTGCTGACAAGGCGGTGATAGAAAATTTACTATCAAGTCCCACGAGCTATTTCAATATAAACTTGTGTATGCAAGTTCTTTTTTTCTTAAAAAGAAAAAAAAAAGTTTTCCCCTTACTCTGTTTCTCAAGGGGATTTGGTTCTCTTTCTCCACCATGATTTCCAGAGCATTTCAAAAGTCGTCAAATGAAAATATGCGAGTCATGACTTGCGGGTAGCAAGTTAGGAATTGTGGGGACAGCAAGGGGGAGGGCTAACCCTGAGATCGGCCAGCAATTGTTTCTCCCCTTGATTCCAATGAAGGAAAAGATCATGTTATTTATACAGCATAAGGTTCCAGATTTTTAGGAATGAAATCTGAGCCCAGCATGTCAACATATTGGTCTGGTCTGTCTTGGAATCTACAGTAGATGGATTTCTTTGTGCTGGGAACCATTAGGAAGGTCAATATTCTTTTCTGATTTTTTTTTTCTTTTAAGAAAAGGGTTCATTCTCACACTCTAAAGTGGTGGTATTAGATATCACCCAGATAATACACTCAATGGTCGTGCTGACTTCAGTTTCAAACCTAAAGCCCCAGGGCAAACAGCTTTTATGGATTCAGTTACATGTTCTTTATTTCACAGATAATGTTCTTCAATAAATACCCTGGGCTTGGGAGGAAATACAGAAGTGAACAATCCAAATAAGAAATAGTGAAATCAAAATAAGAGTGATGTTAGTAACAGTAAGTCCCAAATCGCAAAGAATCTACACAGACATCATGCTGGGTTTCCCAATCACCATCGAGTTGCCCCGGAAAGAACCCGGTGGAAGCAGCACGTTAGGCCTGTTGGCAAGGGTGAGTGGTTGGCCCTGCAGGGCAGTGAAAAAAGTGTTAGGCTGGCGATCAGAGGACTTGGCTGCATGTCCTGCCCTCTTTCTGATGAGCTGTGCAAGAGGTGTGATCACTTCGCCTCCCTGGCTTGCAGTGTCTCAGATTCAAAGAAAAGGGGTTGGCCTAGCCCGCGAGGAAAGGGCACAGCCTCTGGAGTCAGACAGTTGGAAGTCTGCCTCCTGGCTCTGCCACCCTCTGCTGTGTAACCCTGGTCAGTTACTCTCTGAGCTGCAGATTCCTCCTTGTAAATCAAGATCAGTAGTACCTTCCTAACTGAACTACCCTAAGCGTTCAAAGGGTTCCTGTTTTTGAAGTGCCTGGTACACAATAGGCAGCACTCAGCACTTCTCATTCATTTGCAGCTCTCTCTAGAAGTCCAACCCTAAAGCTCCCAGGCTACAATCCAGTCCCTGTGGCTGCCAAATCCAGTCCACGGCTTAGAGAATGCCCTAATTCCCAATCACTGCAAGAGCACACACACCTGAATTGCCTCTTTCAGTTTTTCAAATTGCCACTAAAACATTCTTCCTGGGAAGTGTTTGCCCGTATTCTGCATCTCTTAAAGAGCCCATCCGCAAGGGGTTTTCTTCCCTAACTGCTTGAATGCGACTTGGGACGAAAGCCACTGCCTACGGGACCGCCCTGGGCACAGAACCCCTCTTAGCATTTCCGCCTCCAGGTGTTGCATGGCAAGGCCAAGGTTTAGCAAGTGTTTCCCGTGGCGGGGTGCAAACTCGGCTTACCTTCCAGATTCCCACTTTGGGATTAGTGGATTCAGAATGAGGGTCCCGGTGGAGGTGTGGTTTCGTGGTGCTTTGACCCTAGAGGCGTGGGTGGAGGGGCTGCAGCTTGGCTGGCCTTAATTCCAGGAGGCTTCAGATATGTATTTATGAAAGTAACATATATAATTTATAGATATTTATAACAGGGATATATTTATAACAGGGATCTAACCACATTACAGAAACTTTAAAAAAGGACTGGCAAATGGAATTAAAAGTACGTTTATTTTGCTGCCAAAAAAACATTGCTGTGCATGTATAGTGGGCCCACCGGAGGAACCCATTGCCTTGATGTGGTCCAAGCTGCAGGTGTGAGAAAGGTATATCTAGAAGCAGCCATTTGGACAAATTGAAGGCAAAAGAGGCTGGGCTCCAGACATGAAATTGGCATCAAGGATTTGGCAAAGAGATGAAAGCAAAGTGAATGTTGGATTTGGTAAAGAAATAACAGAGTCTATATCGGGTCCAGGGAGGAGCAAACACTCTACTGGGACTGTCATTTATTGAACACTTTCTCTATGCCCAGGCACTTTTTCGAGGCTATCACAATGAATTCTCACAATGACCCAAGGAGAGAAGTACTCTTCATTATCCACCTTTGCACATGTGGAAACAGGAGCAAAGAGGTTCAGTGTCACAGCCACGGCCTTTTATATGAGACTGCTTCAGAAAGTTCATGAAAGGGCTGGCATTGTGGTATGGCAGGCTAAGCCACCATTTGCAAAATTGGCAATGTACATTGCAGTGGCTAGCTTGAGTCCTGCTACTCAACATCCAATCCAGCTTCTTGCTAATGTGCCTGGGAAGGCGGCAGATGATGGCCAAGTGCTTGGGTCCCTGTCACACGTGGGGGAGACCTGAAAGGAGGACCTGGCTCCTGGCTTTAGCCTGGCTCAGTCCTGACTCTTGTGGCCATTTGAGGAGTGAACCAGCAGATGGAAGATCCCTTTCTCTTTCTCTCTCCATCTGTTGCTCTCTTAAGTAAATAAAGAAATCTTTTTAAAAATGTAATGGGAAAATGGAATTGAAAGAAGTTTAGTTTGCTACAGACTCTTCTGAAATCCTTGGGTGATTGTTTCATAATATGTATTGCCATGAACTCTGTGGAGGTCTCTAGTATATTTATAAGCAGCAGGAGTGAGGATTTGAAACAGGGTCTTCTACCTCAAACCTAGCAGTGGCAGCATCGAGAATAAGATGTGGACAAAAGGAGGAAGAGAAGCAATATTTAGGCAGCTCATGAAAGCTGGGGGCCGGGCCTGAGATGAGAGATCAGTGGTCCACACGTGCATATTCTTTTGGGAGGGAGGGCTCATCAAGGCCGGATAAGGACTCCGCATTCTGGCTGCTCATCTGTTTGAGGGCCCTGTGCCACAGCGCTCTGCCAGGATGCCAAGTCAGGATGCCAAGTCCTCTTAGGACCAGCGTAGTGAGTGCAAGGTTATGAGGACATGTTTGCCTCGACATGCTTTACTTTCCCCCAAATCAATAGATAGATAATGTCCTGTGCTCCATTCCAGCTGGCTCTCTTGCTTCCAATTAAAGTGGGAACTCTGTTGGGTTTAGGGGGTTTGTGGCAAACAAAGCCAAAATTAAGGTGTTCACCTCCCAACCAACCTGTTTCAACTCCTCATTTCTCCAAAAAAAAAAAAAAATTGAAAGGTAGATTGTGTTTGGTCACCAGTTCAAGTGTGTTCTGATTTCCCCACTTACCTTTCTGCAGATGGTTGCTGGGCTCGGGATATTATGAGGCAACACAAAGGCCTCCGAAGCAAAGTCTCCCTCTTTCACCTGTCTCCTGTCTCCTGCTCCTCCTTCTCTGCCAGCCCCAGGGAAAGCCATAGAACTGGAGTTTCTCTTCACCGAGGAGTGCCTTAGAAACTAGAACCCCTTGTCCCCAAAGCCAGCTGCAAAGCCTCGAATGATTACTCTCACCCACCCCCTTTCTGTCTTGGAAGTTGGCCATAAAGAAATTCTCTGACCTCCTCTGCGAGTAAATCATAAGACCCCTCTCCCTCCCCGTTTCAGAAGGGAGTCCTGCTCCTTATCTGTGTGGAAGGGGTGCTGCACAGAGGACCCAAGAGAATCTGAACACATACGCCATGCTTGCTCTGCCCACTCAGTCTATCAGTATGAGATCAGACCCTTTTTGGCCAATCTTATGTCTACACAGCTGTCCATGCTTCATGCAACCTAAGCATAAGAACAGATTAATTCACCTGGGGTCTCTGGCTCTTTATTCTTAAGGCTCCTGTGTCATATGCAACTATAATTGAATAAATGTATTATGCTTTTCTTTTGTTAATGTGTCTTTGCCATAGGGGTGCCACCCATGGCCCTTTATCATAGGCAGGAAAGGGGAGAAGCCTCTTTGCCTGCTGGACACATTCTTTGAAAGTACTGTGATGAAATCTGAGTAACAAAAGCTATTCATGGAACCAAGGAAATGCTTCCATTCTACTGCTCTCAGGGCCTAGGTTTCCAGAACCCCACACTCAGCACTCAGCAAGGAAGGAAATCCAGCGGGTCTGCTTTCTTCAGAGACTAGGTTTTGTCTTTTCAAAAACATATTTATGGGGCCTGCACTGTGGCACAGCAGGTTAAGCCATGGCTTGCAGTACTGGCATCTCATATAGACCCCAATTTGTATCCCAGCTGCTCCACTTCTGATCCAGCTCCCTGCTAATGCACCTGGGAAAGCAGCAGAAGATGGCCCAAGTGCTTGGGTCTCTGCACCCATTGTGGGGGACCCACAAGAGGCTCCTGGCTTCCGTCTGGCCCAGCCCTGGCTATTGTAGCCCTTTGGGGGAGTGAGCCAGCCGATGGAAGATCTCTGTCTTCCCCTCTGTCTCTCGGTAATTCTGACTTTCAAATGAATAGATCTTAAAAAAATGTGCTGGCCTAGAGCTGGGAACTTGGGCGAGGGGAGATTAAAAGGGAAAGAAGTGAGTGCCTGTTACTTACCAGGTCTGTTTTGGGTGTTGACTCATTTTCCCGTCCAACCATCCTGGGAGATGGGTTTTCACCGTAGTAGTGACACAGAGGAGGAAGCTGAGCCTCAGAGACATCACTAAGCACAGCTAAGCCCGCACATTACGTTAGTGGAAATTCTGGGCCCGGAAGGCAGATCTTCATACCTCAGAGCCTGTGCTCCTAATTATACACCATTTTCTCCCATTATACATACCTTCATAACATGCTATACGAGTCCTGGCCTTTTAATCTTACAATCTTGTAGGGGAGATAAGATAAATAAAAACACACACACAGCTGTGGGCGTTTGGCATAGGAAGTTAAGATGCCACTTGGGATGCCTGCATCTGCTATTGAAGTCCTGACCCCGCTCTGATTCTAGCTTCTTGGTGGTGTGTACCCTAGGAAGTAGCAAGCGATAGCCCAAATACCTGAGTCCCTACCACCCACGTGAGAGACCTGGATTGAGTTCATGGCTCTTGGCTTTTGCAGACATTTGGGGAATGAAATGGCAGATGGAAGATCTCTCTGTCTCTCTTTCTCTCTCCATATATATATGCCTTCCAAATAATTTAATAAAATACAGATACAGCCGGCGCCGCGGCTCACTAGGCTAATCCTCCGCCTTGCGGCGCCAGCACACTGGGTTCTAGTCCCGGTCGGGGCGCCGGATTCTGTCCCGGCTGCCCCTCTTCCAGGCCAGCTCTCTGCTGTGGCCAGGGAGTACAGTGGAGGATGGCCCAAGATACAAGCAGTACTTGGTTTATGGATCCTCATCACAAAAGTCTCTTAGATCTCCCAGCTGGAAACACCACCCCACAGGTGTTTTAGAAGGCCAGATTGGGCTGGACAAAAACTTGGCTTTCATCCACACTAGCCTTGCCCTTGGGGTTTTTAGTGCTCTGATCAAGGCTGACATCCACCACTGCTGTCCCAGGTCCTAAGACTGCAGATGTAGGATTTGTTCCATCCTCCCTTTAACAACTAAGGTACTGCTTCTCAGACTTTAATACACAGACAAATCACCTGGAGATCATATTAAAAAGGCAGCTACGGAGTGAACAGGTGTGGAGGTGGGGGCTGAGTGTCTGTAGTTCTACCCAGCTCCCCGGTGGTGCTTATGATGCTAGTTTGAGGGCTGGGCAGGTACTAAGAAGTTAAAAGAGTTAACCCAGACCCAAGCCTCAGTCCTGTCCACGGAGCCCTAAGCCAAGTGCTAAGCTACTTTCCCTCTCTCTCTGGGCCTCCAGAGGAGCTGAAGCCACAGACTGCCCAGGAAGGATGTCACCCAGCCTCCCCACAGTGAGGACCAGCGACTGTCCAGGCCTGGGTCCGAGCTGGAATGGCAGCGCTGTCTCGGGTAAGACGCTGCGGCTCACTTTGGCCTCAGGGTGGGCGAGGTGCGCTCTTCTCCCAGGGCCTTTGCAGCCTGTGACCGCTCCCTCCAAGCCACACACAGCGACCAGGAGGCCCACTGCTCCCCCTGGGAGCTGGGAAGCAGTCCCTGCCTGTCAGGCTGGGTCAACCCTGAGCCAGGGGCCATGTGGGGCTGGTGGCCGCCTCTCCCTCTCTCCACCTGTCTCCTGCCCTGCAGCCAGCTGGCTGGGACCTGCCTGGTCCCCTAGTGCAGTGAGTCAGGCGCCCAGAGATCCCCATGGCCCTGGGGGACTGGTGGCCCTGCTGGGACGGCCTAGGAAGCTGAGGCTGGCCTGCTGGGCTTCCAGGAGGAGCCATGCCAGACTGTAGAGCCAGAGAGAGGGGCGCCGACGATTCTGCTTCTCCTTATGCAGAGTGAATCAGAATGGGGAGACTTGGAGTGTACGTGGGGCCTGGCTTCCAGACGCTCAAAGCCCAGAAGAGATGCGCGTGCTTTCTGCTAGTCTGAGCACCCTCCATAACTGTATCAATGTGCAATGGTTTGCAGTTTCTCCATGTTTGATTGCATGCTGGGAACGGGTTGCACGGTAGAGGAGGAGAGAGGCAATGTCCGGTAGTGTTTACTAAGAGTCAAAAAATTATTTGGAGCATGTGTACTTTAGGAGTTTAAATGAGGTGGGGGAAGGGAGGGCCACGGGATGAGTGTTGACAGCAAATTCCCTACAGCCGAGGAGCACGAGCTGCGCCTTTAAGGAAAACCAGGATTTGGGCAGGGAGGATAAAAGGGTGCAAAAACACCGAGGCAGGAATGGAGCGCTCACCTGTGTGCTCCTCACACAGGTGAAATAGACTAAGGCCTTTGGCTGGAGCCAAAATACCTCAGGCCCGATGGAATCGGAGGAAGCATCGTCTACAGAGCTTTTACAGAAGAGTAGAAGAGGGGAGGTAGAAGATGACTAAAAGGGCCACCAACTATCACCAGTACCATGGGCCAGGCGCTCTACCTGCCTCCATTGTCTTGCTCACGGGGCCCTAGAAAGATGGGTGATGTCCTCCTTGCTTGGATGAGGAACACCCTGTAAGAGGTGAAGTGACGCTCTTGAGCCTTCATGGCTCTAAGTGCTAGAATCAGGCTTTGAATCCAGATCTAGGCGGGACTTTCCATGACACTATGCTGTCTTCTTCCTGAACATGGCCCTGACTCATGTGTTGGGCTTGACAATAGCCAAGGAAGTCGACGTTTATGAAAAGCTTCCAAAAGCTGTCTAGCCTCGGTCCTTGAAAAGTTGGAAGCCAGTGCGTCTGTACTACTTTCCTAGGGCAACCTCCTGTCCCAAACATCTATTGCTTATGATGTTGAACTCATCCAAACACCCAGAATAATGAGTTTTACAAATATCTGTTTCTCTCAAAGGCAGGATGACAGAGAGATGGTCTTCCATCTGTTGTTTCACTACACAAATAGTCACCACACCCAGGTGTAGACCAAGCCAAAGCCAGGAGCCAGGAACTCCAGCTAGGTACCCCACGTGGGTGCAGGGGCCCAAGTATCTGGGCCGTCTTCCACTGCCTTCCCAGGCACCTTAGCAGAGAGCGGGATTGGAAGTGGAGCAGCTGGGAATTGGGATGCATTGCAAGGCGAAGTTTGCATCAGTGTGCCACGACGCTGGCTTCAAGTTTAGTTCTACAACGGATTTGAGCTTTATTTTACATAAAGCTTTCTTTCAGCAGCCAGATAGAAAAGGTTACATTTTTTACATCTTCAATATTATGAGAAACTTGAGGCCGGCGCCGTGGCTCACTAGGCTAATCCTCTGCCTTGCGGCGCCTGCACACCGGGTTCTAGTCCCGGTCGGGGCGCCGGATTCTGTCCCGGTTGCCCCTCTTCCAGGCCAGCTCTCTGCTGTGGCCTGGGAGTGCAGTGGAGGATGGCCCAAGTGCTTGGGCCCTGCACCCCATGGGAGACCAGGAGAAGCACCTGGCTCCTGCCATTGGATCAGCGCGGTGCGCTGGCCGCAGCGGCCATTGGAGGGTGAACCAACGGCAAAGGAAGAGCTTTCTCTCTGTCTTTCTCTCTCACTGTCCACTCTGCCTGTCAAAAAAACAAAACAAAACAAAAAAAACCTTGAAAGCACAAAGTGAATGACTTGTGATTTTACCACCTTCCTAGAACTGGTTTCTGTTCTTCACAGTAGTCCCTTTCATTACGGTCCACGTATGTCTTACCTCCTTTGTGGAGTCTCCACGTACTTTTTCCACAGGCTATAACATTCCTTCTGCCTTCCAAAAGCATTTTGTGAATTACAATACAATGCTTTTCCATTTGTTTGCATGACTGTCTTCTGCTTTGACCGAACCTCCTGGACAGTCGGGGCCGTGAGTTCTTTGTATCTTCCATACACATCACAGCACTTCATTATGGCTTCTGAAGCGAATTAATACATGTATGTGCATAGTGATAATCATGCCAAGTATGCAATTTTGTGATTTGCTTCTGTCACTGAGCAGCGGAGACTATGTGTTTGTATGTGCTGTTCCTAATCTCACAATGTATTTCAATAGTTTGAATATGTAATATATATATATATAGTTCCATTAGTAAGTACTCATTAGTGTAATCATTCCCCTCTTTGGGGGAATGGTTGTTTTCAACCTCACACTATTCAGAATAATACTGAACTAAATGCCTTCATTCACATGGTGTCTTGTTAATTTTTCAATGAATGAAATTTGTAAGAGACCTGCACTTTTTTTTTAAAGACTTTTTTTTTTTTTTTTTTTGACAGGCAGAGTGGACAGTGAGAGAGAGAGAGACAGAGAGAAAGGTCTTCCTTTGCCGTTGGTTCACCCTCCAATGGCCGCCGCGGCCGGCGCGCTGCGGCCGGCGCACCGCGCTGATCCGATGGCAGGAGCCAGGAGCCAGGTGCTTTTCCTGGTCTCCCATGGGGTGCAGGACCCAAGCACCTGGGCCATCCTCCACTGCACTCCCTGGCCACAGCAGAGGGCTGGCCTGGAAGAGGGGCAACCGGGACAGAATCCGGCGCCCCGACCGGGACTAGAACCCGGTGTGCCGGTGCCGCAAGGCGGAGGATTAGCCTAGTGAGCCGCGGCGCCGGCCTTTTTAAAGACTTTTTTATCTGAGTGGCAGAATTGCAGAGGCAGAGAGAGAAGTCTTTCTGTCGCTCCCCCTCTTCGTGGAGGAACGACACTAAACCCTGCCTAGGCTTCCTATCCGAGTCACGGCACCATTATGTCGCTCCCCCTCTTCGTGGAGGAACGACACAGGACCCTGCGCTGTTCTTTTGTCTGCTCGGCCCTTCCCGGGTTTGCTGCTGGTTCTTCCCGGGTTGGCTACCGACCCTTCCACCTTCGTGGAAGGGCGGTTCCCCCTGCCACTTTCCCCACTTCCGCGGGGGAGCGGCACACCGCCGGCCGGCTCTCTCGGGGGCTGCACAGGTGTTCCTTCAGATAGATGTTCCTCTTAGATGTACCTCGTGCATGCTGTCTCTCTCCTCCTTTATAGTCCTCCTCCGCCAATCCCAACTCGGCTGCCCACACGCCGAGTACGCTGCTCTCCTCCAATCAGGAGCAGGATCAGCTCCTGGAGGTCATCACTCAAGTTGGCAAGAGGCAGCTGCGTAGAAGCTGTTTTCTCCTCTCCCAGCGCCATATTGTGGGAGAGCAGATGCATAGAATAAGTCTTAATTCCAGTAACTTAGTCTAGTCCGAGTTGCTCCCAGTTGCTCCCCACACTTTCATCAGCTGTTTGACTCCCCAGTTGGAGTTTTTCTGAAAGAAAAACTGTTTGTAATTATTGTCAAGCATCATCATAATTCTTCCATTTGAATTCAATGGAATTTAACAAACCTAGTTATTTTGAATTCTATGTGCAGTGCACACTTCAGAACCTAGATAAGTCTAGAAGTTTCTGGGTGTCCAGTGCTGCATGTTTAATCCATATAGAACAAGTACAAGAGCAAACTTGAACGTTTAATAAAACGTGACCCCGAAGAGAACTAGCTATGCCAGTACAGACTAGACACCAGGAGAGACCAGACCTTCCCGGGACACACAGAGCTGGTGCAAAGGATCTGTTCTGGACATCTCTAGAACGCTCCTCCCGGTACAGCAGCTAAAGCCTCTACTTACAAGTATGTGTAGTGAAACAGGGGAGACCAGCCGTGTCTTCTACAGGAAGAAACGTCTTGTGGCGCTACTGCTGTAGTGTGAGCTGTGTCGTTTAATCGAGTTTGGATACCTTCTTGAAGTCCTTTCAATCATTTCTGGCTCTTAACATCAAGCCAGTTGACCACAAATATACTTTGTGACTACCGAGTTTGTATTTGGATACTATTGCTGCTGTTCTTTCCTTCCTGAAAATGCTTCTTCCTCCAATAATTTTTTTTCTGCTGTCCACTGACAATGAGTTCTCTTAGCCTGATGAAGGTCCACTGACAACGAGTTCTTAGTTTTTCTTTTAGCTGAAATTATCTTCTATAGGACAATTCTTCAGTGGCCTTGGAGCAACCGAGCTTTTCCACGTTCTTGCTTGTAGTTGTCAAGAACAACTGTAGAATGTGCTGGGCCTACAGCAACCAGAGATAAAGGGGAGTAGTTAGTAGAGCTGGACTCTGGTCCAGCCCCCTCTAGAAACAGGAGGGGGTTCTTTTTTTTTCTTAAGATTTATTTTATTTGACAAGCAGAATTAGAGAGAGAGACGTCTTCCATCCGCGGGTTCACTCCCCAGATGGCTGCAATGCCCAGAGCTGCACCAATCCAAGCTAGGAGATTCCTCCAGGTCTCCCACATGGGTGCAGGAGCCCAAGGACTTGGGCCATCTTCTACTGCTTTCCCAGGCCACAGCAGAGAGCTGGATTGGAAGAGGAGCAGCCGGGACTAGAACCGGCGCCCATATGGGATGCCGGTGCTTCAGGCCAGGGCTTTAACCTACTGCACTACAGTGCCAGCCCATGGAGGGGTTTCAACATGTTAGCCAAATGTGTCCTGAGACCCTGCAGTATAAAGCCCAGGCTGGGCTACTTCCCAGGCTCCCTCAGCTGTGATGCAATGGAGTATGAGTGGTTGATACTTTCATCCACCATGGGGAGCTTTCTTTAGCCCAGTAGGGGTGGCCAATGTCCAACTCATGGGCCATGTAAGGCCTGGGGAATCTTTTGGTCTGGCCCTCCTAAGGCAACTGCAGGTAGATTTTGAAATTCAATAAATCTATGGCAGGCTGATATTTAAGTTGATAATTTTGTATGGCCTGTGAATGATATAAAAATCCAAATAGCCCTCGGCAGGCAAAAAAGGTTCCCACTCCTGGGAGGCAAAGACTCTCCATGATCCTAGGCTCCATTTGTCCCTTGCTTGCTCTCTGCAAGTGATAGATGTGACTTGCAGGTGCGTCTTCTGTCTCGCCAGATTCAGACAAGTGGAAACCGCTGTACAGTGATTCTGCTTCATATATTTGTTTCACTCTTTTTAAAAGATTAATGAATTAATTTGAAGGAGTGAGAGGGAGAGAGAGAGAGCGTCATCCACTGGTTCACTCCTCGTGTACCTGCAACACCCAGGTTTAGGCCAGGCCAAAGCCAGGAGCAAAGAATTCCATCTGAGTCTCCCACATGGGTGGCAGGGGCCCACGCCTTTGAGCTATCACTGCTGCCTCTCATGGTGTGCATTAGCAGGGAGCTAACTTTTCATTAGAGAAGTCAGGCCTTGAATTGGGTGCTCCAATATGGCATAAGGATGTTCCAAGCAGTGGTTTAACCACTTGTATGATGATGCTTGTCCCTGACTTTCACTGTTGAAACATTTCAGTTGTTGTATAATTCTGGATTGGCTTTTTTCTCTCTCGGTGCTTTAAAGGTGTTCAACTGTCTTCTGACCTTCATGGTTTCTGATAAGATCATTGTCATTTAATTGTTATTCCTCTGTATGTGTTTTATCTGGCTATTAGTGCGATTTACTTTTTAAAAATTTATTTGAAAGGTGGAATTACAGAGAGAGAAGGAGAGACAGAGATCATCCCTCTGCTGGTTCACTCTCCAAATCATTGCAACAGCCAGGGATGTGCCAGGCCGAAGCCAGGAGGCAGGGGCTTCTTCTGCATCTCCCACATGGGTGGCAGGGGCCTAAGCACTTAGACCATCCCCCACTGCTTTCCCAGGCACATTAGCAGGGAATTGATTTGGAATTGGGGCAGCTGGGACACGAACCAATGCCCATAGAGGATGCTGATGTCACAGGTAGCAGTTAACCTGCTATGCCCCGGGATTTATCTTTTATCCTTGACTTTCATCCTTTTGATTATAATATATTAGTTACACCATTCTTTATATTTGTCCTGTTGGGGGTTTATTAAATTTTAGAAGTTTTTGGCCTATTAAATTTTTTTTTCCTCTTCCATTCTCTTTCAAGAACAATTACTTTCCTGTATGTTAGATCCTTCATCTAGGGCGGACACCAGATAACTATCAATTCAAATTATTCTACTTTAACTGTAAAGTGATTTGAGTCTGTCGCAGGCATGCAGCATTCAAGGGCCAGTGGATCAGCCACTGGCCTTAGCAGAGCTAAGAGAAACCTTAGCAGAGCTGATGACTAGGAATTAGAGCTATCCTGTTCTGTATCTCTCCTTTCTAGAATTCCTCCAACACAGTCCAACTGGCTAGAGTTACCTTGGGTTCTGATAGCTGGCTCTTCAGCCCAGAAGGATGGGCGATTTTATATTCGCATTTTATTTATTGACTGATTTTTTTAAAGATTTATTCATTCATTTGAAAGGTAGAGTCACAGAGAGTGGGAGAGACAGAAACAGAAACATCTTTGATCTGCTCATTCACTCCAAATGGCCACAATGGCTGGGGTTATGCTAGGCCAAAGCCAGGAGCCTCGAACTCCATCTGGGCTTTCCACATGGGTAACAGGGGCCCAAGGGCTTGGACCATCGTCTGCTCTTTGCCTAGGTGCACAAGCAGCAAGCTGGAACAGATGGGGCTGAAGGTGGTGCCCATATGGGTTGCCAGCATTTCAGGGGGTGGCTTAACCTGCTGAGCCACAAAATCCGCCCTGTGTTAGCATTTCAGTTGCCTTGTGCTATGCTATAAGTAGTCTACATTTAGGCCAGAGTCTTAAAAAGGAAACTCACTCCCTGATAGTCCTTTCTTCGCAGGTTAAGCTCCCATCTCAAATCTGCCTGTTCTGTCATTCATCCAGGCCTTGTTCTTTTTTCTTTTTATATTTTCCTCCGAATCTCTACTTGTTATCTGCTGAGATGTTGCACTCTTAATGGTGTATTGCTCCATGTTGGTAATGTAAGTTATTTTCAAGCTTTGAGTAAAAAAAATACCTTGGAGGACTTATTGTATGTTACAAAATTAAGGCATTTAAAAACTCTTGTTAAAATTATTTGTTTTTAAAATGCTTATTTTTATTTGAAAGGCCGAGTGTCTGTCTCTGTCTCTGTCTCTCTCTCTCACACGCACCCACATACACACACACACACAGATTTTCCATCCACTGGTTCATTCCTCAAATAGCTACAACAGCTGGGGCTGGGCCAAGGTGAAGCTAGACTCCATGTCTCCTACATAAGTGGCAATGACTTAGTACTTGAACCATCATCTGCTGCCTCCTAGGTGCATTAGCAGGATGCTGGATTGGAAGCAGAGGTGGAGGGGTGAATTTATCCCAGGAACTTTGATATGGGATGTAGACATGCCATGTAACAGCAGGTTAAACCACTGTGCCACAATGCCTGCCTCCTATAATCTTATTTCTAAAGGACACTTTGTGTTAACATTTTGACATTTTTCTTTCTAGTTTTATTTCTTCATGTATATTTATATCCAAATGTGCTGATCTATGCATAGAAATAAGTATTTCTTATACTAAAATAGGAGACCATTGTAGTTGTAATCTGCCCCCCTCCCCCATTTTAGCAATATGTAATAAACACTGAAACAGAGCTATTCTGGGTTTAACAATAAAGGGTTGGAGTGCTTATTAAAGACATTTTGGAAAATGAGGCCTTGGATCCAGAAGGGAATGTTGCTGGGGACCGAAGTTTGGCCTACTTGTTCAGTGCCTGTGTTCAAGCCCTACCTCCAAAGCAGACCCTGGGAGGCAGCAATGATGGCTTGAATAGTTGAGTTCCTGCCACTCATGTGAGACTTGGAGCGAGTTCTCAGTCCCTGCCATTGGGTGGGAGGTCTCTGTCTGTCTCCCTGTCTCTCAAACAAATCCATTTTTAAAACTAACTAAAGGGGCTGGCACCATGCTGCAACTAGGTAATCCCACGTAGGTACCAGTTTGTAGTCCTGACTGTTCCTTCCGATCCACCCCCTGCTAATGCACCTGGGAAAGTAGCAGAAGATGGCCCAAGGACTTGGGCCCACTGGGAGATGTGGATGGAGTTCCAGACTCCTGGCTTTGCACTGACCCAGCCCCAGCCACTCTGGCCATTTGGAGAGTGAACTAGCGGATGGTAGACCTCTCTCCCTCTCCCCTCTTCCCCCACCTCCAGCTCTCCTCCTTTCTCCCCCCTCTCTAACTCTGCATCTCAAACAAATAAATAAATCTTTAAAAGATTAACACCTCTCGGCACTATCCCCTTTTCAGTTATCCTGAAGGATGAGGTCTGGAGCAGGTCTGAGGCCCCTGACCTTCCTGGCAGATAGAGAAGAAGGAACGAGGTGTGTGTGTGTGTGTGTGTGTGTGTGTGTGTGTATTTCCCAGTGCTAACTACCTGGGGAGGAGCTGAGGGTTTGGGATTGGGCTGTGGTTTTTTTTTCTGCTGACTCCTGGCTATTAGGGACTCTGATGGGAGGAAGTCCCAGCCCTGGAGTCTGTGGTGGACTAGGCAGGCCACACACACAGTTCTACAGGATACTGGGAGTCCCTGAGGCTCCTGGGTGGCCCTCCAGCTGCAGGTCCTAACCAGTGCTGAACGCACATGTGAGAGGTGAGGGTAGGGTGCTGAGTTAGTAGAGCACAGCTACTGTTGGCTGCATTGCTTTGTTTTTTTTTTTTCCTTTTTTTTTTTTTCACTTGCTATTGACCATACTCAAGGATAACTTCCTTCAGAGTCAAGTTACTTGATGCCAATTCATTTCTCATTCTTCAGAATTGGTTTCCTTTTAGACAACTTTGACTCAAGGTACTCACTATTCTTTCCTACCAATCTGTTCCAAATGCTGAGTCTTCAATGAGATACACTCCATCCATTTTTTTTTTTCTTGCCACCCCCTCAAACTCTGTGTGTATTTCAGTTCATCGTTTTCCCTCTAGGGCTTACCTAGCTTCTACCTTTCATACGTCTGTTCAGAACACCTACCCTGCGACCTCCCCAGGTCTCCCAGCTGTAAACAGCCTTCACTGGCTCCTCCTCCTCCCAGGCCTCCATCTTGCAATACATTGCAAGTTTTGCTCAGTAGAGAAGAGCCACGGGAGGATCTCGAGTGCAGTCAAATGTGGTCGAATGTGAGCTTTAGTAAGGAGAATGAACTGAGCACGCGGGGGAAGCGATGAGAGGCAGAGAGACCAGTTGAGCACAACAATAGACTGTGGGAGGGATGAAAGCAGTAACTGAAATGGAGGAGAGACTTTCCAGAGACAACTCATAAATGAAATACCCGAAAAGAAGAAAAAACAGACAAAGCAAAATGAGGAACTCTTGCGGTTCTTTCACTTTAAAGGCAGAAAAACACATAGATCTCCCATTCATTTGTTCCCTCCACAAGTGCCCACAACAGCTGGAGCTGGGTCAGGCTGAAGCTAGGAGACTGGAACTCAGTCTGGGTCTCTGATATGGATGGCAAGTAGCCAAGTACTTGAACTCCCAGCAAGCTTTGTCAGAAGTACAGCTGGGACTGGAACCAATGGGCTGTCGACACTATAGGCAGATGTTTAACCTACTAGGCCACAGCACCAGCCCCTAAGATAAACTCTTAAATTTTTATTTTTTATTTATTTCAAGGGAGAGAAAGGGAAAAGTATTTTCCATCTACTGGTTTGCTCCCCAAATGCCCATAACAATTGGAGCTGGCAAGGTCAAAGCCAGGAGTCAGGAATTCCATTTCCGTCGGAATCTCCTAGTGGATGGCAGGGGCTCAAGTACTTGACTCACCACCTGCTGCCTCCTAGGTGTATTAGCAGGAAGCTGGGTAAAGAAGCAGAGGTGGGACTTGATCCCAGGCATTCTGATATGATATGCCAGCCTCCCATACAGTGGCTTAACCTGCTACACCACATAGCTCAACCCGAGGTAAAATTTTAATGAAGTGTAACCTATTCATAAAAGTACACTAATCATAAGAATTGGCTTGATGGATTGTCCATCTAAACACACCTATGCAGCTATTACCCAGATTAAGAAAGGGAACATTATGACATCCTCAAGCCCCTTAACTCCTACTCCCAGTCACTCTTCTCCGAGGGTGATCACTAACCTGACATCTAAAAACATAGATTGATTTTGCTTGTCTGTTAATGATATGAATGGGATCATATAATTTGTATTTTTCAGTGTCTAGCTTCTTTCAAGTCAGCATCATATTTGAGATTTATTCATTTTTATTTAAAAGATATCTTTTGAAATTCTGAGTTAATCATGGTAGGTGCTGTGGTACAGTGGGTTAAAGCTCTGGCCTGAAGCGCCAGCATCCCATATAGGCACCGGTTCTAGTCCCAGCTGCTCCTCTTCTGATCCAGCTCTCTGCTATGGCCTGGGAAAGCAGTAGAAGATGGCCCAAGTCCTTGGGCCCATGCACCCATGTGGGAGACCCGGAAGAAGCTCCTGGCTTCAGAACAGCACAGCTTTGACTGTTGCAGCCCTCTGGGGAGTGAACCAGCAGATGGAAGACCTCTCTTTCTGTCTCTACCTCTCTCTGTAACTCTTTCAAATAAAATAAATCTTAAAAGAGAGCAATATCCTCCATCTACTGGTTCACTCCCTAGATGGCTACATTGGCAAGAGCTGGGCCAGGCCAGAGCCAACGGCTTCATCTGGGTCTCCCATGTGGGTGGCAGGGATCCAAGCACTTGGGCCATCCTCCGCTGCTTTCCCAGGCCATTAGCCGGGAGCTGGATCGGAAGTGGTGCAGCCAGAACACAAACAGGCGCCCATACAGGATGCTGGCATCACAAGCGGCAGCTTTACCCACTACACCACGACACTGGCCTCCACATTGTTTTTAATATAAATAGTTATTTCCTTCTGAAGTCTGTATAGTGCTGATTCTATTGTTAATAGCTCCCAACTGGAAAAGACCCAAATGTCTATTATGAATAGTGCTCTATGAGCATTCTTCTGTATATCTTTTTTGGTATACATGTGCGTACATTTATGGTGGGAATATAGAAGTGAACTTGGAGGAAGGTGTGGCACAGCAGGTTAGGCTGCCACTGGTGATGTCTGCATCCCATGTGGGAGTGCCTGGCTGGAATCCTGGCTGCTCTGCACTTTCAAGAGGCAGCAGATGATGGCCCAGGCACTTGGGTTCCTTGCCACTCAGATGGGAGACCTGGATGGAGTTTCTGGCTCCTGATTTAGCTGGAGCCAACCCTAGCCCAGCTGTTCACGGGCACTGGGAAGTGAAACAGCAGATGGAAGATTCTCAATTTTTTTCTCGCTCTCTCTTCTCATTCTGTTATTTTTATCCTTAAAACAAATCAATCTCTTTTTAAAAAGGAGTGAATTTTATTGGTTCATAGGCTATATGAAGATAATTTAAACAGTTCATGAAAAGTAGAATCAAAAAATTTTTGGTGCAAAACATTTCTTGAAATTCATGCATTTTTTTCCTTTTTACAAGACTTTTACTTACTTGAAAGGCAGAGTTATGAGGGAGAGAAGGAGAGACGAGAGATCTTTCATTCACTGGTTCACTCTCCAAATGGGTGCAATGGTCAGGGATGGGCCAGACTGAGGCCAGGAGCTTCTTTCAGGTCTCCTGCATGAGTGCAGGGACCCAAGCACGTAGGCCATCTTCTGCTTTCCCAGGCAGATTAGCGTGGAGCCAGGTCGGTGGAAGTGAAGCAGCCAGGACTTGAAAAGGACCCGTGTGGGATGCCAGCATTGCAGGTGGCGGTTTTACCCATTATACTACAGCACCAGCTCCCATGCATTTGTTCATAATACACATTGTACATGAAATTTTTGAAAATCTCTCTCTCTCTCTCTCTCTCACACACACACACACACACACACACACACGGATGATACTGCCAAATAGTTTCCCAGTGTGTTTGTGTCAATTTATACTGTGGTTAACAATGTAAGAGAATTCCAATTGTTCTAACAATTGGCATTGTCTACCTTTGACAATTGTAGTCACTCTAAGTATGGCAGCTGTTTCTTCTGCTGTCAGATGTAACCAAATAGAATCATATACATTAATTTGATGTATTTTAAATCAAATTAAAGAGTGAACCTACAGTCAAGCAGCTCAAAATCCAGCTGGGGACTCACTGACATGTCAACAGATGACTACAACATACATCGTGTGCTGTTATAAGTATTAGAGTAGAGGGAAGGTAATGTTAGCTTAGTCCGGGGAAATAAGTAGCTTGCTCTGGCTATAGCGGTGTAAAACTGATCAGAAGGGTCCAGAGGAAGCAAGGAGACTAGTTATGTGACTATTAAAACAGTGCAATTGTGAGGTGAATAAAGAACAAAAGTACTGGGGCTGGCGCTGTTGTGCAGCAGGCTAAAGCCCTGGCCTGCAGCACCAGCATCCCGTGTAGGCACTGGTTGGAGTCCTGGCTGCTCCACTTCTGATCCAGCTCCTCACCGATGTGCCTGGAAAAGCAGCAGAAGATGACCCAAGTTCCTGCACCCACATGGGAGACCTGGAAGAAGCTCCTGGCTTTGGCTCAGCCCCGGCGATTTGGGGAGTGAACCAGTGAATGGACGATTCTCTCTCTCTCTCTCTCTCTCTCTCTCTCTCTCTCTGTACCTCTCTCTGTAACTCTTTCAAATGAAAAAAGAGAACAAATGTATTAGAACTGTAAAGCAGGTAGAAGTGACATGATTAAATGATTTCAAAATGGAGAAAGAACAGAATCACCAGGTAGTGATATTAAGGTGTTGCTCCCCGTCTTCGTGGAGGAACGACACAGGACCCTGCGTTGTTCTTTCGTCTGCTCGGCCCTCCCCGGGTTTGCTGCTGGTTCTTCCCGGGTTTGCTGCTGGTTCTTCCCGGGTTTGCTGCTGGTTCTTCCCGGGTTAGCTGCTGGTTCTTCCCGGGTTAGCTGCTGGTCCTTCCCGGGTTTGCTGCTGGTTCTTCCCGGGTTGGCTACCATCCCTTCCACCTCCGTGGAAGGGCGGTTCCCCCTGCCACATTCCCCACTTCCGCGGGGGAGCGGCACACCGCCGGCCGGCTCTCTCGGGGGCTGCACAGGTGTTCCTTCAGATAGATGTTCCCCTTAGATGTTCCTGGTGCATGCCGTCTCTCTCCTCCTTTATAGCCCTCTTCCACCAATTCCAACTCTGCTACCCACACGCCGAGTACGCTGCTCTCCTCCAATCAGGAGCAAGTCCTACAGTTTATTGGTTGAACTGGAGGCAGCTGTGTAGAAGCTGTTTCCCTTCTCAGCGCCATATTGTGGGAAAGCAGATGCATAGAATAAGTCTTAATTCCAGTAACTTAGTCTAGTCCGAGTTGCTCCCAGTTGCTCCCCACATTAAGGAAGTAAAATCTGCAAGTCTAGGCAGCCAGTGAAATGTGGAAAATTGGAGAGGTATCAAAAGTGACTCCCCAGTTTTGGACTCCCATTCGGGGCTGGTGTCATCAGTTAAGAGAAGGGAAATGGGTAACGATATAGGTTGAGAGTGGAAAGAAGGAAAGATGGCTCCAGTTTGAACATTCTGGGTTTGAAGGGCTTATGGGATATCCAGGTAGGGTTAGTATCAGTAGTCATTTGGCAAAATTAGCCTGCAGCTCTTGTTATTTGACCTCCTCTAGACTGAGATCTGTGTTATTGGTTGAGGGAGAAAGCAAGCAGATAGGAAAAGGTTGGAAAACATAAGCGGTAGACATGAGGAGTGATTGTAGCAAAGCCTCATAAGGGTGAAGGGATTGACATTGAGGGCTGTGGAGATGAGGAGGGACATCACTGGCTGATACTGGTGGGATATAAAGATGAGATGGTTTTTGGAAACATGCACATACAGCTAAACTTAAATGGGGAAGGAAGTGGTAGTCAGCTTTTCACTTCTGTAATGGAATACCTGGTATAACCTAACCTTATGAAGAAAGGAGGTTTAGTGTGGCTCATGACTCTGGAGGTGCAAGGTCTAAGGGCCTCATCTGGGTGTGGTGGTCTTGCTGGCAGAGTCACTAAGTGGCATTTTACAGCGAGAGAGGGTGGGTGATCACACATGTTTGTGTCTACCTCTCTCTCCTTGCGAAGTCATCAGGATTCAATCCTGAGGGCTCCAACTAATGACCTTATCTGATCTAATCACATCTCAAAGGCTCTGCCTCTGAGCTCCATAATTAGATTCAGTTTCTACTCTCTTGGTACCATGGATGTATAAGATTCTGGGGACTAAATTGCATGGGTTCACCAAAGCCTATTCAAACCATAGCAGGGAATCTGAAGGTCACATTAGATAGTGTGTGTTTTCTTGGGAAGGATTTCTGCAAGGCAGCTTGCTAAGAGTAAGGGACAGAGAGGTGAGGCTGGGGACTTGAAAAGTGGGCAAGCCTTGGGTTAGTCATTGTGGTTAACGGAAGGCGCAGATGACTAGGGACAAAACAGGACCGCAGGGTAGCCCTGAGGTCAGCTACTAAGTCAGTCAACATTTCTTAGGGGAAGGAGAGCCTTGCAAGCAAATTGGGCAACTCAACTCCCCCTGGGGCCAACATCCCAGCAATCTACATGCTGAGCTTCCTGGGCCTTGCTGTTTGTTGAAGGGACAAGAAAAAGCATGCTTAAGTGGGGAGAATTCTCAGTGTCTTATTAACTTGCACAATGGGAAGAGGGAATGAAGCCTTGTCAGGGGTGGTGTCCTTCAGCTGGGTTTCTCATTGGTCCCTCTTAGGGTCGCTTTCCCTTCTTGTACCTGTGGGATCCAGCCACCTCCCCTTTTGCCCAGGCTGTTGGCAACAGTGATAGAGTAGAACTCTCAATTATCCTAGTTAACATCTGGAGAATTCTTAGCGGTCAAGTCAAAATGAACTCAGATTTTGCTTCCACTTCGATCTGCTTTTTGTGCTGGCTAAGTTCCTTAGCCAGTCATCAACAGAGCATCCTGTTCTTCCATTTGAAACTAGCCAGTGGGAAAGCAAAGGCACCTTACAGATGATAGATTACACTTGAGAAATGCAGGCCTAGAAGCATCGTCTTTCCAAATTAGATGGGAAACTAGGGGAGGTTGTGATCCAATGGGACCTCCAATGAAGATCTCATTACAGCGTTAGCAAAATTTTGGATGTTGACCAAAAACTGTCCATCAACTTGCAACTCCAGCAATTATAGCTTCCACATGGGGATTTTTACTCTAGATGGGACTACATTTCATCCAGGGAGAGCTATGTGGATGGCTTTTATTCAGGATGCAGGTGTGCTGGGAGACGTAAGAAGTTAACTGTTGTAAAACATGCTGAGCCCTTTCAGTGAAAGGCATTTTGACAAGAGCCCACTATTGTTAGCATCATCTTCTTGAGACACTCCAGGAGCCAGAGCACTTGTTTCCACACTAGTTTCAGGAAAGAAAGGTGTTGGATGGCACTAAATGAACCCGTTCCTGAAACAGGCCCCAGGATCCAGCACAGGTTCGAAAGTGACTCTGAAGAGTCAAAGACCTCCCAGCACCAATTATGCCAAGAGTTGCTAAGCAAATTAGCACATTGGCTAATTAAAAAAATTACTTAGAAATAGTCAGTGAAAATGGCCCATCACCTTGACAAATAGTCCCTCTGTTTGAGTAGCATTTCCAGTGTTAATTGAGGTCTGGGTGACTCGGTGCCCTGGTGGCTAAAAAAATCAGTCCTGAGAAAAAGTTCAAGGGAAGGTACTTGGAGGCCAGGCCTCAGAGCCCCTGGCTTCTCACATCTGCACAGAGCCCCCGGGCCAGCCCTTTAGAGCGCCAGATGTTTACGCTCCACTTCCTGACCTCCTTTTCAAATGGCAGTTCTTGGAGCCCCACGGAAGGGCTTTGCAGGCTGTTTGTTATTTGTGTGGAGTGCTGTGCATTTGAGTTTTGCCTGAAATGACTTCCTGACAGAATCGTTGCCCCCAAATGACAACATTTCACTAGGAAATGGTTTGAAAGCAAAAGCCAACATGGCTGCAATGTTTTCTGTAGGCCTGAGACCCCAGCAGTACCCAGGGGTGGGTGAACAGATTCCCAAAGAGCCAAAGATCTTTGTTTCAAGGCAAGCCCCTTGGGAGATGTGAGTCTGGGAGAGGGCCGCCTTCCCCAGTGTGGAAACCATGCCAAGGGGAATGAGACAAGTAAAGGAAAATGTTTGAGCCTGGCAGTGGGAAAGATTGAGTAAACCCATAGGCGGCCATCTACAAAGTGGCTGGAGAGATCACCTTCTTGTTGGTAGGGCAGCCCCACCTAGGCAATGACACGTCAGTAATGATGGGCCTGCCACTCTCACTCGCCCCAGACTTGGGTTTTGCATCCCATATGGGCACCAGTTCCAGTCCCGCCTGCTCCACTTCCGATCCAGATCCCTGTTCATGGGCCCGGGAGAGCAGCGGAGGACTGCCCAAGTCCTTGGGCTCCTGTACCCACCTGGGAGACTTGGGAAAAGCTCCTGGCTTTGGCTGGCCCAGCCTCAGTCATTGTGGCCATTTGTGGAGTGAACCAGTAGGTAGAAGATCTCTCCTTCTCTGTCTTACCCTCTCTCTGTTTAATTCTGCCTTTCAAATAACTAAATCTTTGATAAAGTTTACCGAAAATGTATATTGATAAAACTATGCATAGATTATAAAACGTTTTGGCCCCAAAATAGACTTATTTTTCCATTCCATTTTCCATGAACTTTTTGAAGTACCTGCATTGAATCAAAACAGCCTGGAAATTACTGGCCACTCATTCTAGGCCCAGGTCCCCTGGAAGACAAGTGCTACATGTCAGTTTGCTGGGGAGCGGAGAGAGACACACAAAATGACTAGAAGCTGTCATGAAACAATAGGACCCGAGCTGTGCATTGCATGCTGGGAGAGGGCTCACGGATTTTTGGAGTCAACAGCAAAGCTTTGGAGAGATGAGAGTGAAGAGCATCCCAGGTGGAGCATTACAGCATGAGCAAAAATGCACAGGGTGGCAACGGATAGGCCAGAGTGGGCCAGGCCTATGAGCATGAAGCAAGGGAGGGTAATTGTTGCAGAAAGTGGGAGATGAGGCTCGGCTTGGGCGGGGTAGGGACATGGACAGATGCCCAGCCAACCGCACAGATGGGAGCCCTGCAGTTAGGGTTAGTGCTGGGTTCAAATCGCCCTTCACCGCTTCTCCGCTTGGGTGAGGAACTTCACTTCTTTGACCCTGTTGGCTTCCTTGTAAACTGTCATGTAGGGTGATGTCTGGGACAAATGGAAACGCCTTCCCCTCCCCACCAAGCCCAGTGGAGGCCCCAGCCCGGCTCCCTCGCAAAGACTTCTGGAAGAAGAACTGATGGGGTTTAGTAGCAGGTAGGGCTAGAACTGGGGGAGGCTGGGAGCCACCAAGGATGGCCCTGGCTCAGATGGGGGAGAGTAGCGGCCCAGCTGCGGGAGCCTGGCGGAGGAGCTGGGGCTGGCAGGGGCTGGTGACAGGCAAGCGGCCCTCTGGTTCAGACGCGCTGGTGGGCCCTGGGGAGCCGCCTCTGAGGCGTGTGTTTTCTGTGTGTATTCTTCTTTGCTGGTGCTCCGCCTCCGAGAGGGCCTTGTTTAGAGAACCACTGCGGCCAAGCTGGGGAAGGTATATTTTAAAGTGACAGGTCTAAAAATACTGCTCTCGTCTTGCCCTCTCGCAGCTGCGGATTCCCAGTCCTGATCCTCACTGGGAGAAATAATAAAATGCATATGTTTATAATAAAAATCATATTTCCCTCTTCCTGTGATGTCTCCCAGTTGTAGGTTCCCATCCGTTTGCTGTTTTACCTATCATTTAACAAATGTATTTTAAGAAAAGTAATCTTTTCCACTGACATCTCCTATAAACGTCACATCCTCAGCTTTGGTTCTCATTGAGGAGCAGAGATGCATGTTTTGAATATTTCCAAGGATGCTTTTTACTCCATTCCCAGGCAGGGAGTTTTAAATGCTTGGTTTGAGACCAAACAGACAGACCGTGCATGCTACAGGACTGTGGGCCCCTTGGGCCTGGTTGTCAGAGGGCAAGAGGAGAGTTTGGGTTCTGGGAAAACTCGCGACAATTGGCAGCTGGCACCCAGGCTTCAGTGCCTCTGTGGCTTGGCACTCAGGTGTGCTTGGCGCAAGACCTTCTGGGAAGCCAGAACTCGGGCACTCCACAGGGTGGAGTAAGGTGGGCTGTGGCAGGCTTCCCACGAAGGAACGGAGTGGTGCTGTGGAAGGCAAGATGGAGGTAGGCCGGTTGGCCAGCTTGGAGTTCAGTGTGCAGGGCACAGAGCGCACTCCTTTCCTGGGGCTGCGGGAGGAGGCCCAGGCTGAGGGCACGCACAGTAGCCTCGGACATTTGGAGGGGAGCTGGCTTTGTTTCGTGACACCTCTCTGCGTGTTCTATGGATGAAACAAAATGTGTACAATGTACTTAGTATGGGGACAGGCACACAGCAGACACTCAAGCAAGCAATGTGTACTCCAAGGGAAGACATGTCAAGACCTCTGCTATGTGTGCTAGAAGTTCAGGTGGGCTTGGGCTAGCAACCCAGAGTGGGGAGGAGAAACAAAAATGGTGTTACATGAGCCAGAACCATCAGAAGAGAAACGAGGGAGCTAAGACAGGCAGTATCGATAGGACGGGGGAGAAGAGGGCAGAAAGAGCTTTGATTAGGGCACAGGCATGTAGTGAGTTCCCTCCAGGATACTTGGTCATTTCGCTGGTTCACTCATTCATCCAGTCAACAAATATTTATTAAGGATCCACTATGTTCTAAGTTACCGATACAGCAATGAACCGAACAGAGAAGGATTCTGCTGGAACAGTGTTTATGGACTCATGGCAACAGGCAACAGAGGTAATTAAGGGGTTGGTCAGTGGTGTTGGAGTCCAGAGCTGGCCTACCCAAACCCCAAAACCTGAGTGCCATTTGCCCTACAGTGGTGGATGACCTGCCATTTGCCCTACAGTGGTGGATGACCCCCCCCCCCAAGCTTCTTTAGAGGGCTGGCTTTGTAGAGAGCTACAGATGACACCTGACACGAAGAATATTTCTAGGGGCAAAGATGGGTTCCCCTGCCCCTACTTCCTGTTGACTGTGGTTGGAAATGCCCTTTGCGGAAATGGAGGACTGACTTTTCCCTTTTCCAAAGCCCACACGGATTAGCAGGATAAAAGCTTTGCCTAGTGACTGCAGGGAGGGAGAAGGTGGCCAGGTTCTGTTGTTTGTTCCACTAACTCTGAGCTTTTACTCAGTGCTGGTCTCTGCTGGACGATGCCACAGTAAACAGAAAGCAGTCTCTACCTTCATAAAACTTGCACTTTGAGGGTGAGCATTGTGGTGCAAAAGGCTAACCTGAGCTTGGGACATCAACATCCCATATCAGAGTGCCAGTTCAAGTCTTGGCTCCTCCTCCACTTCTGATCAAGCTCCCTACTAATGTACCTGGGAAGCAGCAGATGATGGCTCAAGTGCTTGAGTCCCTGCCACTCCATCTGGGGAGACCCAGATGGAATTCCTGGCTCCTATCTCCTGGCTTTGGCCTGACCTAGCCCTGTCTGTTGCAGGCATTTGGAGAGTAAATCAGCAGGTTGCAGATTAATGTCTGTGTCTATCACTCTGCCCTCTACCTTTCAAATTTTTTTTGAAAGATTGACTTATTTGAAAGGCACAGTGCAGAGAGGCAGAGTGAGTGAGAGTGAGTGAGGGAGAGGAAGAGGAATCTTTCGTCCACTGGGTCACTCCCCAAATGGCCACAATGGCCAGGGCTATGCTGATCTGAAGCCAGGAGCCAGGAGCTTCTTCTGGGTCTCCCATGTGGGTGCAGGGGCCCAAGGACTTGGGCCATCTTCTGCTTTCCCAGGCCATAGCAGAGAGCTGGATTGGAAGTGGAGCAGCTGGGACTCAAACCGATGCCCATATGGGATGCCAGCACTGCAGCCAGTGGCTTTACCCACTATGCCATAGTGCCAGCCCATAAGTTTTTTAACAAAGCCTTGATTTTTGGCAGATAATAAATGATGATCACAATGGAAAGAAATAAAGGAGAGAAAGAAAGGAAATCTTGGAGAGGGCTACAAACTTAAACAGTAGAGTCCAGGAATCCTTTAAACAAGGGACCGTTTGCATGTAGACTTGAAGAGGGAGAGGAAGCATGCCAAGCAGATCTGAGGGGGTGGGGAGGGCTGGGGAGTGCTTGCTCTAGGAAGAGGAAACGGTCTGAGCAAAGGTCCTGAAGTACGAGTGTGCCTGGAACAATAAGGAAGTTGTTGTGTCTGCAGCGGAATGGATGAGGCGGCGACAGTGCAGGAAGGCACAATGTGAGGCCAGATCCGGCAGGCCTTGGAGACCGTGGTAAGGATTCTGGCTTTGACTCTGGCTGAAATGGGGAGCCACAAGAGGGTGCTGAGCAGAAGTGTCAGACTGTCTGAACTAGAGTTTAAATGGGTCAGTCTGGCTGCTGTGTTGAGAAGGGAATATAGGAGAGTAAAGGTGGAACCACAGAGGGGGCTATTGGCACAAGCCAGAATGGGGAAGGCAGTGGCTCAGGCTTGGGGTACAGAGGCAGAGGAGATAAGAAGCAGTCAGATTCTGGATCTAGTTGGTTGAACCCACAGTATTTGCTGATGGAGTGGATGTGGCATTTAAGAGTGAATGAGGAGTCATGGTGGGGACTGACATTATGGCTCAGCAGACATTCTCTTTTTTTATTTATTTGACAGGTAGAGTTATAGACAGAGACAGAGAGAAAGGTTTTCCTTCCATTGGTTCACTCCCCAAATGGCTGTCACAACCGGCGCACTGCGCCGATCTGAAGTCAGGAGCCAGGTGCTTTCTCCTGGTCCCCCATGCAGGTGCAGGGGCCCAAGTATTTGGGCCATCCTCCACTGGAAGAGGAGCAGCTGGGACTAGAACCGGCACACATATAGGATGACAGCACCACAGGCGCAGGATTAACCAAGTGAGCCAGGTGCCGGCCCCCAGGCATCCCTTCTGAGCACTGGTTTGAGTCCTAGCTGCTTCACTTCTGGTCCAGCTCCCTGCTCACACACCTGGGAAAGTAGCGGAAGATGGTCTGAGTGCTTGGACCCCTGCCACCCACTCACCCACGTGGGAGACCTGATGGGAGGTCCTGGCTCCATTTAAGGAGTGAACCAGCAGATGGAAGATCTCTTCCTGTCTCCCTCTCTCTAACTCTGCCTTTCAAATAAACAACAAAAAGAATGAAGAGGCAGGGATGAGGCCCACGTCTTTGTTTTGGCTTATTTATTTTGTGATGCCCACCTCTTTGAACCTGGAAACTGGAATAATGGAATTGCATTCCGAGAAAGTGAGAAGACTGGGTAGGTTTGGGGAGGGAGGCAGGAAAAGATCAAGTTTGGTTTTTGGTGTGTTAAGTCTGATGATCTCGCCTGACATCTAAACAGAAAGTTGAGTAGACAGTTGGCTGTATGCATCTGGAATTTCTAGAAGAGCTTTCTGTGGACCTTTGATTGCCCAAGGGAAGCTTCTCAGGCAGCGATGTGAAGTCTTCTCCTTCATGTCCACTCTCAGGACTGGAGCTGGGAATGGGATCAATCTTTAGAGGAGGAAGCTCAGCTTCCTCATTTTCTGTCCCCTTGGCTTCTCTTCCCTGGATTCTAGCCTCTCTGTGCTATTTTTGCCACTCGGAGTTCCCCAACTCAAGGCCCCTCTCGTGTGTCCTTTTCCTATAGGAAAGCCCTGGGAGAGGAGCAGCAGAGACAAGGTGCACGCTTGGATGCATGAGCTGGGTGGAGGAGGTTCCAGTCATCCCAGAGTGCTCAGGGTCACTGGCTATTGGCATCACCCTCTGAAACAACTTACAGGAATAAAGTGCTGGGGATATGGCAATTAGTGTGTTCTTTGAACCAATATGTGTAATTAACATCTTCTTTGGAGGTCACATTTCTCATGTTTGTAGAAAGGATTTTTTCCCCGTGATGCTGTAGCGACATGTGTAAGTTAAGTGAAATAGTGTACACAGACTGGAATCTTTCTTGGATGTTTGCCTGACTCGCTCTTTTGGATTCTTCATTTTCTCCCATGGTGCTGTGAGTTCCCAGAGGGCACATATGTGTTCTTAGCTATTCCTGACGAAGAGGGCCCCTGCACATTCCAAACTTCCAGATGGCTTACCTCCATAATTTTGTGGCAGCCCAACTTGGTCCTGATGAGTTGGAGAAGGAGCTGCTGCTTCCGAAGTGTGTGACAATATCACGAATGCTCTTGCCGTGTGGCCAGCAGCGAATCGCAGAAGGCCTGGGCTCTGCCGGTACGCACAGAGATACTCCAGTTATTAACTGGAATGAGCCCTCTCTTCTTGCCACCCGACACTGTTCCTGAACTCGGCTCTTATGGAGTGCACATTTAGGTACACGGATATGCTTAGAAGCAGCATGGAATTATTTATTTTCTCATCAAGTTATTCTGACTTAATTGCATAGAAACCTTATGGAGCTTTGGAAATCTTCTGTTTATGAGTCACAGAAATTAACTTTCTCTTCATAAGAGCTCTTTATAAAAAGAAAAAAAAAAACACAGCCAAATGCCTGTTCTTTGAACTTAAGTTGCCTTTCTGTGACTCGCTGAAACCTGAAGCTGGATGTCTGTTAGTCTTATCCTGGTTTTAACTTTGAATTCAAATTATCCAGCCTCTGCCTCTCGGAGAAGGCCTGGAGCAAATGTACCAACCTGGATGCCTCCCATTTCTGAACTCAATCTTTTCCCGCCCTTGTCCCCATTCCTGTGTGGCCCTCAAAGGGACTAGAGGGAATTTGGAGGGAGCTGTGGCCAAGTGCTCATCCAGGGTTTTATAAAAACCTGCAGGGATCCTAGGCATGGAGATTGTGATAGCCCCTATCCTTCTGGGCATTAAACTGAAAATAAGTGTCAGCAGCCCAACAGAGTTCTGATTTTGCCAGAGTGACTGCTTCAATTGTATTTCTCAATCTCGGATGCTTTCAGATACTTTGGGAGGAAACATTCACTGGGCAGGCACCCTGAGCAGGGGTTACAGCTGTGTTGCCAGGGAATTATTTGTGACCATGTTAAGCTCCATAAAAGTAACTGGGGATAAAATTGGGTCTTGGCATGGTCGTCATCACTTTATAATTTTAGGCTTCCTGGAATAACCTTTAAAAGATCTATTTTCTATTGAAAAGGACTGAACTTATTTGTTTGATTTCAACCACTAGAAATGAGAAGGTATCTGAGCTAGGGCCATAGACAACTATTGATCCCTGGAGGGATTAGGGAGAGGTGAAACTTGCAATCAGTTGGAGCTGGGGTTCTGAGGCAAGTAGGTAGGCTGGAGGAAAGAGACAGGGCAATATGGGTACATATGGGGGACTTCCAGAAGTTCTTGGAAAAGTAGAATTAAAGGATAAGCCTATTTTTGGTACAAAATCTTTTTCCAAAAATGTTTGCCTTTCAAGTAGGTCAAAATAAACAAAAAGCAGAGACAAAAGTAAAGTTAAAAAGTAAAAGTACAAAAGTAAAGACAAAAAGCAGGGAGGGGGAGGATTAACCAAGTGAGCCATGGCGCCGGCCCTGGATTTTTTTCTTTTATTTGACAGGTGGAGCTAGAGAGGGAGAGAGACAGAGAGGGAGAGGTCTTCCTTCCATTGATTCACTCCCCAAATGGCCTCTATGGCTGGCGCTGTGCCGGTCCGAAGCCAGGAGCCAGGAGCTTCTTCCTGGTCTCCCATGCAGGTGCAGGGGCCCAAGCACTTGGGCCATCCTCCACTGGAAGAGGAGCAACCGGGACTAGAACCCAGCGCCCTTATGGGATGCTGGCACTGCAGGCGGAGGATTAACCAAGTGAGCCATGGTGCCGGCCCCAGCTTTATCTTTTAAGCTTTGCAGTGCCCGCTGTCAAAAGAGCTTAGAGCAAGCTCTCCAGAGACCAGACTGGAAGCACTTGAGGAACCTCATGCTGGGTTTGCTGTAGCTAAAGTACTTCCTCCAGACTGATGGTCAGTGGGCGTCCCAGACAAGCCATGAGTCTTTGTTCCCTCCTTCTGCAGACAGAATTCTAATTTTCCTGATGTGCACTCCTCATAATGAGCATCACCTTACTCTCTTCTTTGTTCAGAAATTCTTAATCCAATTGACCCAGAGACTTGCTTGTTAATACTCAATTCTCTTTAGAGCTAGATTCTCCTCCTCTTCCTTTTGCTTCTACTGTGCTAAAAATATATAAAAATGTTATGTTATCCATTTTAAGTATACAATTCATTACCATTAATTGAGCTCACAATGTTATGCAGCTCTCACCATTATCATTTTCAGAATATTTCATCACCCCAAGCAGACACTCTGTACCTGTTAAGCAATAACTATTCCCTACTCCCTCCAGCTCCTTGTAACCTATAGTATACTTTTTGTCTTGACAAACTTGCCTATTCGAGACAGTCCATATAGGGGGAATCGCACAATACGTGGCCTTCTGTGTCTGACTTACTTCCTTCAGCATAATGTTTTCAAGGCTCATTCCTGTTGTAGCATATATGAGAAGAACTTCACCCACATTTAAGGCTGTATAATGTTCCATTATATAGATATAGCACATTTTGTTCATGTCTCTGTTGCTGGTCACCTGGGTTGTTTCCACTTCGGGGCTCTTGTGAATAATGTTGCTAGTAACATTGGTATACAAATACCTGTTTGAATTCCTGTTTTCAATTCTTTGGGAGATTTATATACTTTGGGATATATCTATATCTATATATATAGATATATACATAATATATATTATATATACAATAATATATACAATATATATATACAATATATATATAGATATATACAATATAAAAATCTGGTGGCAGAATTGCTCCACCATATGGTAATTCTGTGTTTAACATTTGAGGAACCACCAAACTGTTCTCCATAGCAACTGCACCATCTTCCTTTCCCATCCGCTCAGTTTGAAAGTTACAAATTCCTCCATGTCTTCACCAATACTTATTATTTCCCCTTTTTAAAATTATAGAGGGTGTGACGTGGTATCTCTTTGTGGTTTGTATTTCCATTACCATAATGTTTTGTGATGGTAAACATCTTTCATGTACTGAGAAGCCATTTGTATATCTTCTTCAGAGAAATGTCTATTTACATTCTCTGGTGTTTCCTTAAATCTAAAAATGTTTTCTATTACTGAGTTGAATTTCTTTTCAGAAATTTAGATGCTGCCTTGGCAAAAATTTACTAAATTCAAAAGAAATCTGTAAAAGAAAAGAGGAGCAAAAAGGACATGAGATATAGAACTATCCAAACCAAGATTATAGCTATACATCCAACTGTATCAATAATATTCAGTGTGAATGAATTAATCTCTTCAATTATAAGGCAGATATTGTGAGACCCGATACAAAAAATGAAATTCAACAGTATGTTACTTACACACAAAAAAGCACTAATACACTGAAAGCAAAAGGATAGAGAAATAATTGTTATAGAAACAACTACAGAGAAATCAGAATGTTTTATAGTCTGTTATTATGATAAACAAAATACTACTTCACACTCGAGAATTGTAACAATAAAAATGATAGTGTTTCTAAGGATATAGAGAAATTGGAGTCCATACACATTACTGGTGAATATTTAAAATGTAGATATTTTGGAAAATATTTTGTAGATTCCTTAAAAGGTTAAACAGTTATCAAATGACCCAGAATTTCCATTCTTTCAGAAATTTGTACATGTCATAGCCAAAAAGTAGTAAAAACCCAAATGCCAATCAACTGATTAACAGATAAAATGTGGTATATCCATATGATGGAATACTATGCAGCAATACAATTTTTTGGCATATTGTTACATGCTTAAACAGGAAGAAACTTGGAGAACTCTGTGCTAATAGCGTCTAGTTCAAAGCTCACATATTTTATTTATATAGCATATGCAGAATAAGCAAAGCTAAAGATTAGGTTTGTGGTTGCTTTGACCTAGGGGATGGGGTGGAGGTGAATGGGAATGAGGATTGATAGCTACTGGGTATAGGAATTCTTTTTATAGTGATGAAAATTTCCTGAAATTGTTTTGATATAGAACTGAGAATACAAAAAATTGAACTATATACCCTGATAATGTGTGAATTGTATGTGACATACATTTCAGTAAAATTGTCAAAAAATATAAATATCAGGTGAAATGTATGTTCGATTAAAATAGAATTTTTGACATACAATGAATGTTTAGCTTATGCCATCTATTTACATATGTCACGAATATTGCATATTATAAAATCACTTGTATTTCATTTAATAACAAGTTTATAAACTATTGTTTATCAAATTCAAATTTAACTTGGTATCTTGTATTTTAAAGCACATTCACTTATTTGAAAGAGTTAGCTCTTCCATTTACTGGTTCACTGCCCCGGTGGCTGCAATGGCCACAACTGGGCCAGGCTGGAGCCTGGAACTGCATCTGGATCTCCTATGTTGGTGGCGGGAGCCCAGGCACTTGGATCGTCTGTTGCTTTTCCCAGACGCATTAGCAGGGAGCTGGATTGGAAGCCGCGCAGATGAGACATGAACTGGCACCCACATGGGATGCCCATGTAGCAGGCAGCAGCTTTACATACTATGTCAGAACACCGGCCCAGCATCCTACACTTTTATTTCATACACCTGGCAACCCTACATCAAGACAAAATAGCCTGAGCCTAGATAGCACTTTATCTGGCTTTCCTTTTGAATAACTGTCTACAGTACTCCAAGCCGGGTTCACATCTGGATACTTTTCTTTTTTTGATTGATAGAAAGATGTATTTATTATTTGAGAAGCTGAGCAATGCAGAGAGGGAGAGAGATCTGTTCCTGATTAATCAGAAGACTTAGCCTTCAATTTCTTATCTGTCACCCACTTCTGGGACTCATTAATTCTTTATGTATCAGAGATAGAAGGTACCTGAGTGACATTGTCAAGAGGTTTCCAAACTGTTCCACAGAAATCTGGTCCTCGGGTACCAGGTGGGGCATAGCAGGGTGGCATTTGGGTGCCCACCTTTGTTCAACCAAAGCGCCACTCCTTGTATCTGTTTTATGGATTAGGATTTAGTGTATGGTCTTGCTGCGAGAAGGGGTTGATTGCTGTGTCATCTTTGTGAAAGGCAGAGCATCACACACACTCACTCCCTGATCAACTGATCTTCCATGAGCTTATTCATTCCCCAAGTGAACTGCAACACCCAGGGCAGTGCTAGGTCAAACACAGAAGCCTGGGACTCCATCCAGATTTCTCACATAGGTGACGGGGGTACGAGGACTTAGACAATCTTCCGCTGCCTTCCTAGGTGCATTAGCAGGAATGTAGGGAGGAAGTGGAGCTGCTGGGACTTGAACCAGCACCCCATCATTGATTGCAAGCAGTGGTTTAACTTGTGCCACTACACTGGCCCCTGCTGTATCTTTTGGGTGCAAATAATAGAGACTGACTGAAAAAACAAGTAAATGAGTGGAAGGAATAGACTTTGTAAGGAGGAAATGAGAGTCGTTGAAGGAAAAGATGAACTATTGGTCTCAGAAAGAATAGGAACAGGACAACCCTGGAGGTGTCCATTGGGGGAACTCGGGGTCAGGCTCATCAAGCCCCTTCTGAGATGAATCGGTGCCAACTGATTTTCACTTCTTTGTCATTTTACTTGGCTAGACATTTCCTGTCTCTGGAGACTGGCTTATTTTAGTTCAGCTGGTTACCTCTGGCCAGAGCAAGACAAGAAATCTTCATTGACAGTTCCAACAAGATAGCATGAAATGGAGCATGAAATGGAGGAGAGGTTGCTTCCCAAAAGAAAGCTCAGGTTTTCTTTCCTTTTTTTTTTGACAGGCAGAGTGGACAGTGAGAGAGAGAGACAGAGAAAGGTCTTCCTTTGCCATTGGTTCACCCTCCAATGGCCGCCGCAGTCGGTGCGCTGCGGCCAGCGCACTGCGCTGATCCGATGGCAGGAGCCAGGTGCTTCTCCTGGTCTCCCATGGTGTGCAGGGCCCAAGCACTTGGGCCATCCTCCACTGCCACAGCAGAGAGCTGGCCACAGCAGAGAGCTGGCCTGGAAGAGGGGCAACTGGAACAGAATCCAGTGCCCTGACCGGGACTAGAACCCAGTGTGCTGGCGCCGCAAGGCGGAGGATTAGCCTAGTGAGCCACGGCGCTGGCTGAAAGCTCAGGTTTTCTTATGAGAAAGGGTGTTACCTAGGAAGGTAAAGGAACGGATATTCACTATACCACTAAACAAGTTTGAAAACCCCTGGTCCAGACCAGGGCTCAGCAAATATTTTATGGGTCGATTCCAGCCAGCAGCCAGTTTTTTTTTTAAGGCCTATGAGCTAAGCACTCTTGGTTTCAAAAAATCCTTTAAATATATAAAAAGAATGGAACAAATGTTTATAAGTCATGTGTTTGATAAGGGATTTGTATCCCTTGCCAATGAGTAATAAAAACACAACTCGATTTTAACATGGGCAAAGTATTTAAGAAGATGTTTCTCCAAAGAAGATACACAAATGGCCAAGAATCACATGAAAATAGGCTCAGTATCATGAGTCATTAGGGAAATACAAATCAAAACCATAGTGAGACACCACTTCACACCCACTGGATGGTTATAATCAAAAAGATACACATGGGAGAGAAGCTGGAGAAATTGGAACCTTCGTACTTTATTGGTGGGATGGGAAATGGTGCAGCTCCTTTGTCAAACAGAGTGACCATTCCTCAAAAGGTTAAACATAGGTATCATGTGACTTGGCAGATCTGAACATAGAGGTCCACACAAAAACTTGTACATGAGTGTTCAGAGCAGCATTATTCAGAGTGGTTCAAAGGTGGAAATGACTCAACTGTCCATCAGCTGAGACATAGCACAAATAGTGTAGCCATACAATGGAATATTATTCAGTCATAAAAAGGGAGTGTTGATGCATGTAGCCATGTAGATGAGACTTGAAGATATTATACAAAGTGAAAAACCAGGTCTAAAATATTTACTGTATTCCGTTTGTATGAAATGAACAAAATCTACCAATATGTAACGATGGAGGGGTTGGTGGTGTGGCACAGTCAGTTCAGCTGCCACCTGCGATGTTGACATGCCATATCGGAGTGTGGATTTGAGTCCTGGCTGCTCCCCTTCCTATCCAGCTCCCTGTTAATATGCCTGGGAAAGCAGTGGATGGTGGCCCAATACTTGGATCCCTTCACCCACGTGGGAGATCTGTGTGGAGTTCCAGGCTCCTGGCCCAGCCCTGTTGTTGGGGGCATTTGGGGAGTGGACCAGCAGATGGAAGATTTGTCTCTCCCTCTTTCTCTCTCTCTCTCTGCCTCTCAGATAAGTAAATGAGTAAAATTTGTTTTAAAAGAAAGTAGAGGCTGGTATTGTGGTATAGCAGCTTAAGCCACCTGCTACGCAGGCATACCATATGAACTCTGGTTCGTGTCCTGGCTGCTCCTCTTCCGATCCAGCTCTCTGCTATGGCCTGGGAAAGCAGAAGATGGCCCAAGTCCTTGGGCCCCTGCACCCACATGGGAGACCCAGAAGAAGCTCTGCGTGGCTCAACCCTGGCCCTTGTGGCCATTTGCAGAGCGAACCAGCAGAAGGAAGATTCTATCTCCAACCCCCGCCCCCGCACCAACACTACCTTTTAAATACATAAATCTTCTAAAATAAAAGATAGAAAGTAGATTAGTGGCTTCCTGGAGCTGGAAGCGATGGGAGCAAATGGGTACAGATTTTTGTTCTGTGTGTAGTGATGAAAATCTAAGATTATGGAGACAGACAACCTAGTGAATGTACAAAAACCCAAAAACTGAACTCTTTAAATGGGTGACTGACAAAAGTTGCCACAGAAGGCTAGGGTCTGAGAGCACAGCATGTGGGCCCTGCCGGTGCTCGCTCAGCTTCTGAGTCATTCCCCAGCCCAGCTCTTTTTAACTCGCTGCTGCTGCTGTTCCCTAGAGGGTTTGGAGATACCACCCCCAAAGCCCTGGGGCTAAAGGTTTCCCAGCACAAAGTAGCAAACTCCTGGCGAGACTGGAGGAAGTGAGCAACATTCCCTTTCCCATCAGCTATTTCCAGGGCTTGGGACCTGCTAGGTTTGTGCTACTCAGGATTTAAAAACACAATTTATTTCCTTTGCTAAGGCCTATTCTCCTAACACCCTGCCACAGTTACAAATCGCTTCGGAGGAAGAATCCTTCGAAAGTGCTCGCAGTAAGACTCTGGATCCCTTATCATAAAACATTGAAAGTCAATTTTAAGCACGGATTTGGGACTGAGATTGAAGGGCATTTCATCTTGCTCCTGTAGGATTAAAGGTGTGCACGAGCCTCTTGCGGGGGTGGGGGTTGGGGGGGTGGAGTGGGGGGTAAATAAAAGAGCCCTGGAATAATGCTTTAACTCTGGTCCGGGGAGTGCTGGCAAGTAGGGCGGCCCCTCCATCCCCTGGGCATGTGTGAGATGCTTTTGGAGGCTGTCCCCCCCACCCAAACCCACTTAAAGTGAACTTTGATCTCTTTCTAGGATATGGGAATCTATACATATATAGATACTTCAAAAAGTTCATGGACCATTGAATTCAAGGATAAGTTTATTGTGTGGAAAAAAATGAAATCCATGCATAGGTTTTTTTAAATTTTCAAATACAATTTTGTATTTAAGTAGTTTTTAGCAGACACATAGATATCATACATGTGTTTTGGTGTTCCATGTGTAGTTGTGATACATGCTTACATTGTGCAATGTGCAATCAGGGTCAATGTATCTTTTGGGCGAAAGCATTCCAAATCCTATCTTCTAGGGGATTTAATGTATATACTGAAATTTAATAGGGACAAAAATTAGGCCTTCCATGAATGTTCTGAAGACCACTTGAGAGGCCAGCAGAAGGAGGTGAGAACATATTGCAACATACGTTAGGGTAGGGATGGCGTCATCCTAATCAGATAGCATCCCGCACAGCCCTCTCGGATCCATGGAGATAAGCAGGGCTCTGGGAGCAGAGCCTTACCTGGAGGTGCCAGTCCCCGGGGAGTGTCTCTAGCTTTGTTTCCCACACATCATCTGGCCTTGAATGGGACTTGTGTAGTGGGTACAGATGTGTTCCCTCCCTCCTTGGCCCATGTCTTTGTTCCCCTCTTGTACCAGCCCCAATACATTCCATGTCCTGAGTTTGGCCTTGGCTCCCAGCACCAGGCCCTGGGTCAGTACTGGGGTCCTTGGTCCCCGGAGGAGAATTCCCACAGTTTGTTCTCAGCTCCTCCTCCTGCTGGCCTCTCAAGCTGAGGCTCCAGTTGAGCCCTGCATTTCCTGTAATGAAGTGAAGGAGTGGCCTGAGGCGTTCAAGACAGAAAATTTGCTCTTGCCACTTCTGCTAGCTTTGGGGGCAAATTCAAGCTAACGGGCTGCTGTCTGTCCCGATGCCACCTCCTCCCCAGCCTGCACCTTGGCTCGTGAAGTTTCTGCTGGCGAGTGAGTCAACCCCTAGCTGGAGTGTTTCTGCTGGGCTGGGTTCGGTTTGCCTTTTGAGGCCAAGGAGGTAATAGACCCATGTGCATTTCCATGCAACAGCAGAGGCGCATGCAGGTCCAGGTAGGGGTGAGAAAAGTGTTCCCAGCAGGATAGCCCAGGACTCTCATGTCATCGTGATGATAAGGATAACCTGTGTCTGAACTACCCCAAGCGCAGTCTAAAGCCCCAGCTGCCAGTCTTGAAACATTCATTTCAGGACTTTCAGTCACATTTTCCAGCCCAGTTCTGAGGCTGGGAAACATGGAGACAGTTGATGAGCAAGCTCCTCTCTTTCCAGGAGTGCCGGAAAATGCCAAGAAACTTCATGGATCATTTCGCTGCTCTCGATTCTCTCTCTCGGGTCATTGTTGGCCTTCGTCCCAGGCCGCCTCTGGTAGCCAACTCCCTCATTCCAGCAATCATTTCTTTGCAGGAGTTTGCTTCTAACCTTTCAGCGTGTGTCCCAAATATTTAGCGATGGACTCAATCCAGTAGAAAGATGTGTGTTTTTTTTTCTTCTTTAACTCATTTAAATCACTTAGGAAAAATGAAAGCTATAAGCTGAATAAACATTGTAGCTGCCTCAGTACAGTCCCTGCTGGCTGGAGCCTCCCTGATCTGGCAATTCTTGGGGCCCCTTCCGTTCTGCCTCTCACCTGCCCCCGCCCGTCCAAGGGCACTTGGGATTTAACGATCCAGTCCCACGTGCAGGGTTCTTTGTACCGTGCCAGCCACTGGTGCTCCTTGAGCAATCAAACCCGGAGTTTTCTCTATGCTCTTCTTTGTTTCCTGCAGGTTGATTATGGGGCGTGACACCTGCCATTGATCATCTGACCCCGCAGCCTGGCTTAGCTGTACAGGGATGGAAAAAATCGACTTCCCTCTGCGGGCGGGGCGGGGAGGTGAGGTGGGAGGGGGGCTGAGGACTGGCACAGGGCGAAGCTGCATCAGGCTCTCTGGCTCTGTTTATGACTTGCTATTTTGGGACTTTCTTCCCATGGAAATGTCGCATGGCTCCAGTGCTTGCAAGAAGCATGAGATGAGTTCCATGTGAGGCAAACATTTTGAGTGTGTTGACACATGTTTATCTTCCCAGACAAAGTGAGGAGAAATGGAGGGCTGTGAGGATTAGATTACCTGAGTCCTTCAGGGCTAAAAGAAAGAAGTGCACAGACAGGGAGGGAGGTAGGGAGAGAGGGAGCAGATATTTGGCACCGTGGTTAAGACGCTGCTTGGGATGGCTGCATCCCATATTTGAGTGCCTGGGTTCGAGTCCCAGCTCTGCTCCCTATTCCAGCTTCCTGCTAACGTGAGCCTTGGGAGGCAGCAGGTGATTGCCCACGTAGTTTGGGTCCCCGCCAGCCACATGGGAGACCCAGATGGAGTTCCCGGCTCCTGATTTTGGCCTGGCCCAGCCCCGACTGTTGCAGGCATTTGGGGAAAGAACCAGTGGGTGGGATCTGTTTGCTTTTCAAATGAAGAAATAAGAATTAGACAAGAAGGAAGGAAGGAGAGAGGACAAATTCAAAGCACGTGGTCCCAGTTGTCTCCCATGGTCTGAGGTACCAGGTTAGTGTGGGATGCTTTTGCTCTCTTCCACGCTTGATCGTGTGCGCAAGCAACTCCAGCAAAGCCCTTTTTTACATAGTGGTTATGACCATTGAGGCTGTGGGGAAGCTAAGGGGAGAGGCTCTTCTTAACGCTAGGATCGCGTTATGGTTTCCAAGACAGCCAATTTACTCCCATAGCTCTTCTGCGTGTGAGAGGGAAGCAGGCATTCCGGTTTCCCAGACAGGAGGAGGAAGGACCGGGGAGCCACAGGCAGTCAGCAGAGGGCCCAGACTGCCTCCCGCCTGCCTCTGGGAGAAATAGGAAGCATGTTATGAACAGGAAGAAGCCGTCGAGGCGCACCTTCCCATCTTTGTGGGATTGCCTTTAACCCATCTTTCCGCCCTTTCACCCTCCCTGATTCTTCCTGACTTCTCGCCCAGATCTAGGTGTCTCTTTCTGGAGCTCCAGCTGTTCTCACACAGGCAGCCCGTTGCCCTGCCTCTGATAAGCTATTCCATATGGCTGGGGCCCTTTGTTCTCACAGTGCTAGGTTTTACAACTTCCCATTGACTTGGAGTTGCTTATGTTTTCAATGGGCTCTTTGGGGATTTGCACCTCCCGCTAATAGACAAATTATTTTCTCAGTTGCGTCATGTCCGTTCCTGATGTTGAAGCCATTTTATAAGGAGCGCTCCCAAATAAGGACCAGCCCGAGGAATGCAGGAAATAACCCATACAGAGCCTCAATTCTCCAGGCCAACCTTGCAGACACCATCTTGGGCAGCCTGCTCAGAAGGAAAAACAAACCATAAGACTTTTGCCGTAAAAGTCGAAGGAAGGCAGCTCAGGATAGCCAGGGCCTACCTGCGGTCTGAAAACTCAAGATAGGTAGAAAGCACAGGACTCGGAAATGAACTGAGGAAGCCGTTGAGGGGTAGAAATTAGAATGGAGGCTACGTAGCTGCCCTCACCTCCGCCAGTAGGACAGGGAGCAGCATCCATCGCCATTTGTTTGATGTTAGTGCTTTAAATAACTTCAGTCTTGCTTTTTGAAGCAACCAGTGCTAAAAATATAAAAAGCCCAATAGTTCACATCTATGCTAGACTAATGTACCTAGGAAATAGCAGGGTACAAAACGGTGGTTTTACTGCTATATATTAGGACCACCTGGGGAGCTTTTAAAACCTAGTCAGCCAGCCTCACCTCCAGGGACTGCTTTAATTGGCCTGGGATGGAAGCTGGGCATTGGGGTGCTTTATAGCTCCCCAGGTGATTCCAGTGTGCAGCCAAGGTTAAGGACCACTAGTGTCAAGGGAATGACACGCTCTTTGGCGTTAGAACTGGATTCCAATCCTGGCTCTGGGCTGTGCTCGTGGAGTCTCTTGAGCCTCAGTTTCCTCGTCCATAAACCAGAGATAACAATGCTGCCTCTATTGAGAGGGAATGAACTAATGTATATACGGCACTTCACAACACCGAGCGCACAGATCCCCCTGACACACAATGCCATCTTTTAAACCATTGAGCCCCAGCAGTTTGTACAAATGATTCCTATTTAAACATTTTGTCAGATCAAAATATATGATGTGGAGAAAGAGCTAATGAGAAAGAACTTTTTTTTTCAAATCTATTTGAGAAGGAGGGAGAGGGAGAGATGCTGCCATGTGCTGGTTCCCTCTCCAAACGCCTGCAACCACCAGGGCTGGGCCAGAGGCAGAAACTGGGAACTCAATCCATTATCTCCAACATGGGTAGAAGGAACCCAATTACTTGAGCTATCAGGGAGAATGTCCAGGGTCTGTTTTAGCAGGGAGGTGGAGGGAGGAGTTGGAGCCAGAGCCAAGAATCAAACCCAGGTGACGAGGAAGAATATAGAACTCCAGATTCAACATTGAGATCTAGGCCTTCTGGTTAGAAGGATTTCACAGCAGTTTACTTTAGTGTCTAGAACTTAGAAAGTGGGACAGACACAAAGGGATCCGTATAGTTCAGAAATAGTTGATTGTACAAAGAGCAGGTACAGGAGACATGGTTTGAGGAATAGTTCACATGATCAAGACCTTGGGAGACTGAGCTAACCACAGGCTAAACAACTGCCCAAACAGCCAACACATTGTAAACATTCAGAAGAACAGGCAAAGAAACCCGTCATGCCCCTGCCCTGGCAAGGGCAGTCCTCTGCAGAGGTTGGCACCCACATCTGGGCATCTGTCCGAAGGATTTTGGATGAGTCCAGAGGAGGGTGATGGTGAAGACAAGTGGAAAGCATGCCCCATGGAGAACCTGTGGAAGGAACGCAACATTTGGAGAGGCTACACTGTCATCAAGTCCTTATCAGGGAGAAAGATTGGCTTCCGGGATGTCCCAAAGGGCAGAACCAGAATCAGTGTGGGTGGCAGTTATGAGCAGCTCTGTTTCTGCTTATTATGGGGCACCGGGTCCAAAGCAATCACTTGGACAGTTCTGAGATAATATAAGTGTAAAAGGATCTTGTTTTTAACGCCTGAGAGCGGGCACTTTGCACAGTGGTTAAGACACTGCTTTGGACACCCATATCCCTTTGCTTCCAACACCAGTGTCCTGCAAATGCACATCCTAGGAGGCAGCAGGTGATGTCCCACGTACATGGGTATTTGCTGCCCACGTAGGGACCTGGATACAATCCCAGGCTCCTGGCTCCAGCCTGGCCCAGTGCTGACTGTTGTGGGCATTTGGGAAGTGAATAAGCAGGTATGGAAAATCTCTTTCAACCTTCCAAATCGATCAATCAGTAACTTACAAGCTGCTCGTTGTCATGAACTTGTGACTGTGATCCTGGGCAAGTCACCTCCTTTGTCTCTGGGCTTTGGCAAGATGGTGTTGAGCTAACTGATAGCCAGATATTTACTAAGCGTTGGTTACGAGCTCATCACTGAATCAGACTTGTGCCCAGGTGTTGTTTCATCCAGGACATTTCAGCACTTGTTCACAGCGTTTCCTCTGTGTTAAGTGATCTTTCAAACCACATTCCCATCGGCCTCCCCGCATTGACCCTCTCTAAACCCAAGTGTTGCTGCTGAGCTAAAGGAAGACCCATTGCGTTCTCAGACCAGAACAATAGGAGACTGGAGAAACTTGCTTATGTGATTTGCCCAGGCTGAGTGGGAATTAAATCCAGATTTACCCCCTGAAGAAGATAAATGCTCCTTAGAAGAGAGCTTTTTAAGAAACTTCACTGTAAGCAGCTTTTCTATATCAGATTTGTGGATCAAAAGCATTTTCTCCACATTCATATGGGTATGGATGTAGGCATATGGCAGGCTTCGGGAACCTCTGGTTCAGTGCCTAATTGCATCCAGCCCTGGCGAAGTTCAGCTGAAAGTTTGGGAGTCTGTAGGAGGGGGACAGGGTATGCTGGGCCCCCTAGTGAACTGCCAAGTACCCTAGGGTGATCACAAAGTATTTTCTGAAGGAATCGGGCTTGGGGGGCCCTGACCGAAACGCAAACCTGACGTTGGCCTGGATCTCTCTCTCTCTCTCTCTCTCTCTCTCTCTCTCTCTGGAGTTAGCAGAGTAGAGAACCGACGGTCAGCCTGGGGCAGGAGACATTTAATCCACGTTACCTCTGATTTCCCAGGCACCTCCAGCATTTTGTGACTTGACCCCTGTGCTTGGCGCTGGTGGTGGACATGTAGATCTGCCCTGAGGAGGAACAGATACTCAGCCTGGGGCTTAGGCTCCTGCTTCCGGCTGAGGGAATCGATGGGCAACACCAGGGGGCTGTGTCCTCACGCCTCTGCCAAGCTGGGGATGCCAGCAAGCCCCTCCCAGGCAGCCTACACTCTTCCGTACCTAGTGGGTCTGAGGCCTCCAGGTCTGGTTATGCTGTTTCTGTCAACTGGATTCAGTCTGGTGGGGTCTGGGGCCTTCTGCTTTCCTCCCTAAATTCAGGTTCATCATGCAACTTCAAGCCTGAATAAATGTTGTCTGGACTTGCCCTGAAAGTCTGGAATGTGGGACTGCCTGCACTATGATGGACATACTCCTGGCCTGGGAATGTGGAGAACTGAATCCTGGCCTCGGCTCCAATAAAACTTTGGCCAACTCATTTCCCTTCCCTGAGCCTCAGTTTCCCTCGCAATAAAATTAGAGGATGGCCTGGCTGAGATTCTGATTTCCTGTTGCATTTTCTATCCCTTGTATATTTTTCCATCATTCCCTTTCTCTGTTACACTCATTGACCTCTTTGTCTTCCATTTTGTTTCTTTCAGTTCTCCCTTGCTGCTGACCACGGTCTCTCTTCCCCCTCTTTTATTTATTTATTTGACAGGTAGAGTTATAGACAGAGAAAGGTCTTTCATCTGTTGGTTCACCCCCCAAATGGCTGCCATGGCTGGCACTGCGCCCATCCAAAGCCAGGATCCAGGTGCTTCCTCCTGGTCTCCCATGCAGGTGCAGGGCCCAAGCATTTGGGCCATCCTCCACTGCCTTCCCGGGCCACAGCAGAGAGCTGGACTGGAAGAGGAGCAACTAGGACTAGAACCAGCGCCCATATGGGATGCAGGCGCAGCAGGTGGAGGATTAACCAAGTGAGCCGCAGCACCGGCCTCATCCCCCTCTATCTTTTTCGATCACCCTTCTATCTTTCTTTTCCCTCTCCCATCTGTTTTCCTGTCTGTGTCCTTATTCCCACTCTCTTAAAGCCCTCTCATTTAACCACCAGAGGGAATAAGGCATATTTATAAAATAGAGTGCATTGTTGAACAAGTGTGTATGGTTCACTTAATTATCTGGTGTGGAGTGCTAGAAGGTAAAAGCAAGCCCCAACACTTTCCCCTTCCTTAACAGTCACTACCAACAGAAGTCACTTTTGATCACTGTGTGTGACCTACACTTGACATTTGGTTTATGGGTCAGTGACCACCGTAGAGGTGAGGCCCCCTGCCCTTGTCTTTGGCATGTGACCCACTTGGTTAGCTCAGACTGTTGAGCTGGGCTTTGCTAAAAATAAGTAGGTGTGGATGGAGGCATCTTCTGTGTAGCTTGGGACTTGTTGCATCTGTGAGGCGAGAAGGGAGTGCCTTGCTTTCTATATAAAGCAATGACCTTGCATGCATTTAAGCCTTCAGTTTTTTTTTCCTTAAGACTGGAAAGGAAGGACACATGGACTTGATGAAAAAAAATCCCAATTTCAGGTCTTTTAAAAAAGAGCCTCACCAATAAGAGTAGTACATACGTAGTTAGACTTTGAGCAGTGAGCACATCCCGGGGTAAGCAGCAGCAGCAGGAGGGTGAGTAGCAAGGACTTCACTAAGTCCTGGATGTCCCCAGGCTGGAGGCCTCTTTCCTGGGGGCCCTCCATGTGCTTGGTCCATCCTTGCTTTTCCCATAGAGTCCAGCTGGTTGGACGATTGCAACTGCAGATTTGGTGGAGTGGGAATGAATGAAGCATGGCTCTGTGCACTTGAACTTCAACCCAGTTACCTCCAGGCCCCTTTCTGTCTTCCTGTTCCCCAGCCTCTGAGGTTTGCCGTACTCTAAGATTTCTGATAGCTGGGTGTCCATTTCTCCTACTCCAAAGGAAATTGTGTACTCTTTGGCATTTCAAATTTTCTTGTGCCAAGAACCCTCACTAGCTTTTTCTACCTAGTGTCTGCTACATTTACAAATGTCACTGGAGCATCCACTGGGAATGTATTAGCCCCTCTGTCAGGTGACCTAAGAGTGCAGTCAGTGGATGCGTTCACAAAAGGGAGAGGCAAGCGAAGTTTCTCACCATGATAGGAGTTTGTGTTATACAGGGATGTGTAGTCAGCAAATGGTAAGCTCATCAAGTGGTAAATTTAAGACCCTGTGCGTTTCCAGTGTGTCAATTTTGCCTCAAAGAACAATAAACAAATATTGCATTCTAGTTAACAATATGAAGGATCCAGTGTTCAGAGGTAAAATGCACTTATGTCTGCAGCTTGCTTTGAAATGAATCTAAAAAATGAGATGGATTCATGATTGGATAGAAGGATGAGTAAATGGATAAAAAGTGATGTAAAGCAAATATGGCAATATGGAAAGTGAGAGAAAAAGCTGTCACTGGGGTGGTGCAAGGGTGATTTGACCAACTGTCAAGGCACCCCTTTTGCTTTCTAGAATCAGCATTTGTTTTTTTTGTTTTTTTTTTGCTTTTTTTTAAGATTTATTTATTTTATTTTTTATTTTTTTTTAACTTTTATTTAATGAATATAAATTTCCAAAGTACGGCTTATGGATTACAATGGCTTCACCCCCATAACGTCCCTCCCACCCGCAACCCTCCCCTTTCCCACTCCCTCTCCCCTTCCATAGAATTGGCATTTGTGAAAGCCGGTGGTTCAGTGGCTTGGAGAGAAGTTGAGAGATTCTTGGACAAAGTCCGGTACATTTTCTCCTTAGCCTTCCCTTGACCCAATCACCAAGTGTCAACTACAGAAGCAATAGTCCCTCAGCATGCACACCTGTGCCCAATCGGGTCACTTCAGCCGCTGTTATTCAACAGGTGGATGTGGTCACTGATTGCTTGCCAAGGAGTTTTAGAGGAGAAAGAGAAATGCTGACATGAGCAAGTGTCAATGTCTGCTCTTGAATTGTGTGCAAACTAGTAGCTGAGCTACACAGAGAGTGACTTGAGAGGCCATCTATGCAGTTGGTCTCCTCCCTCCCACTCATGTGCTCACAGTGTCTAAATCAACATGGCAAGCCCCCAGCTCTTTGCTGAGCTCCAGACCCAAGTGAGTGTTGCCTCCTTACCATCTTCTCCAAGATAGGTCCCTTACATTGAGTGTGTCCCAAGCCCAACTCAAGATTGGCCTTCTAAAGCTCGCTCCTCCTTTTGCATCTTCTATCTCATATCGTGATTTCTTTTGAGACACAAATCCCACTCCACTTCTTCACTGTACCTTTTCCAGATCCCTCCATGAAGCTTTATTGACCACCCCCTTCTAGCTATTTCCATTGTACCTTGTAAAAAACACCTATCACAGCACTTACCATCGTGTGTTGTAATTTTTTTTTAAACTTGGCTTCTCCTGTTGTACAGTGAGTTCCTTCATGGCAGCATTTGTATACTTTGTCACTAGTGCATCCTTGTGTTTAACATTGAATGGCATGTGAAAGGAGCTGAGTATGCATTAGCCACACTAAATGGAACTGAGTGACTATACCCGTCCAGGAATTTTTTTTTAAATTTATTTGTTTGAAAGGCAGAGTTACAGAGAGGTCTTCCATCTGCTGCTTCACTCCCTAGATGGTCGCAACGGCCAGAACTGCGCCGATCCGAAGTCAGGAGCTTCTTCCAGGTCTCCCACAAGGGTGTAGGGGCCCAAGGCATTGGACCATCTTCTGCTTTCCCAGACCACTAGCAGAGAGCTGGATAGAAAGGGTAGCAGCCGGGTCTCGAACCGGCGCCCATATGGGATGCTGGCCCTGCAAGCAAGGGCTTCAACCTGCTGTGTTGCAGTGCTGGCCCCTCCAGGAAAATTTGATAAGATTTCACAGAGGAGATTATATTTATACTGGATCTTGGATACTAAAAGTTTGTTAGTTGCTGGGGGAGTAGGACAGGAAGGGGAGAAGGAAAACCTGGCTCATTTGACACAGAATAAGAGCATGGGCTAAGGATCAGAGAGAAACAAGGTATGGCATGTTCCTAGCATGGCAAGTGGTTGAAGCAGCTGGAAGAAGAAGGAGTGAGTCTGGAAGAGTAGGTATGGCCCAGATCACAGTCTTCAATATTAACCTATGGATTTAGATTTTAGCCTGTAGATATAATTAAAGGGGACTCATTGAAGGGTATTAAAAATGGGTATGACACAGAGATGGGTATTTGGCACAGCAGTTAAGAGGCCACTTAGGATGGTCGTGTCGCATATCCGAGTGCCCAGGTTGGAGTCCTGGTTCTGCTCCCAATTCCCAGCTTCTTGCTGATGTACACCTTGCGAGACACCAGGTGATGCCTCAAGAGTTGGGTGCTTGCCACTCATGTGGGAGACCCAGATGGAGTTTCTGGCTCCTGGTTTCAATTTGGCCCAGACTTGGCTGGTGCAGGCATTTAGGAAGTGAATAAGTGGATGGAAAGCCAGTTTCTCTTTCTCTGTCTTTCAAATTAAATAAAGGAAAATTTAAAAAGAAAGAAAACTGCTTAATCAAATGAGCACAACATAATGAGCTGTCAGTGTAGAGAACAGATTTCAGGACTAGGAGAAACTGGAGGCAAAGAGATTAGGAGACTCTTATAGTCTAGGTGAGAGAGAATGAAAGCACGGGCCAGGGAGGGATAGCAGACATGGGGAAAAGTGAAATTGACCCTGGGAATATTTTCTACCTTCCATACCTTCCCTAAATGGTACATTTCAGGCTTGTCAAACAATTGAGCAATTTTTTTTCCCCAAACATGTCCTATTTAAGTGTGTTTTATTACCTGAAGTACTAGGCCAGAAAATAATTCCATGTTTTCAGCCTTTGTTGAGCTATTTAGAAACATCTAAAGCAGAATCCATAGATGGTTGTGACTAATTAAAAATATGGGATGAGGAGCCAAAGAACACTCCAGGGTTTGGGGCTTGTGTGACTGAGTAGGTCTGGACTTGAGCGAGTGGGGAAAGTGCTGTCTGGACATGCTGATGCATGAGGTGCTGTGAGACACCCAAGTGGAGCCATCTGGGAGGCAACTGGCTACATGGGCCTGCAGCCCAGGAAAGAGATCTAGGATGACAATGATGATTTGGGAGTTGCCAACTTGGAGACAGAAGTGAAGCTATGGGGCAGATGAGATCACCCGAGACAGAGTGTGAAGCGAGAACAAACAGTGAGGACAGAACCCTAAGGAAGATCAACTTTAAGGAGTTAGCAGGGCAGAAAGAACCCATAAAAGAGACCAAGAAGAAGAGCAGTAAGATGTGGGAGATGGAGAGCAAGAGTGTGATAGGAGGAAAAAAGCAGAAAACAAGTGCAGAGTCCACAAAGAGGTAGGTCTACCCCAACGAACATATAAAATGGCCAACAAGCATGGTGAGAAGATGCTCAACATCCCTAGTTGTTAGGTAAATGCCAACCAAAGCCACAGTGAGCTGCTTTATCCCCACTATTTTTAAATGAAAAATAACAGGATGGGCAACATGGTATAGTGGGTTAAGCTGCCACTTGGGACACCCACAAACCATACTGGAAGGCCTGAGACCAACTGCCACCTCTGCTTTCAATCTAACCTCCTGCTAATGCACTTGGAAGGCAGCAGATGGTGGTGGAGGGGGTCAAGTACTTGAGACCCTGCCATCCACATGGGAGACCCGATGGAGTTCCTGGCTCCTGGCCCAGCCCAGGCTATTGCTGGCATTTGGGGAATGAATCAACAGATGGAATCTCTCTCTCTCCCTCTCCCTCTGTTTTTCTTTGTTGCTTGTCTTTCAAATAAAGACGAATAAACAAACACTCTTTAAAAAAAAGTGTTGGCTAAGATGTGGAGAAATTTGAATCCTTATATAATGCTGTTGGGAATGTAAAATTGTATAGCCACCATAGAAAGAGTTTGGCTCCTCAAGAAGTTAAACATATAATTATCAATTGGCCCTGAAATTCCTCTACTAGGCATATACCCCAAAGAATTTAACCATGTTCAAACAAAACAGTGGATACAGATGTTCATAGCATAGTACCATAGCCAGAAGGTAGAAACAATGCAAATGCCCATCAATGGATGAATGATATATAATACACACAATGGAGTATTATTCAGCCATAAAAAGGAATGAAATACTTACACATGCTGTAGCATGGATAAACTTTGAAAAGATTGAAGTGAAAGAAGCCAGACACATAAGGCCAAATTTTATGATTCTTTTTATATAGACTATCCATAATAAATCCATAGAAACATAAAGCAAATTAGTGATTGGCAAGTGATTGGGGGCAAGGGCCATTAGGGAATAACTACTAATGCTTATAGTTTCTTTTTGGATTGATGAAAATGTTCTGAACTGATGGTAATGATTGCGCAACTTATTCAATATCTACTAAAAATGACTGAGTTAAATATTTTTAAAAGGTTTAATTGTATGACATATACATTCTACCACAGTAAAACTTCTCCAGAAAAAAACAATGTCCTGATTGGAGTTTGTCAGTAAAGTGGATGGTGGTGTCATTTTCCAGGGCAGAGCAGATGGTGAGAAATGTGGAAATAAATAGATTGATTCAACAGGTCAAGGTTCAGGCACCACTTAAGTGGAGATGTGAATGAGAGGGGAAAAAGCGTAAGGTCTTTTTTGTTGTTAGAGAGACAGACAGACAGACAGGGACCTAAGGTTGAAATGGAACTGAAGGGAGAGAGTTGCCAAGCACTGGAACAGAGGTGGGGGTGGAAGCTGGGGGTTGGGTAGGCTCACCAGGAAGAGGCAGAGGAGACGATGAGAGATCTCAGGTGCAAACCCTGCAGAAAATAGTTAAGGTGTTGGAAGAGAAAAACTGTATGAGGCGACCAAGAAGGAATAGGCTGAGTGGTAGGGGGAAGGAGAAGGGACAGTGACAGTGTCAGCAGTGCGAAAGTTGGACAGGATGAGGGAAACACGAGAAGTCATGGGTGCTTTTGAGAGAGGGAGCCTGCTCCCTGTCCTGGGTCCAGGGGAGATGGAGACGTTGTAGCTCAGGCACTCAGGCCATCTCCTTTCTAGGCCCTGGTGCATCATTCTTGTGGCCCAGTCTCGTCCTCCTCCCAGCCTCTAGGCACTGTTTCCCTGTGATCTTGGCTGTTAGCTCAGTGATTGCTGGGGGGGGGGGTCTCTGTATTACGCTGGCTCCCATCAAGCTTTGTGCCATGTTTGCTGACAGTTAGCTGAACTACCCGAGACCGGCTACCTGCCACTGCATGCCATAGCACATGCCTTGAGCCTCAGGACACTGGTGTGGTGTCCCCTTCTATTGTATTTGTTCTCACACCCCACCTTTCCTCCTTCTTCCCTTCTTTTTTCCTATCTTCCTAGAATACATATTTCTTTTTTGTTTCATTATAATATCTATTTTTTAAAATCTCAGATGCAGAAAACAACATAAAACAAAGGTATGGCTCAGTTCTAACCTTCGAGCTACAACCCAGGATGTGAAATAGGACTTGTCAGCTACCCAGAAGCTCCTCTGTCTGCTCCATCCCAATTATAGCCTGTCTCTTCCCCTAAATGTAAATCACTGGAGTCTGCCCTTGTATACAGGTGATGACAGAATCTCCATTTATTGAGCAATTACTTTGTGCCGGGGCGGCTGTTCTAAGCATGCTTCTTGCGTGTTATCTCATTGAATCTTCACAGCAATCCTCTGAAATAGGCACTGTCTTAATAGCCATTTTGGAGATGCAGAAGCTGAGCATAGGAACACATAGCAATTTGTCCAAGGTCACATACAAAAGCCAGAACTGTAGCTGTGGTGTGTTTAACTTCCTCCAATGACAGGCAGCACCTCCGAGCTGAGATCTGAACGAGGTCTTATGGAAGAGGCTGTCTACCTGCGCTTGTGGGGATAACAGTTGTCACAGAACTCAATCCAGTGGCCTCCCCAGCAGGAAGAGAGTAACACTGGAGCAGCCACACCTCACTGGCAAGGAAGCTCCATGACTGGGTTCTTGACTCTCACCAAGCCTTTTTTGGATTCCTCAGAAACACAGAAAGCAACTTCACACACACACACACACACACACACACACCACCAACACATTTGCAACTGCCTGTACACTCTCCTTGTCATCTGATGCTAACGTCTCTCCATAACCCAATGGGAAAATAAACAGTGAATGGCCACACCAGTTAAACTGTTTAATTACGTAGGTTAGGAAGAATGACATTTGTGTACATTCCCAGGAGACATGGATTAAAGAAATGACCTTTCCCTCGGTGTGAAATTAATTTGTCGTGTATCGGCGCTCTGATCACTTCAATTGGGCCATGCATTTCGCTGCCCTGATATTTATGGCAAAGACTGGAGATGAAGCTGAATGAAGTTCCATCTTCAGCTGCATTGATTTGTATATTAGCATTTTCGAAAACATCACCCTCTGAAATATATTTTCTTTTCTTTTTTTTTTTTTTTTTTTGACAGGCAGAGTGGACAGTGAGAGAGAGAGAGAGAGAAAGGTCTTCCTTTTGCCGTTGGTTCACCCTCCAATGGCCGCCAGCGCACCACGCTGATCCGAAGCCAGGAGCCAGGTGCTTCTCCTGGTCTCCCATGGGGTGCAGGGCCCAAGCACTTGGGCCATCCTCCACTGCACTCCCTGGCCACAGCAGAGAGCTGGCCTGGAAGAGGGGCAACCGGGACAGAATCCGGCGCCCCGACCGGGACTAGAACCCGGTGTGCCGGTGCCGCAGGCGGAGGATTAGCCTAGTGAGCCGTGGCGCCGGCTCCTGAAATATATTTTCAAAGAAATCTCTCTTCCTGTAGCCATTCCTTGTATTTTGTGGATTTATTCTAATATAAATGTATCTGAAGACATTAAAGGAACAAGAAAACAGTGTTTGCTATGAGTCACAGAGTGGAAAAAAATGCCCACAGTCCAATAAGGGCTATTCAAGAGATACAGGAGCATCATTTATGGCACTGGTGCTCTTTCTGTAATTAGAAAAAACATCTGGAACTAGGAAACAGTCATGGGACCAAATGTCAGGTGTCATATTGTGAGAGCTTTATTGATTACTAATTAGTAAACTTCATTAATTCTTAATTAACTTCATTATAATGTTTCTCTCGGGGAGCATTTGGGCTGTTAGTCAAAACACAAACACATTCAGATTGTACTCTTCCTCTTAAGCGTTATTTCAGAATGAATCACGGGTACATTTCTATAGTAGTCAGAATGTTCAAAACATTTTAAAGTGCACGAACAAACTCAACTTCTATTTATTTAGGTTCTGGGAACTCTTGGCTGATTTTGCTTTCTTCAATACAGAAAAATCCGTAAAAATTGGTTCTCTTTGGAATCTTATGTTAAGAAAAATTAAATCTATTTTCATTTTATCTGAAAGTCAGACACAGAGCGATCTCCCATTCAGTGGTTCAACCCTCAAATGCCCCTAGCGACAAAGGCTGGGCCTGACTGAAGCCAGGAGCTTGGAACCCAGTCTGAGTCTCCCGCATGAATGGCAGGGAGCTAAGTACTTCAACCGTCGCCTGCTGCCTTCCAGGATAAGCATTAGCAGGAAATGGGATAGGAAGCAAAGCCAGGACATGGACCAGGCACTCTGATACGGCAGGTGTCTCCAGCGGGGTACTGACTTCTGTGCAAGATACCCATCCCAACGTCTGACTTGTAAGGGAAGCATGTGGAGTGACAAGTTCCTGGAGCTTCAGGTTTCAGAAGGAGAGGTGGCAGTGATGAAGCAGTATTGTTCCTCTGAGGTTCCACTAAGCAACACCAGCCTCCACCAAGGACAGGAAGGTTCACAATTTCCAGCCTAACGGGTTTGGCCCTGGGGTTTGAATTTTCTAAAATAAAATGCCTTTTTTTAGGGGATAAAAGTCACCAAAGAAAATCTATATGATGTAGCATTTAAAGGGGAAAAACTCCAATAGATGCTCCATAGGCCAGAGTGGTGAAATAAGATCGGATGTTTATTTTGAAAAGGATCTAACTTTAAACAAAAATCTACTCGATTTGATTAACAGAAACTTTCTAGACAACAAAATCACTAGCTGTATAAACATGCCAGGAGCTGTTCTAGGCTTCTAACAGGAACCCCTTACCTCAGCTGAGGGGAATGCCATGATGTTGCAACCAAAAAATCTGACACTTCCTAGGTTCTGCTTCCTTGCCTGCTACCTCCTGCCCCCACTGTGGGCATGAGCACACACCCCCCCCCCCCCCCCCACGTTTCTCCCAGGACACAATGCTGGCCTAAGATGGCTGCACATGCCAATATCTAGTTAGGAGCTGGACGCAGCCAGGCCTGGTTCTGTTACTTCTCAACTTCAAAGTCCCGATGTTCGTCTCAGATAATGACTTCAGAGCCAACCTATTGATCTGTTGGCCTGCGCCGAGTTCCCTAGGAGAATCTTGAAACGTTTCTTTCTTGGCTCTTTCTCTTCTCCCAAGATAGCCCGGGAGGCACAGAGTCGTTTTGTTTTCTCGTACATTCCCGGCTGAGCCCCCTTTCTCTCTGAGGACGGCTTCAGCTCTGTTATTCTTGGCTGGCCACAGAAAACTCAAATTCACCTTGCTGTGATGTTGGCTCCTAGCTGCTGAGTTGCAGTTATACTTTCCACACGAAACCAGCGCAGTGGTACCATGAGTTAGGTAGCTGTAAAAACACCCAAAGAAGGTGCAAATTTGGTCATGTTTTATTCAAATAAGTCTGCCTGAAGTCTTCATTCTCCTCCCTTATGAGACCTGGCTCTTTTTTTTTTTTTTTAAGGTTACAGATTTCTTAGACACAGAACTCTGCCTTGAGCATCGGTTGGCTATTGGACAGCATCCTTTTCTCAAGACAACCAAGGTTCAGGAAGCACTTCCTCTTTTCATGTTTGAAGATCACCGGGCCTTTGACAGTACTATGAGAGTGAATAGCTAAGTAGAGCTCAGTGTCGAGATCAAAGCCCACAGAAGAGTTCATCAGACTTGTGTAATGGCATGTTCACTTGGCTCTAGGGGGCATGGTAATCAAGTATAAATGATGCATGGTTAATGAAAATGGCGGTGACTGGTCAAATTTCAAGATAGCCAACATAAGTGTTCCAGGAAGAAAACTCCGGAAGGTGGAGAGGAAGTCAGTTGTCCTTAGTCCTTTCCTGGAGGAGGTCAGTCATTGCTCTGATGACATCCTACACAAGCCTTCCATCAGGATAACTGAGGCCAGACCTGCCAATGTCCTGGGTCTACGTCGCCTTACATCAAATTGTCCCAGAACCCCAGGGATTGGTGAATCTGTCAATAGGTTCTCTTGGCATGCCTGTCCAACATGCTGGTCCTCCTGCCTCTTAAGCTAGTCTTTAGTGGGAACTTAGAAGGGCTTTTTCTTTCACCTAATTTTTTTTTGCCTCATCTTCCTCCATTCCAGCCAGAGGAAGGGACTGGGTTGGAAGTGAGATGTCACAAGATCCTTATCCTCTGTCTTCCTCCATCCTGATCTCCCAGGGTTGCATTATATGAGGGTACATCAAAAGGTTCATGGGAAAATGGAATTAAAAATACATTCATTTTGGTACAAGGAAATTGAAATCCATGAATAGTTTTTTTTCATAACATGAATTTTTTAAGAACTTTTTGAATACCCCTTGTATACATGGATTTTGAAATGTTTTATATCAAAATAAAATTATCTTCTTATTCCATTTTCCTGTGAAATTTTTGGAGTCCCCTTGTACAAGAAGGTAAAACCAGCTGAATGCTATGGTTTAAGTATCAGTCCTCAACCGTGGCTACACAATGAAATCATCTGAGTGGGGAGCTTTTAAAAATATTCATACCTTATTCATACATTATGTTGAGTGAAATAAGCCAATCCCAAAGGGACAAATACCACTTGTTCTCCTTGATAGGTGACAACTAACTGAGCACCAAAAAGGAAACCTGTTTAAGTGAAATGAACACTATGAGAAACGGTGACTTGATCAGCCCTCGCCCTGACTGTTGATGAGCAGCTTAATATGTTATCCCTCTTAGTATTTTTTTTGTTTGTTCTACTTAATACTTTTGGTTGAATACTGTAATCAATACACAATTCTTCTTAAGTGCTGAAACTTAACTGAAAAGTGTTTGCTGTTAAATATGAGTGGGAATAAGAGAGGGAAGAGATGTGCAATTCGGGACATGCTTAAGCTGACTTACCTCAAACAGTAGAGTTAGAAACATACCAGGGGATTTGAATTCAATCCCATCGAGGTGGCATGTACCAATGCCATCTCACTAGTCCCAGTGATCAATTTCTGTTCACAATTGATCATAATAATAGGACTAAGAACCAAAGGGATCACATAAACAAGAATAGTGTGTGCAAATACTAGCTGATAGAATCAAAAAGGGAGAGAATGATCCAACATGGGAAGTGAGATACACAGCAGACCCATAGAATGGCAAATGTCCTAACAGCACTCTGGCCTCAGTATCAGCCCTTAAGGCATGCGGATCTGGCTGAAATGCCCATGAGAGTATTTCAGGCATGGAAAGCCAAGACACTCTGGGGGAAAAAAAACCTAAATGAAAGATCTCCGTGAGTGAGATCCCAGTGGAAAGAATGGGTCATCAAAGAAGGAGGTACCTTTCTCTGAAGGGAGGAGAGAACTTCCACTTTGACCATGGCCTTGTCTAAAAATTATCAGAGTCAGTGAACTCAGGGGGCTTCCATAGCCTTGGCAGCTCATGACAAGAGCCTAGGGTGATTATTGATGCCATAAACAAGAGTGTCAATTTGTTAAGTCAACAACAGGAGTCACTGTGCACTTACTCCTCATGTAGGATCTCTGTCCTTAGTGTGCTGTATATTGAGATTTAATGCTGTAACTAGTACTCAAACAGTATTTTTCACTTTATGTTTCTGTGTGGGAGCAAACTGTTGAAATCTTTACTTAAGGTATGCTAAACTGATCTTCTGTATATAAAGAGAATCGAAAATGAATCTTGATGTGAATGGAAGGGGAGAGGGAGTGGATAAGGGGAGGGTTGTGGGTTGGAGGGACATTATGGGGGGGAGCCATTGTAATCCATAAGCTGTACTTTGGAAATTTATATTCATTAAATAAAAGTTAAAAAAAATATTCATACCTGGGTCTCCTCCCCACAGATTCTGATCTAACTGTTCTGGGTCATGACTTCCACATTGGGAGGTTTGTTTTTTTTTTTTGTTTTTTTTTTTTTTTTTTAGATTTGTTTATGTATTTGTGAGGCAGAGTTACAGAGAGAGAGGGAAAGAGAGATCTTTTATGCGCTGGTTCGCTCCCCAAATGGTTGGGGCTGGGCTGATTAGGAGCCAGGAGCTTCTGCAGGGTCTCCTATGTGGGTGCAAGGGCCCAAACACTTGGGCCATCTTCCGTTTTTCCAGGCACATTAGCAGATAGTTGGAGTGGAAGTGGTGCCCATATGGGATACTGGTGCCGCAGGCAGCAGCTTTACCTGCTACACCACAGCACTGGCCCCATATCGAGAGTTTTAAAAGTCTACCAGGTTAAAATAAAATTCAGCTAAGGGCAAAGGGAAGGTTTATAGCTAATAAGTTTATGCAAAAGTACTTTCAGATGATCATTTTCTGAACCACTCACCAGGAAGATCTGAGCAGTAATCAAAGACCAGGCTCACGGTGTTCACTCTTGCCAATGCGTGTGATAGGAGGACTTTATCCTGCCACAAAGTATTTCAACATTCTATAGTTGTCTAGTTGTACATTTCCGTGACTTGAGATCAATCCAGTTTCTTCCATGCGACCCCAGGATTCCTGGACTCTGAAGGCTCACCTTAGGAAACTGAGGCCTCTGCTGGTTCTTTATTGTTCTCCCTTCTTTGGTATATCATGGAGCGAATAGACGGCATCTTATTGGCCAGGGAGGGAGCTTGCTTGAAATTGAGGGGCATCCATCCTGTATTAGTTTCCTAATGATCTAAGAAGTTACTACAAACATTGTGGTTTAAAAGCACAGAAATTTATTCTCCACACTTCTAGAGTCCAAGTTCAAAGTCAGTACTACTGGCCCCAAATCAAGAGGTCACGAGAGCTTCATTTCCTCTGGAGACTCTAAAGAAACATCTCTTCGTTCTTCCAGCCCTGGTTGCTTCCAGCATTCCTCAGCTTGTGGCTACATCACTTCCATCTACTCCCAAGGTCACATTGCCTCTTCCTCTTCTGTCTGTCCAATCTATCTTTCTCTCTTAGAGACTTTGAATTGCCTTTAGGGCTCACCCAGATAATCCACAATGATCTTCCCATCTCCATATCCTCAATTTATTAACATCTGCAAAGATCTTGTTTGCAAATAAGGTAATATTAATAAATTCTGAGCATTGCAATGGACGGCCACGTGTTGGCCCGCAAGACCTCCTGGGAGGTAATTGTCATGGAGGGGGGCGTGAGCCAGTCCTATCAGTGGAGCGTGTTCTCAAGAGGTTGTTAAAGCCTGGAGAAGGAAGCAGGGTGGAGGGCTGAGGGCTGGAGAGATTAGCAGTGAAGGCGAAGCCTGGACAGTTGTGCAAGCAGGTGAGGCTGGGAGTTGTGTAGGAGGTGGAGAGGAGTTGTTGCCTAAGGCTGGGTTGCTGCCTGTTTCTGGCACTTGCTTTCATGGGCCTCAGAAGAGGGTGCTAAGGCTTGATGAGTCGTTCCAGCATGTGTGGGGAGGGCAGTAAAGAGCCCACTTGCACTGTGAGCTGATGGAGCATGACCTCACACTGACATTTCACCTTTGACCTTAAGAGGGGCTGATCCTGCCACTGACAGACCTGCTCGGAGTTCCTTTGTACCCCATCCCTTCTTATGATGCCACCCATGGCTTTTGTGCCCTAGCATCCCCTTGTCTCTAACTCTGATTCTCTAAGGTCATACTTTTGGGGCAAAAATTCAGGACTGGCTTGGACTTCCAATCCCATAGTTTTTACCAGAAGGTTTCCTTCTTTGTAAAACAGAAGATGGGCGCAGCATCAAGCATTCTGTGGAAACGTTTTATGTTTCTAGACTTTGTAATGCTTCCAGTGAGCACTATAATACATTGGGGGAGTGCCGGTCAAAATAAGCTTGTTTTTTTTTCCTTTAGTTTTGGCTTCCTTACAGTCATGAATATGTGTTGCAAAACTGAACATTAATATCACATTGAATCTATTATCATTTCCAAACTATCAGAAGGACAAGATAGCACCTAGTTCTTGGCTAAATCACAAAACTCGTGCTAACAGCCGAGCTGAAAACCTAACAATTCAGAGAAGCACTTTTATGCCGCCTTGGCTCTGGCCTTGACTTTGGATAAAAGAAAGAAGAGGTGTTATTTCCAAAGGCCACCATCTTACTGTGTTAGGTGGGGCTGTGTAAGAGAGATTGAACCAAGGCCTCTTATTTTGAAAACTTGGAGTTAGAGATGCCACTTGCCATACGTGCAGCTGGCAGCTCACCCACGTATTTACCCAACCGCTCAATGTGCCCGGGCAGAGCACAAGGAAAAGGAATGCCCACGTTGGGCAGAGAAAGTGCTTTTCCTGTTCAGAAATTGCCTTTGCCGATTAGGAGCCCAGGCCTACAAAGGCTGCTCTCTGCAGTCTGATTTCCCACAGGGATAACAACAGGGCACCTGGAAAATCAGTGTTTGAACCCTGTGCTCACTGAGGCAAATGGCCAGGGCTGCAGCGGAGACAGAGCATGAGAGCCAGAATGAACATCAGAGAGAACCCAGCGCAGATTTGCAAACTGGTGGCCACTCAGGTGGGTTCATCATGTCAGAGTTTCCTTTGAGCCAGATACATATTGCTTTCAGCCTTCAATTAGTTGCCAACATTTAAAATCCATATATTTGGCTTCTAGAGGGAAATGAGAATTTGGGCACCAAAGGCCCGACTTAGCCTTCGACAATGAGCTGGGCTGGCCACCCGCTGTTCCCTTGAGACGGGCCATGCATTCTCCAATATACCACAGCCATCCCTTGGCCTGCTGTGCTTCACATATTGAGGTTGCTTGCAGGGTCCCAGTTAGCACTTGAATTTGAAACCTCTGCCACGGTTCAAACCCCTTCCTGAACTTATATGGCCTTTATCATGGATACTGGGTTCCCAGAGCAGCAGAGTAGAACGGACAGAGCATGACCTTGGAGGTGGAGGACTGCTGTCTAAACCTGGCCCTGCCACTTAGCTCACTGTATGACTTTTTTTTTTTTTGACAGGAAGAGTGGACAGTGAATGGCCGCTGTGGCCGGCGCGCTGCAGCCGGCGCGCTGCACTGATCTGAAGCCAGGAGCCAGTTGCTCCTCCTGGTCTCCCACGCGGGTGCAGGGGCCCAAGCACTTGGGCCATCCTCCACTGCACTCCCGGGCCACAGCAGAGAGCTGGCCTGGAAGAGGAGCAACTGGGACAGAATCCGGCGCCCCGACCGGGACTAGAACCCGGGGTGCCGGTACCACAGGCTGAGGATTAGCCAAGTGAGTTGTGGCGCCGGCCAGTGTGTGACTTTGATCCAACAAATTCCCTCCTATATAAAAGCACAACCAGAGCATGGGTTACATGAGATGATGTGCATGACAGCACTTGGCATGAACTCAGTAACTAGTGACTGCTCAGTAGCTCTCATTGTGTTCATTATTCCCCCTCTCCATTGCTCCAGGCCACTTTTTCCAGATGTCCCTGAGAGAGAACAGGAGGTGATATGGTATCAGTGAAGATTGCCCTAAACCAGCCCCTAGGGATTATTATTATTTTATTTTTTGCCAGGTAGACAGAGGGCTCATGCCCTCTTAATTCATGTCTCAAATGCCCACCATGGCTGGGCCGGAGCCGGATCAAAATCAAAGCAGGGAGACATGAATTCAATCCAGATCTCCCATGTAGGTGGCAAGGGCCCAATCAGTTGAGCCATCACTGCTGCCTCCCAGGGTCTGAATTAGCAGGAACCTGGAATCAGGAGTAGGGCCAAGCATGGAACCCAGGAAATCTGATATGGGATGCAGGCATGTTAACTGGGGTGTTAACCACTCAGCCAAATGCCTACCCCTATTATTATTATCACAGCTTTTATTGAGATATATTTCACATATCATAAAGTTCATTTAAAATGTAGGTTTCAGTAGTTTTTAAAAAGCAATTCCTCATTTATTTAGTCAAGAAAATGTGTTGTTTGTCAGTCACTGTGTCATTTTCTGGGTATACACTGTTAAATTACATAAGCATAATCCTTATCCACAAAGGAGCTTCCTATCAAGTTCAGTAGATTTTAGTATGTTCAAAGTATCATTCAACAGTGGCAGGTGTTGTGGTGCAGAGGGTTAAGCCACCGCTTGCTATGAAAGCATCCCATCTTGGAGTGATAGTTCAAGTCCTGCCTACTTTGCTTCTGATCCAGTTCCCTGCTAATGCGCCTGAAAGGTAGTAGATGATGGCCCAAGTAATTGGGCCACTGTCAACCACATGGGAGATCAGGTTGGAGTTCCTGGCTCCTGGCTTCAACCTGGCCCAGTTGTGGCTGCTGTAGCCATTTGGTGAGTGAACTGGCAGATGGGAAATCTCTCTCTCTCTCTCCAACACTCTGCCTTTCAAATTGATCAACCTTAAAAATTGTTCAACCATCCCTACTATTTAATTTTGGGAAATTTCAACACTCTCCCCAACAAAGCAACTTGTACTTATTAGTTGCATTTCCTCCACAGTGAGCCCCGTACTTCAGTCCTAGGTACCCAGTAATTAATTTTCAGTCTCTACAGCTTTATCTGTTTTGCACTGTCACATGGATGCAATCATATAGCAGGTGGCTGTTGGTAACTGTTTTCAAGGTTCAGTGATGCTGTGGTATATGTTAGTACTTTATTCCTTTCTATGGCTAAATAATATTCCACTGTATAGATAAATTGTATTTTGGCTGATCTATTCATAGAATGGGCTCTTTCCATTCTTGGGTTGTTTCCACCGTTTGGCTCTTATGCATAACCCTGCAAATAATATTCATGTACAAGTCTGTTTCTTTTTAGGTATAAACTTTTTCTAAGCAGCATTATTGAGATACAATTCATGTATCATACATTTCACCCATGTAAAGTGTACAGTTCAATGGCTTAGGGTATATTACATTATTAATTTTTTTAAAATCTGGTAAAAGGACCAGCATTGTGGGTTAAGTTACTGCCTGCAATGGTGGCATTGCATGTGAATGCTGGTTTGAGTCCCAGCAGTTCCACTTCTGATCCAACTCACTGCTAATGCACCTGGGAAAAGAGCACTGGAGGATGGCCCAAGTCCTTGGGCCCCTGCACCCATGTGGGAGACCTGGAAGAAGCTCCTGGCTTTGGCCTGGCCTAGCCATGGCTGTTGCAGCCATTTGGGGAGTGAACCAGTGGAAAGAAGTCCTCTGTCTTCTCTCTCTCTGTAACTCTGCCTTTCAAACAGGTAAAATTAATCTTTAAAAAAATTGTGGTAAAATACATGTAATATAAATCTTACCATTTTTACCACTTCCAAGTGTAAAATTTTGTGTCCTTAATCACAATATTGTGCAGAAATGACTACTATGTATTTGAAGTTTCATCATTCCACACGGAAAGTATGGAACCATTAACAATAACTTCCTGCTCTCCTTCCTTCCTCCCTACCATTGGTAACATGTAATCCACTTTTTGTCTCTGTGGCTTTGTCCATCTAGACACTTCACATAGGTGGAATCATATAGTATTTGTATTTGTACTTCTGCGTGTTCCCTCGCCTGGCATAATGTTTTACAAATTCATCCATGTTGTAGCATGTATCAGAACCTTTTTCGTTTTATAGCTGAATACTATTCCACTGTATGGCTATACTCATTTTGTTTGCTCATATGTTGATGGACATTTGATTTGATCCTACCTTTGCTTACTGTGAATCATGCTGCAATGAACATAGGTGTACAAATGTGTTCAAGTCCCTGTTTTAAATTCTTTGACGTTTATACCTTGGAGTTGAATTGATGGGTCATGTGATAGTTCTACATTTAACATTTTGAGGAACTGCTGGCTTGTCTTCCAAGCAGCTGTGCACTTTTACATTCCCACCAGCAATGTGCTCCACTCCCGCACTATCGCTTGTTATTTTCCAATGCTCTATTATAGTCATCCGAGTGGGTGTGAAATGATATCTCCATGAGGTTTTCATTTGCATTTCCCTAGTCATGATGGTGGTGCTGAACATCTTTCTTTTAAATGTTTATCATTTTGTTTTTTCATTGTCTTTATAATTTTTATTTTTAAAATTTTTAGTTTCTAACAGATTCAATATAGTTTGTAGATACTATTCTAAGAGTGTAATGGTATTGAGTTCCCTCCCCATCTTTCCCTCCCTCCCCATCTCTCCCTCCAACCTTCCCTCCCTCCATCTCCCTTTCTTTTTTTAGTTTTTGAGATAACATTTTGAATTTGTATCACAGTAAAATGTAATGCTTCACCAAAGAAGTCGAATAAGTAAAAAGCAAAAAGACCTAGTTTAGTGGGAATATAGGCAATGACTATAAACAATAAAGGAATAGAAAAATGACAATGTCTGCCATATACAGTCAATTTTGATGTAATCACAGATCATTAAAATTGTAGTAGTAGTGCAACATTCTTAACCATTGGTTTGACAAAGGTATAGAAGAAAGTTTTACAAAACTATATTTGGAGCCATACAGATGTATATGAGCCTTTCTTTCCTTATTTGTTTAATATTAGCTCACAGATATAAGGGAGAATATGCATTATTTGTCCTTCTCTGGCTCACTTCACTCAACATGATGTCCTCCAGTTGCATCCATTTTGATGCAAATGGTAGAACTTAATTCTTTTTTATAGCTGAATAATATTCCATTGTGTATATATACCACATTTTCTTCATTCATCTGATGATGGACACCTTGGTTGATTCTAAATTTTGGTTATTCTGAACAGCGCTGCTATAGACATGGTGGTGCAGGTATCTTTGATAAAACATATTCATGTCTTTTGGATATATACCCAGTAGAGGGATTGCTGGATCATATGGCAAGTCTACTTCTAGGTTTTTAAGAAATCTCCATACTGTTTTCACAGTGGCTGTGCTAATTTACATTCCCACCAACAATGTATAAGTGTTCCCCTTTGTTTACATTCTAACCGGTATTTGTTATTCTTTGTGTTTTGGGTTTTAGCCATTCTGGCAGGGGTGAAGTGATATCTCATTGTGGTTTTTGATTTGCAATTCCCTGATGGCTAGTGATTTTGAGCATTTTTTCAGATATTTGTTGGCCCACTGTATTTCTTCTTTTGAAAACTGTTCAGGTCCTTGGCCCATTTCTTCACTAGTTTTGTTTTTTTTTTTTTAGATCTATTTATTTATTTGAAAGAATTACAGAAAAAAAGGGGAAGAGAGAAATGGAGGGATCTTACATCTGCTGGTTCACTCCCCAGATGGCCACAAAGGCCAGGGTTAGGCCACGCCAAAGCCAGGAGCCAGGAGTTTGTTCCAGATCTCCTACATGGGTGACAGGGGCCCAATACTTGGGGCAATCTTCTACTGCGTTTCCTAAGCATTAGCAGGGAGCTGGATTGGAAGTTGAACAGCTGGGACATGAACCAGCACTCACATGGAATGCCAGTGTTGCAGGCACTGGCTTTACCTGTTATAGCAAAACACTGGCCCTTGGTGGTGGTGGTGATTTTATTGTTATTGTTGAGGTTTTTAAGTTGGTGACATATTCTGGATATTAATCTTTTTTTGCATAGGTAGCTCACAAACACTGTTTTTTCCCATTCTGTTAGATGTCTTTTTAGTCTATTGTTCATTTCCTTGGCTATGCAGAAGCTTCTGAGTTTGATATAAGCTTATTTGTTTAGTTTTGCTTTTATTGCCTATGCTTTGGGAGTCTTGTCCAAAAGTTATCCCCATACCAATGTCTTGGGTTGTTTCCCCTACATTATCTTCCATCAACCTTATAGTCTCAGGTATTAAATTTAGGTCTTTGATCCATCTTGAGTTGATTTTTGTTTATGGTGTGAGTTAGGGATCTAATTTAATTCTTCTGCATATACATCCAGTTTTGCCAACACCATTTGTTGACGAGATTATCTTTATTCCACTGTGTGGTCTGAGCATTTTTGTCACAAATCAATTGGCTGTATGTATGTGGATTAATCTCTGGGTTCTGTTCTGCTGCATTAATCTATGTAATGATTTTTATGACAGTACCATGCTGTTTTAATTACTATCACTTTGTAGTATGACTTGAAGTCAGATATTGTGATGCCTCCCACTTGATTTTTCTTACTCACCTTGGATCACCTTGGCTATTCTGGGTCTTTTGTGATTCCATATGAATTTTAGGATTTTTTTCTAATTCTGTAAAGAATATCATTGGTATTTTGATAGTGACTACACTGTATCTCTAGATTAAGGTAGTATAGACACTTTCATTATATTCTTTTTTTTTTAAAGATTTATTTATTTATTTGAAAGTTAGAGTTACACAGAGAAGGAGAGACAGAGAGAGGTCTTCCATTTGCTGGTTCATTCCCTAATTGGCCACAATGGCTGGAGCTGCGCTGATTTGAAGCCAGGAAACAGGAGCTTCTTCAGGGTCTCCCATGCAGGTGCAGGGGCCCAAGGAGTTGGGCCAACTTCTTCTGCTTTCCCAGGCCATAGCAGAGAGCTGGATTGGAAGTGGAGCAGCTGGGACTCAAACTGGTGCCCATATGGGATGCCAACACTGCAGACGGCAGCTTTACCCACTACACCGCAGCACCAGCCTGCTTAAATAAAATTTAAAAATTATCAAATATTGATGAAAGAAATCATGAAGGACACAAAAAAATGGAAAGGTAATCCTTGTTCATGGATTGGAAGAATATAATGAAAGAGGCCTGCTGGGAAATTGGTAGAAGACAGCCCAAGCTCTTGGGCCCCTGCACCCACATGGGAGACCCAGAAGAGGCTCCTGGCTCCTGTCTTCGGATCAGCGCAGCTCCAGCCATTGCAGCCATTTGGGGAGTGAAACAGTAGATGGAAGACTTTTCTTCTCTGCCTCTGCCTATCTGTAACTCTGCTTTCCAAATAAATAAATCTTTAAAAAAGAATATAATGAAAGGGCCTGGCACTGTGGTGTTACAGGTAAAGCCACCACCTGCAATGCTGGCATCCCATATGGGTGCCGGTTCTAGTCCTGGTTGTTCCACTTCCAATCCAGCTCTCTCCTGTGGCCTGGGAAAGCAGAAGAAGATGGCCCAAGTCCTTGGGCCCCTGCACCCCCATGGGAGACCCTGAAGAAGCTCCTGGCTTTGGATCAGCTCAGCTCTGGCCATTGTGGCCAATTGGGGAGTGAATCAGTGGATGGAAGACCTCTCTCTCTCTGCCTCTCCTTCTCTCTCTGTGTAACTCTTGACTTTCAAGTAAAATAAATCCTTAAAAAATTTTTAAGGTATGTAAATTTTATGTATTTAGATAATTTTCATTGTAGAGATCTTTCATTTCTTTAGTTAAATTTATTTACAAATATTTAATTTTTTTTTTGGTGGCCATCAAAAATGGAATTTCTTCATTTCTCTTTCAGTAAGTTCATCATTAGCTGCTGTTTTTGTATGTTTATTTTGGAACATACAACTTTTCTGAATTAGTTGATCAATTCTAATGGCTTTTTGGTGGAGTGTTTAGGTTTTTCCATGTACATCATGTTGTCTACAAATATAATTTGATTTTTTCTTTTCAATTTTGATGCCCTTTATTTCCTTCTCCTTCCAAATTGCTCTTTTTTTTCAAGATTTATTTACTTATTTGAAAGAGTTACACAGAGAGAGAAGGAGAGACAAAGAGAGGGGAGGGGTCTTCCATCCAGTGGTTCATTCCCCAGATGGCCGCAATGGCCAGAGCTGTGTGGACCCAAAGGCAGGAGCCAGGAGCTTCTTCCAGGTCTCCCACGTGGGTGCAGGGGCCCAAGGACTTGGGCCATATTCTACTGCTTTCCCAGGCCACAGGAGAGAGCTGGATTGGAAGAGGAGCAGCCAGGACTTGAACCAGCACCCATATGGGATGCCGGCACTGCAGGCGGCAGCTTTACCCACTACGCCACAGCGCTGGCCCCCCTAATTGCTCTTTCTAAAAATTCTGGTACTATATTGAATAAGACTGGTGAAAATGGACATCATTGACTTGTTCCAGATCTGAGGGGAAATACTTTCAGCTTTTTCCCATTCAGTATGATATTGGTGTTTGTTTGTCATATATAGCATTTATAATTTTGAGGTATGTTCCTTCTATACCTTTTTTGTAGAGAGTTTTTATCATAAAGGTGTATTGAATGTTATCAAATGCTTTCTCTGTATATATTGCAGTGACCGTATGTTTTTTGTAATTCTTTGATGTGATTTTAAAGATTTATTTATTTGAGAGACAGAACTACAGAGAGAGGGAAAGACACAGAGAGGTCCTCCATCTGCTGGTTCATTCCCCCAGATGGTCACAGTAGTCAGAGCTGGGCAGATCCAGGGCTCAGAGCCTCCTCAGGGTCTCCCACGTGGGTGCAGGGTCCCAAGAACTTGGGCCATCTTCCACTGCCCTCCCAGGCCCTCAGTTCAGAGCTGGATTGGAAATGGAGTAGCAGAGACCTGAACCGGCACCATTTTGATGTAATTTGTGACACTTAGGGATTTTGGAATCCTGAACCACTCTTGCCTTTCTGGGATAAAACCCACCTGATTGTGATGTATGATCTTTTTGATGTGGTTTTGGATTTAGTTTGTTAGTATTTTGTTGAGAATCTTTGCATCTATGTTCATTAAGGATATAGGTCTATAGTTTTCTTTACATGCCATGTCTTTGGTTTTTGCATCAAAAGTGATGCTGGCCTCGTGAAAAATGTTTGGCAGAGTTCCATGCTGTTCAGTATTTTGTAATAGTTTGAAAAGTACAGGAGTTGGTTCCTCTTTGAATGTTTTGTATAATTCAGTAGTAAGGCCATTAGGTCCTGAATTTTTGCTTAATGGAAGTCTTGTGATTCCTGCTTCATTATCATTGCTTGTTATGGTTCTGTTTAGATGGTCTGCATCTTCTTTGTTTAATCTTTGTAGGTTATATGTATCCAGGAATTAATCCATTTCTTTGAGGTTTTGTAGTTTATTAGCGTATAGTTTTTCAAAGTAGTTTCTTATGATCATTTGTGTTTTGGTAGTGTCAGTTGTAATATCATCTGTTTGAGTTTTTTTTTTTTTCCTTTGGCTAGAGGTTTATACATTTTGTTTATCTTCTCAAAAAAAAAAACACTTATCCTATGTTTTTTTAGCTTCAATTTAATTTATTTCTGATAAGATCTTTTTATTTCTTGCCTCCTGCTGACTTGGGGTTTGGTTTGTTCTTGCTTTTCTAACTCTTCAAGATGCATCATTAAAACTTTGAGACATTTCTTTTTTTGATGTAAGTGCTTAATGCTATAAACTTCCCTCTTAATACTGTTTTTGCTGTATTCCACAAGTTTTGATATGTTGTGTTTTCATTTTTGTTTGTTTCAAGAAAGTTTATTTCCTTTTTAATTACTTCAATGACCCATTGATCATTCAGTAGCATGTTTAATTAACAAATATTTATTCTTGTTGTTGATTTCTAGTTTCATTACTTTAAGGTCTAACAAGATACACGGTATGATTTAAACCTTTCAAAACTTACTGAGACTTGATTTGTGGCCTAGTATGTGGTCTATTCTAGAAAATGTTATATGTGCTGATGAGAAGAATGTGTATTCTGTAGCTGTTGGATGAAATGTCCTGTAAATGTCTCTGAAGTTCATTTGCTCAATAGTATGTTTAAACTCAGATGTATCTTTATGGATTTTCTGCCTGGACGATCTGTCCATTGATAAGAATGGGGTGTTGAAGTTGCTCACTATTATTGTATTAGATGAAGTTTTTCTCTCTGTTTAGGTCTAAATACCCTTTAGGTCTAAATGCCCTTTAGATATTTTCTATATATATCTGGGTTATCTTTGTGTTTGGTGCATATATATTTATGATTATTAGGTCATTTTGCTGAATTGAACCATTTATCAAAATGTCCTTCTTTATCTCTTTTTACTGTTTTTGACTTAAACTCTGCTTTATTTGATATCTGGATAGCTATTCCTTCTTGTTTTTGGTTTTCATATTCCTGGTATATGTTTTTCTAGCCCTTCACTTTCAGTTTGTGTGTATCTTTATAAGTGAGTTTCTTGTAGGCAGCATATAGTGGGATCTTGCTTTTTTCTCTATTCAACCAACCTAAGACTTTTGGCTGGAGAATTTAATCCATTTACATTCAAGGTTAATACTGATACATAATAACTAAGACCTGTCATTTTGATGATTAGATACTGTTTCTACCTGCTCTGTTAGTGGATTTGATGGTGTCCTGTGTTTTCATGTTTACTTCTAATGCAGGATGCCCTTCAGAATTTTTTGCAAGGCTGGTCTGGTGGTGGTAAATTCCCTGTTTTTGATTATCTGGAAAATACCTTATTTCTCCATCACTTTTTAAAAATACTTATTCATTTATTTGAAAAGCAGTCTTACTTAGAGGCGGAGGGAGGGAGGGAGAGAGAGAGTGAATGAGTCCTCCATCCACTGGTTCACTCCCCAGATGGCCACAAGGGAGCCAGGAGATTCTTCTGGGTCTCCCACGTGAGTGCAGGGGCCATCATCTATTGCCCTCCCAGGCCATAGCAGAGAGCTGGATCGGAAGTGGAACAGCCGGGACTCGAACTGGTATCCCATATGGAATGCCAGCACTGCAGGCGGAGGCTCTATACCACAGCACCAGCCCCTTTCCATCACTTTTAAAGGATAGCTTCGCTGGATATAATATTACTGGTTGAAAGTTTTTTCTTGTAAGACGTTAAATATATCATCTCACTCTCTTCTGGCTTGTAGGGTTTCCGCTGAGAAATCTGATATTAATCTAATTGGTTTTCCTTTATATGTAACTTAACGTTTTTTTCTTAATGTCTTTAGGATTCTCTTGTCTTTAATTTGTGATAATTTGACTACAATATGCTTTGGAGAAGATATTTTTTGATTGAGCCAGTTTGGGGTCCTCTGAGCATCTTGTATCTGGATGTCCTTGTCTTTTTTAAGACCCAGAAAATTTTCAACTATTATAACATATAACATGTTCTAAACAATTTTCCCTTTTATTTTTCTTCAGGAATACCTATAATATGAATAGTTGGTCATTTACTGGTATCCCATATTTCACATAATCTTTCTACATTCTTTTTAATTATTTTCTCTTTATTTTTTGTATGATTGGGCTATTTCAAAAGTCTTGTCATTGAGGTCAGAAATTCTTTGTTCTACTTTATCTATTCTGCTGTTAAAGCTCTCAATTGCATTTTTTCACTTTACTGATTGAGGATTTCATTTCCAAATTTTCTGTTTGGTTCTTAATGATTTCTATCTCCTTAGTAATATTTTCATTCATGTCATTCATTGATTTCCTCATTTCTTTTATCTATATGTAGTCTGTTTTTAAAAGATTTACTTATTTATTTGATAGAGTTAGAGTCTTCCATCTGCTGGTTCACCCCTCAAATGGCCACAATGGCTGGAGCTGTGCCAATCCAAAGCCAGGAGCCAGGAGCTTCTTCCAGGTCTCCCACGGGGATGAGGGGCCCAAGGATTCGGGCCATATTCTGCTTTCCCAGGCCAAGGAGAGAGGTGGAGCAGCCGGGACTCGAACCAGCACCCATATGGGATACTGGCACTGCAGGCTCTTGCTTTACTCACTACACCACAGCGCTGACCGCTATCTGTAGTCTCTTGATCACATTTAATTTCCTTACAATCATCATTTTGAATTTTATATCTGTCATTTCCTAGGTTTCCTTCAGTTCAGGATCTAATTCTGGAGGGTTTTTGTGTTCTTTTGGATTTGTCATGCTACCTTGCTTCTTCATGTCTCCTGTGTCCCTGTGTTGACTTCTGCATATCCGGTGTAATCATTCCTTCTTTATGGAATATATTTTATTGGAAAATAGTTTATGGTTTAGCTCTAATGCAGGGTATCACTTGGCTTGTTGCTTTGGCTTTGGTTCTAATCTCTGAGTGATTTCTTTTGTCTTAACATGAACTGTGTCTATACGTGACACAGTGGTCTAATCTGTAGTTTGTAGTGATAGAAGTGTGACTTTGAAATAAATGTGCTAGGGGCTGGCACTGTGGTGTAGCGGGGAAAGCCACGGGCTGCAGTGCCAGCATCCCATATGGGCACTGGTTCGAGTCCCAGCTGCTCTGCTTCCAATCCAGCTCTCTGCTATGGCCTGGGAAAGCAGTAGAAGATGGCCCATGTCTTTGGGAGACCTGGAAGAAGCTCCTGGCTCCTGGCTCCTGGCTTTGGATCAGCACAGCTCCAACCATTGTGGCCATCTAGCAAGTGAACCAGAGAATGGAAGACCTCTCTCTGCCTCTCCTTCTCTGTCTGTGTAACTCTTTCAAATAAATAAAATCTTTATAAAAAAAGAGAAATAAATGTGCTTTTCCTAGGATGTGTATCTTCAGTCCATAGAGTTCTGTGTTAGTATCCCTGGAGGTTGTGATAGCCAGGACCTTGTTCTTGGTGCTGAGGGAGACAATGGCGGCAGTTCCCTTGCCCCATTGGCAGACCTGAGGGATGCTGAGCCTTATGGCACCAATTGCTATGGCTCTCAGACTGTGTGATGTGGATGGGCTGTTCTTCAGATCCTTGCTAGGAGTGTCCAGCTGGTGCTGTGGCTATGATACCAACAGCCCTGGTTCTGGGACTAGGGGATGAGTAATGAATGTTCTGGTTTACATGATGACTAGAAGGTATACAGGATATTTTGGTCTGGCAGGTATGAGTCCAGAGAGGTGGAATGCAAGTAGAATCTTCCCAAGGTCCACCAAGTATATTCCAGTGGCACTAAGAATTTTAGAAGGAATTGTTACAGTCCTGGTATTACAAGGCATAGATCTTCCAGTGTGGGAGTGGATTTTTTAATTAATTAAGGAATACAAATATCATAAGTACAACTTTAGGAATATAGTGATTCTTCCCACCATACCAGCCCTCCCACCCACACACTCCCACCCCTTCACTTCCTCCCTCTCCCCTTACCAGTCCCATTCTCCATTAAGATTCATTTTCAATTAACTTTGTACACAGAAGACCAACTCTATACTAAGTAAAGATTTCAACAATTTGTGCACACACACACAAAACTGTTTGGGGTAAAAAGTATTACATTTAACTCTCATAATATAACTCATTGAGGAAAGAGGTTCTGCATGGGGAGTTAGTGCACAGTGACTCCTGTTGTTAATTTAGTGATTAATACTCTTATGTATGAAGTCAATGACCACCCAAGGCACTTGACATGAGCTGCATAGGCTATGGAAGCCTTTTGAATCCACAATCTCCATCAGTATTTACACAAGGCCATAAGCACAGTGGAAGTTCTCTCCTCTTTTTAGAGGAAAGTACATCCTTCTTTGATGGCCACTTCTTTCTCCTGGGATCTCATTCACAGAGATCCTTTATGTAGAACATTTTTTGCTGCAGGGTCTTGGCTTTCCATGCCTGAAATGCTTTCACAGGCTTTTCAGCCAGACCAGGTAGCCTTAAGGGCTGATTCTGAGGTCAGAGTATTACTTAAAGCGATTGTCATTCTATGAGTCTGCTGTGTGGACTGCTTCCCATGTTAGAACATTCTCTCCTTTTTAATTCTATCTACTATAATTACCCCACACTTGATCTTATTTATATGGTCTTTTTAACACTTCATCCTATCTATATGTTCACTTTAACACTTAATATGATTAACACTTAAGATGGCATTTTTATCACCCAACTCAATGGGTTTTGGGGTCCCATGATAATTTTTAAAACTATACCCTTAGAAGTTAGTCCTTAGGAATGTGTGTAGAACGGTACAGCTTTACAGTTAGAAACTTCCTCCTCCCTCTCTTATTACCATTCTTATTTCTTACTGAAATCCATCTTCAATTGACTTTATACAACATATAATTAACTATGTTAAGTAAAAAGTTCAACAAATAGTATGAAGAGAAAAAAAAAGGCAAAAAAAAAGCTGTTCCTCTACAGTCAAGAAAAGGGCAGCTCAAGTTATCCCTTCTCGAAGTGCCAATTTCACTTTTGCAGATTTCATTTTAGGTGCTCTATTTGTTCTCGCAGATCAGAGAGAACATATGGTATTTGTCCCTTTGGGACTGGCTTATTTCACTAAGTATGTTTTGCAGATTCATCCATTTTATTGAAAAAGACTGGATTTCATTTTTTTTTACTGCTGTGTAGTATATTCCCTAGTGTACATATCCCATAACTTCTTTATCTAGTCTTCAGTTGATGGGCATTTAGGTTGGTTTCATGTCTTAGCTATTGTGAATTGAGCTGCATAAACATGGGGGTGCAGATAACTCTTCAATTTACCGATTTCATTTCCCTTGGGTAAATTCCTAGGAGTGTGATGGCTGAGTCATATGGTAGGTCTATATTCAGATTTCTGAGGTAGATCCATACTGTCCTCCACAGTGACTTTACCAGTCTACAATCCCACCAACAGTGGATTAGGGTGCCTTTTCCCCAACATCTTCGCCAGCATTTGTTGTTTGTTGATTTCTGTATGAAAACCATTTGAATGGGGGGTTAGGTGAAACCTCATTGTGGTTTTGATTTGTGTTTCCCTTATGGCTAGTGATTCTGAATATTTTTTTCATTTGTCTGTTGGCCATTTGGATTTCCTTTTTTGAAAAATGTTAGTTTAGTCTACGGCCATACCACCCTGAACGCGCCCGATCTCGTCTGAAAAATGTTAGTTTAAGTCCTTTGCTCATCTCTTAACTGGGTTGTTTGTTTTGTTGTTGTGGAGTTTCTTGATCTTTTCGTAGATTCTGGTTATTAATCCTTTGTCAGTTGCATAGTTTACAAATAATTTCTCCCATTCTGTCGGTTGCCTCTTCACTTTCTTGAGTGTTTCTTTTGGAGTACAGAAACTACTCAATTTGATGTAATTCCATTTGTTAATTTTGGCCTTGGCTGCCTGTGCCTCTGAGGTCTTTTTCCAAGAAGTTTTTGCCTGTGCAGGGTTTCCTGTATCTTGCAGGGTTTCCCCAATGTTCTCTAATAATTTGATGGTGTTGTGTTGTAGATTTAGATCTTTAATCCATTTTGAGTGGATTTTTGTATAAGGTGTAAGGTGGGGGTCTTGCTTCATATTTCTGCATGTGGAAATCCAGTTTTCCCAGCACCATTTGTTGAAGAGACTGTTCTTGCTCCAGGGATTTGTTTTAGCTCCTTGGTCAAATGTAAGTTGGTTGTAGATGCTTAGATTGATTTCTGGTGATACTATTCTATTCCATTGGTCTATCCATCTGTTTTTGTAACAGCACAGGGCTGTTTTGATTATAACTGCACTGTAGTATGTCTTGAAATCTGGTATTGTGATGCCTTCAGCTTTGTTTTTGTTGTATAAGATTGCTTCAGCTATCCAAGGTCTCCTATGTTTCCATATGAATTCCAGCATCATTTTTTGTAGATCTGAGAAGAATGTCTTTGGTATTTTGATTGGTATTGCAATGCATCTGTAAATTACCTTTGGAAGAATGGACATTTTGATGATATTGATCCTTTCAATCCATGAACATGAGGATTTTTCCATTTTTTTGGTATCTTATTTCTTTAATGTTTGGTAATTCTCATCATAGAGATCATTGACATCCTTGGTTAAATTTATTCCCAGGTATTTGATTTTTTTTGGTAGCTATTTTGAATGGGACTGATCTTAGAAGTTCAGTCTCAGCCTTGGCATTATCTATGTATACAAGGGCTGTTGATTTTTGTGTATTGATTTTATATCCTACTACTTTACCAAACTCTCCTATGAGTTCCAATAGTCTCTTGGTGGAGTCTTTTTTTTAAGAAAGCTTTTATTTAATAAATATAAATTTCATACATACAGCTTTTAGAATATAGCAGTTCTTCCCCCCATACTCACCCTTCCACCCCCACTCCCGTCCCACCTCCTACTCCATTTCCCAACCCATTCTTCATTAATATTCAATTTTAATTATCTTTATATACAGAAGATCAACTCTATACTAAGTAAAGATTTCAACAGTTTGCACCCACAGAAACATACAAAGTATAAAGTACTGTTTGAAGACAAGTTTTACTGTTAATTCTCATAGTACAACTCATTAATGTCGGAGGTCCTACCTGGGGAGCAAGTGCTCAGTGACTCCTGTTGTTGATTTAATCATTGATACTCTTTTTTATTTTATTTTTTTTTTGACAGAGTGGACAGTGAGAGAGAGAGAAAGGTCTTCCTTTGCCGTTGGTTCACCCTCCAATGGCCGCCACGGCCAGCACGCTGCGGCCGGCGCACCACGCTGAGCCAATGGCAGGAGCCAGGTGCTTCTCCTGGTCTCCCATGGGGTGCAGGGCCCAAGCACTTGGGCCATCCTCCACTGCACTCCCTGGCCACAGCAGAGAGCTGGCCTGGAAGAGGGGCAACCGGGACGGAATCCAGCACCCCAACCGGGACTAGAACCCGGTGTGCCAGTGCCACAAGGCGGAGGATTAGCCTAGTGAGCCGCGCCGTCGGCCTAATCATTGATACTCTTATTATTTATGACGTCACTGATCACCCGAGGCTCTTGTCATGAGATACCAAGGCTATGGAAGCCTTTTGAGTTCACCAACTCCAATCTTATTTAGACAAGGCCATAGTCAAAGTAGAAGTTCTCTCCTCCCTTCAGAGAAAGGTACCTTCTTCCTTGGTGGCCACTTCTTTCCCCTGGGAAATCACTCAGAGATCTTTCATTAGGTCATTTTTGTCACAGTGTCTTGGCTTTCCATGCCTGAAATGCTCTCATGGGCTTTTAAGCCGGATTCGAATGCCTTAAGGGCTGATTCTGAGGCCAAAGTGCTTTTTAAGACATTTGTCATTCTATGAGTTCGCTGTGTGGTCTGCTTCCCATTGTCGGATCATTCTCTCCTTTTTAATTCTATCTATTATTATTAGCAGACACTTCGTCTTATTTATGTGATCCCTTTGACACTTAATCCTATCTTTATGATCAACTTAAACTGATCAGTTTAGTAAGACGGCATTGGTACCTGCCAACTTAATGGGATTTGGAGTCCATGGTAAGTTTATAGCTTTACCCTTAGGGTAAGTCCGAATGAGCATATGCTGAACTGTGTATCGCCTCCCTCTCTCATTCCCACTCAACCAATGATATTAAGTAGAAAGAGAAAATACTGAAAAGAATAAAATAGTAAGGTGTTCCTTGACAGTCAGGGCAAGGGCTGATCAAGTCATTGTTCCTCATAATGTTAGTTTCATTTTTACATGTTTCCTTTTAGGTGCTCAGTTAGTTGTCACTGATCAGGGAGAACATGATATTTGTCCCTTTGGGACTGGCTTATTTCACTCAGCATGATGCTTTCCAGATTCCTCTATTTTGTTGCAAATGACCAGATTTCATTTTTTACACTGCTGTGTAGTATTCCATAGAGTACATATCCCATAGTTTCTTTATCCAGTCTTCTATTGACAGGTATTTAGGTTGATTCCCTGTCTTAGCTATTGTGAATTGAGCTGCAATAAACATGGTGGTGCAGATAGCTCTTTTACTTGCCAGTTTAATTTCCCTTGGATAAATTCTGAGGAGTGGGATGCCTGGGTTGTATGGTAGGGTTATATTCAGATTTCTGAGGTATCTCCAAAGTGTCTTCCATAGTGGCTTTACCAGTTTACATTGGTAGAATCTTTTGGATCCCCTATATATAGAATCATGTCCTCTCCAAATAGGGATAGTTTAATTTCCTCTTTCCCAATTTGTATCCCTTTGATTTCTTTTTCCTGCCTAATGGCTCTGGCCAAAATTTTCAGGACTATATTGAGTAGCAGTAGTGAGAGTGGGGATCCTTGTCTGGTTCCAGATCTCAGTGGGAATGCTTCCAACTTTTCCCCATTCGATAGGATGCTGGCCATGGGTTTGTCATAAATTGTCTTGATTGTGTTGAGGAATGGTCCTTCTATACCAAATTTTCTTAGAGTTTTCATCATGAAAAGGTGTTGTATTTTATCAAATGCTTTCTCTGCATCTATTGAGATAATCCTATGGTTTTCATTCTTCAGTTTGTTGATGTGATGTATCACATTGATTTGCGAATGTTGGACCATCCCTGCATACCAGGAATAAATCCCACTTGTTTTGGGTGAATGATCTTTCTGATGTGTTGTTGGATTCGATTTGCTAGAATTTTGGTGAGAATTTTTGCATCCATGTTCATCAGGGAAATTGTTCTACAATTCTTTCGCTGTTGCATTTTTTTGGGTTTAGTAATTAAGGTGATGCTGGCTTCATAGAAAGAATTTGGGAGGATTCCCTCCCTTTCAATTGTTTTGAATAACTTGAGAAGGATTGGAGTTAGTTCTTTAATTGTCTGGTAGAATTAACAGTAAAGCCTGGACTTTTCTTTGTTGGGAGTCTTTGTTGCTGATTCAATTTCCATCTTGGTTATGGGTCTGTTTAAGTTTTCTATATCTTCATGGCTCAATTTAGGTAGGTTGTATGTGTCCAGAAATCTATCCATTTCTTCCAGGTTCCCCAGTTTGTTGGCATACAGCTCTTTGTAGTACATTCTGATGATTCTTTTCATTTCTGTCATATCTGTTGTTACATTTCCTTTTCATCTTTAATTTTATTGATTTGGGCCTTTTCTCTCCCTTTTTGGGAGCAGATTTTTTATGGGCTGCTTCTGCTAGCCCCCAGAAGCTAAGGTGAATCCCTCTTGCTCACATAGAGTGAGTGAGCATAGCTCTGGAGCTAATGTCCCAAAACTCCCAGTTGCAAGATGCAGGGAATCTCTGCTTTGCTCCACACACTTTCCTCACTCTGAATCTGACTTTGATTTTTGGTAGGAGTGGAACAGTGGTCCTCTGTGCAACTTTTTGCATAGATGTCTGGTGCTCTGTGGTGGTGGGAGTGGGGAGGGAGTCAATGCAGCTTCCCTTCTCCAAGCCGACGGTTACTTAGGTACTGAGCATCTTGCTTGTTGGCCGTTCCTTGGAGAAACATCTATTCAGATCCTTGCCTGTTTTTTGACTGGATTGTCTTTATATTATTGAGCTATAACAAGTATTTATGTACTTCAGACACAGATACAAGTCTTTTATCAGAAATATGATCTGAAAATGCGTTTTCCCTTTCTGTGTGTTATCTTTTCATTTTTCTTGATGATATCCTTTGGAGCACAAATCCTTTAATTTTTTTAGGTGTGCAATTCACCTACTTTTTTCTTTTGCTGCTTATACTCTTTGTGTTTTCCAAGTAACAATTGTCAAATCTAATGTCATAAAAATTACCCTTGTTTTTCTTTAAGCATGGTATTAAGTCTTATACTTTAGTCTTTGATCCATTTTTGCTTCTTTTCAAGATTGATTTATTTGAAAGGCAGACACACACACACACACACACACACACACACACACAAAGAAGGTTGCAGTTTCACCCCTGAAATGGCCACAGCAGTCAGTGCTGGACTAGGCCAAAGATAGAAGCCAGGAACTCCATCCTGATCTTCCACATGGGCCATCATCCACTATCTTCTCAGGTGCATTTGCAGGAAGCTAGATTGAAAGTGGAGTAGCTTGGACTTGAACTGGCACTCTGAGATGGGATGATGGAGTTGCAAACAGCAGTTTAACCCACTGCACCAAAATGCTGACCTCCCTCCCCATACACATACATTTTAAGTTAATTTCTTGTGTATAGTGTGAGATAGGGGTCTGATTTTCTTATACAAGCAGGTATCCAGTTGTCTCTGTCCCATTTATTGTATTTTTAAATGTTTATATATTTTTTATTAAAAGGCAGAGCAAAAGTGAGAGAGTGAGCGAGAGAGATATCTTCTATCTACTGGGTCACTGCCTAAATGCTTTCTACATTTGGGGCTTGTGCAGGCCAAAACCAGGAGCAGGAACTCTACCCAGGTGTCACACAGGGTGGTAGGGGCCCAAGTGCATGGGCCAGCACCTGTTGCCTCCCAGGGTGTGCATTAGCAGGGAGCTAGATTGGAAGCAGAGGTGGAACTCTCAAACCCAGGAACTCTAATATGGAATGAGCGCATCCCATGTGGTGATTTACCTGGATCACTCCCTCACCATTTATTGAAGAGACTGCTCTTTCCTCATTGAATAGTCTGGACTCCCCTGTCAACAATCAACTGGCCACAGATGTGTGTTCATTTCTGGAATGTCAGTTCTGTTCCGATGATCTGTATGCGCAAGTACAACGCTCCCTTGAACTTGATTATAGCTGTTTGGTAGTAAGTTCTGAAACAGGAAAGTATGATTCCTCAAACTTTGGTCTGTTTTCAATGCATTTTGGCATCAGCTTGTTGATTTCTGCCAAAAAATAAATAAACCTACCAGCTAGTATTTTAACAGTTTATTGTCATTTCATTAGAGAGAGAGAGAGAGAATCTTCCTTCTCACTGGTTAACTCTCTGAATGCCCAGAAATGTCAGAACTGGGCCAGGCTGAAACCAGGAGCCCCGAAATCCAATCCAAGTCTCCCAGCTTGGTAGAAGGAGTTAAGTACTTGAGCCATCCCCAACTGCCTCCCAGGGTGCTCACAGTAGGAAGCTGGATCAGAAGTAGACCAGGGACTCTAACATGGGATGTGGGGCATCTCAAGCAGCATCTTAATTACTGAGAAAAATGCCTGCCCCCAGTAGCTGATATTTTAATGGGAATTATGTTGAATTTGCAGATCACTCTGGAGAAAAATACCATGTTTATCCTCCTGGGCTTTTTCAATAGCAACAGGCCCTGCTAGCTTCTCCATCAGCATCTATGGTGGCAGGTGCTATGAAAAGCCAGAGAAGTCAAATATTCAAATTTCTTATTAGTCCTGGATTGCCCTGTCCAGTACAGAGGCCGCTGGTCACATGTGAATCTTGAGCATTTGAAATGTGGCTGGTATAAATTGAGATGTGTTATATACTGAAAGACACACATGATTTCAAAGATTTTGTGCAAAAACAGAAATGGAAAAGATCTCATTAGTAATTTCAATAGTATTTACAAATTGGGATGACAGCATTTTAGGTATTCTGGTTAAAATTAAATTTTATTAAAATGGGCCGGCGCCACGGCTCACTAGGCTAATCGTCCGCATTGCGGCACTGGCACACCAGGTTCTAGTCCCGGTCGGGGCGCCGGATTCTGTCCCGGTTGCCCCTCTTCCAGGCCAGCTCTCTGCTGTGGCCAGGGAGTGCAGTGGAGGATGGCCCAGGTGCTTGGGCCCTGCACCCCATGGGAGACCAGGAAAAGCACCTGGCTCCTGGCTCCTGCCATCAGATCAGCGCGGTGCGCCGGCCGCAGCGCGCCGGCCGTGGTGGCCATTGGAGGGTGAACCAACGGCAAAGGAAGACCTTTCTCTCTGTCTCTCTCTCTCACTGTCCACTCTGCCTGTCAAAAAAAAAATTTTTTATTAAAATGATTTTCACTTTTTTATTTTTTAAAAGTGACTACTAGAAAATTTAAATACCTATGTGGTTTGCATTATATTTCTGTTGGTCCTTACTGGTTTAGGGACTTGTAATGTAGAGTTAATTTAGAAGGACCACCGTAGGAGACTCAGGAGCCAAGTCTGGTGTATCTGGGTGTAAGTTATATATTGCTGCATAACAAATAACCCCAAATGTAGCAACTTTAAAAGAAAACATTGGTCATCACATGGTTCTGTGGGTCAGGAATCAATGTGGCTTAGCTGGTTTTGCGGTTTCATGGTCTCTGGCCGGCACCAAGGGCTGCATTTCCCTCAGGGCTTGGCTGGAGGTAGCTCCGCTTACACACTCATTAATTGGGCTGTTGGCAAGCTTCAGTTCCTGGCTTGCTAGTACGTGGAGATACTCACTTTCGCCATGGAGACCTCTCTACAATTGCAATGTACAAACTTGGCAGCAAGAGAGGAAGTAAGATGGGAGCCACAGTCTCTCTTGTTTGTGTGGGAAGATATAAGGAAGCCACAGTCCATCTGTCCCCAATCTCATCACTTTTGCTTCATTAGAAGCAAGTCACCAGTCACCATGTCCTGTCTACATCCAAAGGGAAGAGATTACCCAGGGGCGGGGATAACAGGGGATCATTAGGAGCCATCCATGCTACACTTGAGAGATCTAAGCTTCATCTCATTCTCAACGACATCTCTGGCTACCTCTCACCCAAAAAGTAGAGGAAGAAGGGAATTCAATTGAAGGGTTTGATCAAAGAAGAAATTTCTTGCAAAACTTCAGTGCTGGCCGGCGCCACGGCTCACTAGGCTGATCCTCTGCCTGCGGTGCTGGCACCCCGGGTTCTAGTCCCGGTTGGGGTGCTGGATTCTGTCCCGGTTGCTCCTCTTCCAGGCCAGCTCTCTGCTGTGGCCCGGGAGTGCAGTGGAGGATGGCCCAAGTGCTTGGGCCCTGCACCCCATGGGAGACCAGGAGAAGCACCTGGCTCCAGATAAGCGCAGTGCTGGCCACAGCGGCCATTAGGGGGGTGAACCAACAGAAAGGAAGGCCTTTCTCTCTGTCTCTCTCTCTCATTGTGCACTCTGCCTGTCCAAAACAAACAAACAAACAAACAAAAAACTTCAGTGCTAAGTACAGGATCTAACCATTTCGTATCAGCTTTTTAAAAAAGATAAGGAAACAGGCCGGCGCCGTGGCTCACTAGGCTAACCCTCCACCTTGCGGCGCCGGCACACCGGGTTCTAGTCCCGGTCGGGGCGCCGGATTCTATCCCGGTTGCCCCTCTTCCAGGCCAGCTCTCTGCTGTGGCCAGGGAGTGCAGTGGAGGATGGCCCAGGTGCTTGGGCCCTGCACCCCATGGGAGACCAGGAAAAGCACCTGGATCCTGGCTCCTGCCATCGGATCAGCACGGTGCGCCGGCTGCAGCGGCGGCCATTGGAGGGTGAACCAACGGCAAAGGAAGACCTTTCTCTCTGTCTCTCTCTCTCACTGTCCACTCTGCCTGTCAAAAATAAAAAAAAAAGATAAGGAAACAGACCCATATAATGCCATATAATGTAAAACTCAATGTATCCTTAAGTGGAGTTATGAAATGATTGCAAAGTGTATTGTCTCCACTTTACAGTTTTCTCCCAGATGTAACAGATTTTATGGGCTGCTAACGTTCTGTGTTCCCACCATGGGATTCGCCTCTCAGAGCCTGTAGCTTTCTTCTGTGACTCTAGATTTGCGAATATATAGATCATTCTAGTCCAGATGGCTTTACAGGGTGTGGCGCATTGTCTGAAGGATCTCAGTGTCTGCCTACTGTATCTCACGTGGATTTCCTATACCTGAGGAGCCAGCAGAGCCTCTGAAGAAGGTGTACCGAGTCTCAAGGGAAGCCAAGTCCCTGTGGCCGCATCACTTAGCGTGGGTGGAATTTTAGTTCAAATCCAGTGGCTTCTACCGCGGGGATGGCGTTCGTTTCTTCTCATTTTTAATTTCCTGCCTTGGTTCACCTTTCTCCTTGGTTCCAAGAACCAGGTGTGTGACCTTTTCCCGAGCTAAGACTTGCAGAGTCTGGCCGTGGCCAGGCCGCACGGATGAGGGTGAAGGAAAGGGAATGCCCAGCCTTGTGCTGCTGCCAGCCAGTAGAAGTGCAAAGCACAAACCATCGGGCCGGATACGCTGTTGTTCTTGGAAAAGCATCCTGGAATCGGCAGTTGAATTCTGCCTCCCTAGACTGGAGGCCAGGAGGAGAGGCGGGGGCCTGTGCGTGAGTTACTGCAGGAGCAGAAGACCATGCCATTTGAGCAAATGTGTTTTTTCTTCTCCATGGCCCTTGAAGTGAATCTCCATCTGTTTCTCTAAGGAAAATTCATGTCTTTTAGGCCTCGTAGGAAATGCCGATTCTAATAGGCTCTCCATCAACTGCTCTGGCATCTGCCTTGCAGCCTCCAGGCGATTTAGACTCTATAAGGCATTTCTTTGTTTGATTCTTGTCACCAGCACTGATGACAAGGGGAGTTGGTGATAAGAACCCAGGCGCTCTCACATGGAGAAAGCTCTAGATTCTGGCCAGGGAGAGGCTGCTTTATTCGGATCCCATTCATGAGCTGACCACCAGGAGAGATGTGGACTGGATTCTAGGAGGCCCCAGGCTCTAGCATAACCCCAGTATCTCCTTGATCCCAAGGCCATACTTTCCCCCCTCCATTGGCTGAGCAAGTTGGTGAGTTGGTCTAGTTGACCTCAAGGGCTTGCCTGCTCTGCTGGGGGGGGGGTGGTTTGTCACTTCCTGTATGTAGCACACACAGTGGATGTGCCAAGCCCAGGGCCAGGGGAGGCTCTACTGTAGACGTTGTACTCACTGCAGCACAAGGTCTACCAGTTGCCCTTGACTAGAGGCATCTGCTGAGCTGCTACCAGGTCCTGGCCAGTCTTTCCCCTCCTGGATCCAGGACTGAAGCTGGACCTCAGGCACCTTCCCGCTCTGTTCCTGGCAACCTCAAATCCTGCACTCCACCATCCCAAGCGGCTATTCTGACCAGCAGTAGAAAACCGTATTGGGTTGGCAGGGGTTGGGGGGTGGGGTGGAGCTCAGGCAGGAAATCAACACTCCCTGAGAGCTCAAACAGGGCCATCCAGTTCACTTCCCATTGCAAATCAGCACCTAAGAGTGAGTGCGCCTTAATCATCTCAGTTTTATAAGAATGCAGAGTGGGTTTGGAATGATTACAAAGACAAAATGCCAGAAGATTTTTGGAGAAGAAACTCCGAGCTCTGCAGCTTCCGGAGAATTCTGAGCAAGGAAGAATGGGGAAGGCACTTGAAACCAGTCCCGGCCGGCTGCCGGCTCGGAAGCCTACGGCTTCATGCGGGCTCCCAGCGACCTGATGGATGGCACCGCTGGGGAGCCTAGCCACTGAGGAAGTGGGGTGCAGCTGCTCCCTTGGGCCTTGCGCAGCTGCAGGCTGAAAGCGAAACCGGTCCCTCTGCATCACAGCCATGTCTGCATGCTGGCTTCGATCTCACCTGGGAATGTGAACTTTTTAAGATTTTTAAAATGTATTTATTTATTTGAGAGTTAGTCTCAGGGAGGGAGGGAGAGGGGGAGAGAGGGAGAGGAAGAAGGAGAGAGGGAGAGGGAGAGAGAGAGAGAGAAAGCTAGCAAGTGTGAGCGTTTTCCATCCGCGCGTTCACTCTCCAAATGGTCACAATGGCCGGAGCTGCGCCGATCTAAAGCCAGGAGTGTCTTCCAGGTCTCCCATGTGGGTGGAGGGTGGCCCAAGTCCTTGGGCCACCCTCCACTGCTTTCCCAGGCCACAGCAGAGAGCTGGACTGGAAAAGGAGCAGTGGAGAGATGAACCAGTGCCCATATGGGATGCTGGGGTTGCAGGCGAAGCCTTAACCTACTACGCCACAGCAGCAGCCCCCGGAGCATGAACTGATATGAGGGCCCGGGCCTGGTCGTGGGAGCAGGTGTGTGACTCGCCATGTCACAGCCCAGCTGTGGGCTCCCATGGGAACTGGGTGTCAGCTGTGGGCACAGGGGCTGGTGGACTTCCTGCCTCCCTGCTGGAGAATGGCTCGCGGTCACTGAAGCGCGCTCATCAGGATTAACTGGGTGGATGGGCCTGGCAAGCTCTTGGAGGACACGAGTGCCTTTTTCCTTAGGTCTGTGGCCAGCTCATAGCACAGGCTGCAGCTGTTCTGCCCAGCTCTTGGGAGGCCTAAGCTTTCCTCGTGGTTTGGCTATATTGAATCTGATCTCCCGTTAGACACTCCTCCTGCTCCTAGGGTTCTGCTGGCCCGCAACCTGTGCTCGCCCCTAAACTGTGGATGGCTCTGCGTGCACACTCTCGAAAGCTCGGATTATGACCAACAGTTGGCTGGTGATTTATTTGAATGTGACAGTGCCCTAGAGCCTTACCTCCAGCCCTAGCTAAGCAATGAAGCAAAAGGGACCAAGAAGAGCAATGTTGGAAGATATCTGAGCTAAGAGTCTTACCCCCGAGATACAGAAGATGGGGGGACTGGATTCCCCGCATTGTCTGTTACAGTCAGACTGGTGGAAAGTCTTGACCAAAGGCCTTTTCAGGAAAAATCAATGAAGAGATGAGGTGAGGCAGATTAGTAGCCGCTTTCAGCTGTGGTCATGTGGCCTCAGCTGTGGCGGTTTGTGAGTTGTCAATGTTCTCTTCGGAAAGGCACACTGATGGTCAGCGTGAGACGAAGCCAGAGTCGTCCCTTCTCGTTCTCTGTCTTGGCCTCTTCTTCTGACAGCGACCTCTGGGCCGCACGGGTGAAATACGGACCTATGCGGGTGGGCAGGCGGGAGGTTTGGAAGCCTTAAGTCTGTTCCTGTGAGGTCTGAGAGCTTTTTTTAGAGCTGAAGACCACTGTGCATGTGAGCCTGAGGAGACGTCTAATCCCCACGCGTAAGCTCCTGAGCACGTTAGGCCAACAGGGCCTGGCGGTTACAAAGGCCCCAGCAGGCCCAGGGGCCTCGCCCTCCTCTGGGCATGCCATAGTGTTCTCCAGTTCTTGCTCTCATCCCATCCAACCGCTGGTGCTGCTGGAACGCTTAAGGAATGCATCAAACCATGCCACACACTCCCTCACATAGACCTAAGAACACGCCCGGGGCGGGGGGGTGGGCGCTACAGCACTTACTGTAATCTCGGGTTTTCGTGACACGGTGGCTGGGCTGGTGATAGTGAGAGGGCGTTGACTGCCACATCTCCAGTTTCCCCGAGTTTCCTCAGATTCACACGAGGGAGCCATGTTGGGACATCATCATCGCATCAGGTGCCATAGAACTAAGGGAACATCTGAAATTGCAGCAAACGCAACCATTAACGTTAGGAAAGAACAACACAGTTTATCAGCAACCTAGGGAACTAAAGAGATGGAGAAAAAAGTTTGAGGCAATTAATTTGGAAGAGATTCTCATTCCTTGGGAGCCCCACGCTGTATTTTAAATACTCATGATATTAGACAGATGATCTCCAGTGGCTTCTCCAGTGAAAAATAATAATGTGACACATTCTTTATAATGCAGCAGATCTGGCAAAATAAATACTCCATTTTCTTCTTGGATATGTACATACTCAGCACATGGATTTTTGTAAAGTACTGAAAAAATACATGCGACAGAAACATATTGGGAAAATACTTAATCTCGCTTTGGTAATTTAGGACTTGGATTGCTCTGAGCAGGGAGTTAGGGAGCAAACTCATTCAGAGAGCCAGTCCATTTGGGGCCATTTGTAAACAGCCCAAGTGTTGCTGTTGTGCCTGGACATTTTTGCCCCCTACCCATGAACAAGTGCAAGACAGGTTTGGGGAATAAAACTTTCTTGTTGGTCAAGTGGCAGAAAATAATGTGATATCTGTGTGATGTAAGTGGACCGTAAATTCCTAATGAGTGCCCCTCTAGTAGAAGATTAGGCAGGACAGATGTGATGGGATTTCACCATTGGTCAGCACCTGGTAGCCTTGCTGCCGTATAGATGGTGGTCTGCGAGAAAATGCATAGTTTTCACCCCATCTGCTGGACATTCCGATACTGAAATGAATGTTCATTCCATAAACATCTTCTGCGGTGTGGCCATGCTGGGAGAGATCTCAGGTTGAAGGTTCTAAAGGTCCTCATTGACAGCAAGTTTAAGGTACACGTCTTCTTTTTTATTTAAAAATATTTATTTAAGGGACAGAATCACAGAGTGAGCGAGCAAGCTTCCATCAGCTGGTTCACTCCCCAGATGTCCACAACAGCCAGAGCTGGGCCAATCCAAAGCCAGGAGCCAGGTGCTTCTTCCGGGTCTCCCAGGTGGGTGCAGGGACCCAAGGACTTGGGCCATCTTCTACTGCTTTCCCAGGCCACAGCAGAGAGAGCTGGATCAGAAGTGGAGCAGCCGGGACTCGAACTGGCACTCATATGGGATACAGACTGTAGGCCAGGGCTTTAACCCATTGCACCACAGTGCCAGACCCTAAGGTACACATCTTATTTGGAGTTTCAAACTTTCCAGACGCTTCTCCCATCACAAGCATGGTGAGGCTCTTGGGGGCAAGGCAGACTTCTGTGGATTTTCCAGAGGGCGAATCATGGTTACTATCAACAGTGTATCATAATAGTAAAAGTAAATGCAACCAGCCATGTAAATTATGAAATGCAAATCATGCTTGTGTTTCTTCCATGACAGTAGAACAATGCAAAATAATTCGTGTTGCGATAGCAAGCAAAACCCACCGTAATCTAACTCGGTTGAGCTGTGCCTTGCCCTCCTGCTGGGGTCTCTTGCTGTATTTTGCTGGCTCAGGGTCCAGTAAAATCCATACTCCTCAACGTAGAAACAGGGAAGTAAGCATGCTGGAGACCACGCAGGCAGAGAGAGAAAGCGCTTAGTGTCCTACGACGAAAAGAAGGGTCACAGTTCACCCCGGGGACTCCACAAAGATGCCGACGCGACCAGGACTATTTTCAGAGACGCAACCCTTCCCGGCTCCTCCATTCGAGCGCTCTGCCGTCCCGTCGTCCTTTGCGCGGACATCTTGGCTGAGGGGCGGGTGTGTGTTGGGGGGGTGCTCAGAGGCTTCCCGAGGGAACAGCACAAGGGGTTACCTAACTCCACTGTGGGAGCTGTAGCTGCGTCCCGGATGGTTCCGCGCAGCTCCACGTCTAGACTGATTACAAAAGCTCCGAGAAAACAAAACAAATACCTAACATCTTACAGAAAAGGCAGGAAACCCAGCGCTATGGGCGAGGAGAACAATGCCTCTGTTGTGACAGGGAGCCTTCACGAGGGTGATGGAATTCCCACACCCCAGGTTCTAATTTGTAAGGGCAACATGAACCGGCTCCGAGCAGGCCCTGGCTTGAACGCATTAATTTGGAAAAGCAATGTGTTTTGTTAGATAAGGGATTTTTTTTTTTCCAAACTGCCAGTAGGATCAAAATGAAGATCAGTATAACTAACCCTGTCTGTGTGTGCACAGATTTCGGGAAACAGCTTCCCTCATGCTCAGCTATGTAGCCATTTGTTAATTTTGTGCTTTGAGAGTGAGGGAGCTATAGCTAATGTAATTCAAAAGCCTCTGACTGAGTCAGGCTTGACTTTGCACTCACCTTGCTCTGTGACCTTAAGGAGGTGTCTTAACCTCTCTGAGCCTCAGTTTCTGCATCTGTAAAATGATGGGGGTTGGAGGTGATAATCTATCTTTATGAGTTGAAGACTCCATCAAAGCAAAATAGATCCAACAATTGCATTGCTTAATGGTGCTAAGGACTGGAGATTTTCACCCAAAAAAGAAACCTATAATTATCATGTCCCAGTCAGCTCTTAAATATGCCATTGCAAACTGAAGCTGCACAGTTGAGTGATTGTTTACTCTGGAACTCTGGGTGGCAAGTCCTGTGTGTCACAGAAATCGAAGGTATTTTTGTCCAGTCAGTTGTTTCAAGTGCCCTGAGGCAACACACTTTAAATGCTCCTGTGCGCATCACCTCAAGACATATTTTCTGAGCACCTACTATGTACCAAGCCCTGGAGAACAAGACTTGCTCCTAGAGTCCTATGCTTTCCTGTGCCCCTCCCTCCATTTCTTCTTTGGTTTTGTTCATGCTCTTGACCTCAGGTGCAAAGTCTTGAGTTGAAGTGTGGGCTCGGGGCGGATATTTGGCCTGGTGGCTGAGCTGCCAATGAAAATGCCCAGTTCACAGTACCCGGGGTGAAGCCCAGCTCTGGCTCCCGACTCCTGTTTCCTGCACAATGGCAATGGCCCAAGTAGCTGGGCTCCCGCCACCCCCAGAGGAGACCTGGGTAGAGTTCCAGATCCTTGCTTTGGTCTCGCCCAACCTCAGCCACTGTGGGCATATGGAAGGTAAACCTGCAGACGCACGTGCCTTCTGTCTCTTTAAAAACAACAACAACAACAACAACAAAACACAAAAACAAATCTACTACTCAGCTGATGCTGAGTAGTTGGTCCAGACAAAGCCCCTCTCTTGCGTGGTTTGATTCATGAATTCTGTTTCCTCCCCAAGGCCCCTTCCATTGCCCTCCCTGCTAGGGCAACCATTCTAATGGCACATTAATGTAAACCTTTTAGTGAAACTTTTTTAACATAAAATATATATTGTCTTTTGTGTTGGTATTTTAATTCATCCTAATGGAGAGACTCGATATAGCCCATTGGATTTCTTGCCTTGTTTACCCACACTATGATTTTAAGATCCGTCCATGCTGCTGGGTGGATATACGGTTCATTGCTTCTGACTGCTGCATCCTATTCCATTGTGTACACCCTCCACTGCAGACCTGGCCCCTCTCCCGCGGAGGTCCCTGCTGGTGTGCAATGTCTCACCATGGCAAAGTAACGCACGATGGGGCTGTGTCACGCCATTCTGAGACATCACCCTGTTCTGAGACATCACCCTGTTCTGAGACACACTTCCCCCTTCACAGCCTGCACAAGTTCTACACTTCCTTCAAATAGCCGCCTTCTTCCTTTTAACCTGGACATGTTCTTCATTCTGTACTTTTTTCAAGGATCATATCCATAATCCCGTTGACCGTAGTATGTAGCCATTCTGCTCTCCCATTTATCCCATGTAGTGTTTATATTGTACTGTAATTTTTAAATTCATTTACTTCTTTGAAAAGCAGAGTGACAGGGAAAGACAGATTTTCTGTCTACTGGTTTACTCCCCAAATGGTTTTAACAGCCAGGTCTGGGCCAGGCTGAAGCCAGGAACCAAGAAGTCCATCCGGGTCTTCCACATTGGGCAGCAGGGGCCAAAGTACTTGGCCATCATCTGCTATCTTCCAAGACCATGAGCAGGGAGCTGTATGGTAAGTGGAGTAGCCGGGACTCAAACTGGCACTATGATATAGGATGCAGGTATCCCAAGTGGTGGCTTAACCTACCACACCACAATGCTAGACTGTATTTACTGTAGTTTTAAAAAAATATTATAGTCAGGGCAGTGGTGGGAGGAATGCATGGGAGAGGGCGAGTGCACTTGCTCCCATCCACTGGTTCACACCCAAATGCTCACAGTGGTCAGGACTGGGCTGGGCTGAAGCCAGGAGCTGGGGACTGAAGCCAGGTCTCCCATGGGAGTGGTAAGGAAGTCAGTTACTTAAGCCGTCACCACTGCCTCCAAGGGGCCACACTCACAGGAAGCTGGAGTCAGGAGCCAGTCAGGACTTGAATGCAGGTGCTTTGAGGTGGGACATAGATGTCATTTCTCTGACTCCCACAATACATGTAAAACCCCTGAGGGCAGGGGCTGTATCATATATTGTGTCTCTAGGCTACAACTCGGGGTCTTGCACAAAGCATCGCTCAAAAATCCTTGTCGAATGAATATTGGATTAAACAAGTCCTTACTAAGCACCAACTGCGTGCTAGCCATGTGCTCTTTTTAATGTGACTCTTTCAAAAGATGATCTATTTATTTCTAAATCAATCAAAGCGAATAACAAGCGCTAAGCTTATTTTCTTGGCCACAACAAAGCCAGCAGAGCGTCTACATCTAAACTAGGGCCCTTGCAAGAGCCCCCTGCTCCAGGGAGAGTGTCCCCAACGTTTCTAGAACTTTTCTTTGGCAATAATGAAAAACCTTTCTAGCTTGTAGCACATTCTTTGGAACCTTCTCCGGTGTGGGGGTGGGGGCGTTTGTTTCTTGAGGGCAGATTTGGTTTTTGGAAACAGATAAAAGCTACTTGGCAGCAAATGCAGTGAATGAGGTGAGCGATCAAGCAAAGAATATTATTTTTGGTTCCAAACACGGTGTGACTATAAAGAAATAAGGCTGGTTTTCTTGTATGGCACATCAACTGGTTCAACAGCAATTCCAGAAAAGGATTTCAAAAATGCTGTGGCCTTGGCAAGAGAAAAGTATTTCTCCATCCCAGCACGCATGCACACCCACACTGAGTATATAGTGTGTGGCACGATACATAGACAAATAAAATCAAAAGCCTTTAGAATTTCTTCGTATTAAAAGATTTAGTTATTTGAAAGGCAGAGTGACAGACACGGAACTTCCATCTGCTGGTTCACTCTCTAAATTCCAGCATCAACCAGAGCAGGGCCAAGCTCAGAACTCCAGCTGCGTCTCCCACATGAGTGGCGGGGGCCCAAATGCTTGAGCCGTAAGGTACATTAGCAGGAAGTTGGATGGAAAGTAAAGAATCCAGGACTTGGGCCAGGCACGCAGACATGGGATGTGGGCGTTCCAAGCTCCAGCTTAACTCACTGCACCAAGTGCCTGCCCTGGAATTTCATTTTTAAAAATCAGTTATTGGGTCCAGCACTGTGGTGCAGTGGCTTCATCCTCCGCCTGCACTGCCGGCATCCCATATGGGCGCCGGTTTGAGACTCAGCTGCCCCACTTCCAATCCAGCTCCCTGCTATGGCCTGGGAAAGCAGTAGAGGATGGTCTAAGTCCTTGGGTCCCTGCACCTGCATGGGAGACCTGGAGGAAGCTCCTGGCTTCGGATCGGCACAGCTCTGGGCGTTGCGGCCATCTGGGGAGTGAAACGGCGGAAGGAAGACCTCTCTCTCTGTCTCTCTCACTATCTGCAACTCTACCTGTCAAATAAATGAAAATCTTTAAAAAAAATGGTGTGATGCAGAAGGTCAAGCTGATACATGCGATGCCTGCATGCTATAGGAGTGACTGAAATAGAGTCCCAGCTCTCCAACTTCCACATGATGTACCATGGAGGCAGTGAATGATGGCTCAAGTGCTTGGGTTTCTGCCTCCCATACTGGGGAACCCAGATGGATTTCCTGATTTCTGGCTTCAGCCTGGCCCAGCCTTGGCAGTTGTGGCCATCTGGGGGAGTGAACCAGCAGATGGAAACATCTCATTCTGCCTTTCAAAAAAATAAATCTAAGAAATGAGTTGTGCAAGTATGGGATGGAAGAGACCTGGTTTGATAGCGATTCTTGCAGAAACATCTCAGGGGTTCAGCCAGCCAGCAGTTCATCACGTTTTTTTTTTTTTTTTTTTTTTTTTTGACAGGCAGAGTGGACAGTGAGAGAGAGAGACAGAGAGAAAGGTCTTCCTTTGCCGTTGGTTCACCCTCCAATGGCCGCCGCGGCCGGCGCGCTGCGGCCGGCGCACCGCGCTGATCCGATGGCAGGAGCCAGGAGCCAGGTGCTTTTCCTGGTCTCCCATGGGGTGCAGGGCCCAAGCACCTGGGCCATCCTCCACTGCACTCCCTGGCCACAGCAGAGGGCTGGCTTGGAAGAGGGACAACCGGGACAGAATCCGGCGCCCCGACTGGGACTAGAACCCGGTGTGCCGGCGCCGCTAGGCGGAGGATTAGCCTAGTGAGCCGCGGCGCCGGCCTCATCACGTTTTAGAGTGTGATGTGTTTGCTAAGCAAGTGTGTGCGTTCCCAAAGTATTCTGGTGGAATTCCTGGGCTTCTACGGGTACATAATGACCCATCATCCTCTCTGCTCAGGCTCTGGCTGCATCATGGGTTCAGCTGTGGGCCCAATTGCATGAGAGGACCTCCACCCTACTGGGCCATGGACTAGGGCTGCAGGAGTTTGTAAACCTTATACGTGCAGGAAAGTAACCAACCCAGAAGAGGCAATTCCATGATTCTACAGTATCGTTGAGGGCAACGAGAATAGTGGTGGTGTTTTAATCCCATGGCACTCTTTACAGAAGATTCAGACCCACAGGTGGAAATCCTAGATGTACAGATGTGGGCTCAATCTGATGAAGATGGGTGTATATTTACAGAATTCTGTGTTCAGCATATGCCCGTGTATGAAGCTACATACACAGCGAGGGCAAAAAATGACTAGAAGCCCTGTACATCAGGAACTAGTATTGGATATTAATGAATACAGAATTATGGGGAAAACAGCACTTCAAAAACTATAAAAATTTGTTAGAACTTTTATGAGTCGTAATACTTCTGTTGTAATAACCTATTCCTTCAAAAAGCAATTTTTTAAAGATTTTGAGAGATAGAAGAAAGAGATCGAGAGAGAGCGAGTGAGCAAGAGCGAGATCTTATATCTGCTGGTTCACTCTCCAGATGGCCTCAATGGCTAGAGCTGAGCCAGGAGCTTCTTCCGGGTCTCCCATGCAGGTGCAGGGGCCCAAGGACTTGGGCCATCATCTTCTGCTTTCCTAGGCCATAGCAGAGAGCTGGATTGGAAGAGGAGCAGCCAGGACTCAAACTGGTGCCCATATGGGATGCTGGCACCGTAGGTGGAGGCTTAGCCCACTACACCACAGTGCCGGCCCCCAAAAAACATAATTTTGCTTAAAACATGCAGGTGTCCAGCAACCAAACAGGCTGCTTTGTGACCTCATAAGTGCCCTGCCTCAGGAGGGCAGGATGAGCTATAGGGTCCCTTTCAGCCATGAATTAACCCTGTTGAGCCAGTGGAAGTTCATGTGCTCATCCAATGAGAAGGAGTCCTGGACATTTCCTACAGGATGAGGCAACTTTCCAGCTGCCGGGCCGCCTCTTCTGACAGTAGTCATCTCAACATCATTCAAGTCTAGGAAGTTTACATTGAAGGGTAAAATAAACATCTCTAAGATGAAAAGCCACTGCTCACCTTAAAACTAAATTATGAATAAGACTAATACAAAAACACATAGGGGGATCCAAAAAGGCACCAGAGTTAAGAGCCAGACCATGGAGGAACTGTGCGTGTCAACAGGAGATGGTAGTTCTGCATGTTTTCTAAGCGTGTATGGTTATCCATTTGAATCCCAGCCGTGTTGCTGAAGCCAGCAGGCCTTGGGCGTTGCAGGGGCACTGTCTTCAGGCCCACATCACTCAGCCTGGGGAGGGGGATAGCTGGGAGATAGAGGAACAGGCCCACAGAAACACTGGCTGCCTTGGCTCATGTGCTGGGAACTGCTGAAGCACGTCAAACATGATCACATGCTGGCAATGTCCTAAGAGGCGTTGGCGGTGTGTGGGGGAGACGAGAAATGTATGACACAAATCCTACTCAAATACAGACATATTGGGGAATTGAAAAACAAAGAGAATTGGCTGCTGCTTTCGAATCGCACCAATGATTACAAGTCCTTGAAATCATCTTAACACACACAACTGCCTGTAGTCTGAATTTCAACAACATCAACTGCAGGAAGACTGGACGGAACCTTTCCTATCTGTGCCTGTGGGCACGCCTGCAAAGGACAAAACTGGGCACTGGAAACCTGTGCTCCGCAGGAGACTGACAGAAGCGTGTTGGGCACAGCAGGAGGGGGGATGATAAGTTGTGAGAATTTACACCTACCGCTTCCCGCATGCTGACCTCCTGCCATCGTGCTGAAATCGGAGATCCTGACTGGGACCACCTCCTAGAATCAAAGGGGAGTTCTCAGCCCACTCCTTGACCTCTGCTCACACCCCTTCCCTGCATTTCATCCTTTCTCATACTTCCCAGGTGGGAGGTCGAGCTCTCACCCTCTAGAAAGAATCAACAATGTCTCCATTGACTTGATCTGGCAAAAGGGCAATGGGCTGAGCGTCACACGCATGATAAAAATGGCAAGTTGGTTATTCCTGGGCTTCCCTGGGAGTAGAATGTCCACGTATCAACCTAGGTGCCATTATTGCAATGTCGTATGTGGGGAAAAACAGATTCAAGTAACAGTACTGGGCCTATGATTGACAGAAAGCTGGTGTTGCGATTGGTGTTGGTGCCAGACCTTTAGTCCCATGAGAGCAGGGATTGAATCTATTGTGTACCCCACTGTCTCCCGCCTCTGGGACAGTGTCTGAAGCCCAATAGGTTGGCAAAACAACACTGTTGAATACATAAATGCTGAAGATGCCCACCTGAGGTCAAGGGTGAGTGTTCTTCCTAGACAGGCTCAAGGATGACAACCTACCCAGGGTAACTGCTGGCCTTGCCATGGCAGCCCCTGGAGAGAGAGGTGACAGAAACCAAGCCTGAGTCAGCAGCAGGGAAGCACAGGGAATTCTTGCTTTGCACTGTTTGACCCACCTTTTTTGGGGGGTGCAGGGGAAGGACGAAGAGTTATCGTGCAACTGTACGCTGAGCTGCACAGAGGATTTCTTAGCAAAGGGACGCTTGTTCAGACAGACCAGCCCTGGGAAATCTTTGGCGACACCTGTGGTATCACAGGCGACATTCCAGGCAAGGGCTTTAACTGGAGACTGCGAAGTGTGTGTGTTGGGAGGGAGTGGGTTTCACTGGGGCTTGGGGTCAGTTTTGATCCCCCACCCACCCAAAAGGCCAGTGGGGAGGTGGAACGCGAGGACTCCACTGGGTTGGGCCTGATGGCATTTTCATAAAGAGAAAGCAGGGTGAGAAGGAGGAGGGTTTGCAGAAACAACAACAACACATTTTTATTTGATCATTTATTTTTTTTCCAAAGAAATCCATGCAAAGAGAAAGAGAGAGAAAGACACATGGTAACCATGTTCTAGCAGCCAAACATAGGAAAATAATTTGGCACAAGTTGATTTTATTTTCTCTGCAAAAGGACAATCTATCCTACCACTAAAATTTACCTTCCTCATAAAGATACCATTTGATTTTCGAAAAACGTAACTCGTGGTTAGTCCTCTACTTAATGGCTGGAGGAGGTATACGAGATAAAAAAATAGAAAACAATAAGAAGGTGGTTCCCTTTATGCAGGAAAACCACAGGGTGCTGCAGGGCAGCACAGGGGCTAGGCACTAAGAAGTCAGTGCACCAGGAAGAAGAAGCACGCCACGTAAATGGCCATGCTGACGAGCAGCGGCAGCGGGGACCGGGCATTCCCGAGGTTGTGTGAGGTGGCCAGATCACTGTCCTTCTGATTCACGTGTTGCTTGCTTCCAGGAGCATCGTCCACGTCCAGGTCGTAAGCCAGTTCTGCCGAAAGAAAAGAAGGATTTGAAATGGGAGAGCACCCACGGCATCAGGTAGACACTTCTCATGGCTCCAGCACGTTTCTGAACTGCTGGGAAGCCCTGGCTTCGATTCCCTCCTTTCTTGGGAAGAAAAGCTCTGGGAGATGAGAAGAAAGATGTGTATGGGTGGTGGTGGTCATAGCAAGAGGGAGCGAGTAGGTGGCACCCCCGCCCCTCTGGCTGCGCCCACAGCCCAGGGTGCACGTTGGGCCTTTGCAACATCTCATGGGCATGGCTATGCTTGAGGGTCATTATCACCACATCTCATTGGTATCAGAATGTAAGGTGCTATGTGAGTGGTGGCACTTGTGTCTTTTAAAATTTTTTTTACATTGATAGAGACGGAGAATCAATCTCCCATCCACTGGTTTACTTTCCAAATGCCTGCAACAGCCAGGGCTCAACCAGGCCAAAGCCAGGAGCTGGGAACTCAGTCTGAGTTTCCCATGTGGGTGGGTGGCAAGGACCAAAATTCTTGAGCCATCATCTGTTGCCTCCCATGGTGCACATCAGCAGAAAGCTGGAACTGGAAGTAGAGGCAAGAACCCAGGCATTCCAATATGGGATGTGAGCATCCCAAGTCATGTCTTAACCACTGCACCAAACCCTTGCCACTACATTTGTGTCTGTGTATGTGTTGGCGGGAACTTATAAGCATACTTTACCTGTGCGCTATACCCCATACACTCTTCTTTGTCTTGGGTACTTTTCTTTTTAAAGATTTATTTATTTTTATTATATCTGAAAACAGATCTCTTTCTCAAGTCTATCACTGATTCACTCTCCAAATGGCCACACTGGCCAGGCCGAAGCCAGGAGCTTCTTCCAGGTCTCCCACGTGGGTGTCAGGGGCCCAAACACTTGGGCCATTTGCTGCTGCTTTTCCCAGGCCATTAGCAGGGAGCTGGATTGGAAGTGGAGCAGCCGGGATTCAAACTGGTGCGCATATGGTGATGCTGGCATCCCAGGCGACAGCTTTACCTACTACGCCCCAGCGCTGGCCCCGGTACTTTGCTTTAATTAGGGTTGAGGATAGTATAGTTTATTTTGAAGGTTATTTTCCTTTTCCCAAATAGTTCTTTTCTTTACAAGGCCTTTTCTGCCACCTTCCCCCCACTAAAAAGGTAAAAAATAAAATTGATCTAAAACATAGAATTTAAGGCGTAATCAAGCATACTGAGATGAACAAGAGGTTAATGGGTGAGGCTATTTCATTCGTTAACTGCCTGCCATTCAGAGATGTGTTCATGGTTCTCAAAAGAAACCAGGAAGCCTTGGGCTTGGCGGGATGCACAGACGTCTCCCAGGAGGCAAGTCGAAGTAGACAGCAGTTTATCAGCAGATTCAAGATGGCTGACCCTAGCGCAGGCTTCCATTTCTTACAGGTTTTCTTTTCCAAATTTAGAGTTCAAACCTACTCCCTTGGCATCTCTCGACTCCATGGCCAATGTTTCTATGTCAATATTTTGTGAAGGTGATGTGATGTGAGCACCCTCACCCGCCAGCCAACTGTCCCGTGGCCAAGGGAGCTGGAAAGATCTCGCTGGGACTCTGAGATGCAAGGGCAGCAGGCACAGAGGAAGTGACTGGGATTCTACCGAAGGGAGGAAGGGGAAGAGGCAGCTCCTCTTACAGGGCATGAAACACTCAGTAAGTCACAGGAAGAAAGTGTGCGGATCGGGGCTCAGGACCAGGGCCGCCCTGAGGCGGACACGGGTTAGAGCAGGCAGCAAGGTCAAGGTGATCAAAACCAGAGGCTCTCATTTCAGACTGTGACGGCCCTTTCCAAAAGGGCTACTGCAATTTCTACAGCCACCAGCAAAGATGAGGGAACCACTTTACTGTGCTACCATCGAGGAAAGGGATTTTTGTGAATATCAGGTGATATCTTAAGGTCTCTTTAATTTGCATGTATTCGATTACTAGTGCAGATGAACTTTTTCTGTGTTTTAGTTTACCAATTCTATCTCTCAATGCATAGTACTTCATATCCGTTTTAATCCAATGGGTAATGATATTTTCCCCATTAATATATATTGCATTGACTCCTTTGCCTTTGGGCAATGCAAATCTTTTTCCATTTTGTTATTCATTCTAACAACTTTTCATTGCTATACAAGGAAACGATGTCTGAACTTTTCATCTATATGAATACGATCACATCGTACTCTGTAAAAGTTGGGAAAGTCTTTCTTCCGGAGTGCTGACAGTAATTGAGCTCAAATTTTCCAGGGAACCCTCTTGTCCACGGAAAAGCAACAGAGCATACCATGTAATCCAGATCCTCCATCCTCAAAGAAATGCGCTCGAAGGAAATAAAGAGAGAAATGGAACAAAGAGCAATGTTTTCTTGGGAAATGAAACCTCTCTCTAGAAGGTGAACGATGCAGGGCACACAGAGAAGGCCGAGGTCAGCTGTCAGTCGGCAAGGACAGCGCAGGCTTAGGTCACGATCGGATTTCACCCAAGTGGAGGGCACATATGGCCGGGGCTGTTGAAAGCCCTGCCTTGAGTCCCACGGCAACTTCTCTACTTCAATGAAGGGGGGAGTATTTTTAGGGCTGACCTGAGTGAGAGCACTCTCAGTATTGCTCTCAGATTCCTTTTCTGGGTGATGCCCCTTGTCCAACATCAAGATGAAACACCAGCTATTAATGTGACCACTCAGCTCCTACACGATTTATTTTGCTCTTCAAATAATCCTCTCAAATAGTTTTGTTTACTGTAGCACTTATGGTAAGCCCGGCAGTTCTGTTAAATCTAGTACTTTCTAAGCATTTCTTTTCTTTTTCTTTTTTTTTTTTAAGCTGCCAAAGGCATCTTGTGTTATTTCTATCTCCTGGGCTCTATTTTTTGAAATTATAGTAATGACCTCCTGCTATTGAATTTTCATTGTATGCCAGGCACCATGTTATGCTATTTATATACATTATCTCACTTAATTTACGCTTCTCCACAGTGTCATGAGGGTAGGTACTATAAATTCTCATTTTACCAGTAAGTAGGCTCGAGCTCAGTTGAATTATTTTGCTCGTATTTACACAGCTGGTAAGCAGCAGAAGGAGCCACTGAGAATCCAGGTCTGATCCTAAACTTCATTTGGAGCTGTACTGCCTCTTGAAACATTATGTATACAAAATACATGGCAGTGATGAACTGGTAATGGATTGCTTCTTGGACAAAATAAATTTTTTTTATTAGTAAAATATACACAGCCAAAGAGAATATCCCAAAAGCAAGAAAAATGGGTTTACACCTAAAACTGACCACATATCTGATTAAGCAGCTTGGCTGAACTTTGAGAAATACTGCAAAAGCTCTGGGTTTGGGGATCTGGAAGGAGAATTATCATGTCTATTGCCCTGATGAAATGAAAGCTGGCCCCGGGCCATTAGACACCCCAAGCACCAAGTTGGGTCAAATGTTCTATCTCCAAAGAGCTCTTAGGAACATTCAGATGTTACCTCCTTGTGCGTTTTAAACAGTGGCTACAAATTTCCTGAAGCTCTCCATGCCAACTCCACTGTCAAGCTTCTGTGGCCGACGTTCCTGGGAATCCAGGAAAGCTACACTCTGGGCCTGGGCCACCATCATAAAGGTAAGCGACGAAGAGGACGGTTCAGTATAACAAAGAAGCCTTATGGGAGACAGAACAGGATTTTCATAGAGGATAAATATGGACATTCCTGGACAGGGGAAAGATAATCCAATGTAATCCAACAAACAACGCTAGCCTGCTGAGTCTCAAGCCCTGAGCTAAGAGCTTGGAAAAAGACTTAGTGTGTGTCTTCAGGAATCCTACACCCTGGCAAGGGAAACAGACCATCAGACAAGCTAACTAGCTTCTTGGCTCAGATCAACGCACAAGTAAAAACACCATGAGGTAGAAGGGACAGAGAAAAATTCCAAGTAGAAGGATCTGGGAGGACTTCTGAAATGTTTAGGATACAGTCTCCACCAGGACACAGGAGAACTGTGGCAGGGCTGAATGAAATGGTTATTCCAGGCAGATGGTTTAGCTTGAGCCAAATCGCCCAAATCAGGGAATATAGGGAAGGCATGGTCAGGACGTACAAGAAGTCTCCATGGTAGTAGAGACCATGGAGTGTACTCTGTTGTGGGTTGTGCACATGTAGGGTGGTAGGTGGGGGGTGACGAAAGAAAGGTAAGGCAAGATGGACAAGTAAGGGTCAAATCATGGTACAGTAGAAGTGCTGCAACTATTCTGTGGGCAACAGGGCACCACTGAAGGCTTTGAAGTAAGGAAACCACACAATTTGACTCGTGATCTTGGAAAACATGTAGCCTGTGGGAACTGTATCTGGGTATTAGCCAGTAGCACATATAAAAATTTTTTAACAAAAAACCTACAAAGCAGCTAAATCTACACCAGACCAAAGAATTTCCAGTTTGTTACAAACCATGCATATTATGGAACCACCACCATCCTTTCTCTTTTAAACAATTCATCTTTTTATGTTTATCACTGATTTTCCAGAACATAAATTGTTTCTATCATCAGTGAGAACCTTTTTGCAGCCAGCAAGGCAGTTTTCATACTAAATCCAAAAATCTGTTTCTATTTGTACTCAGTTCAACTATGCCCAGAGACCCAGAGGGTAAGCCCAACAATGGGTACTATGTGCACACTCCTCCCCGACTCTCCTTCCACCTACAGGTCCTTTGTGTTGCACATTAGATGCTCGTTTTAAAGTACCAGTCACTAAGATCTGCACTATGTGTTGGCAAGTTCTCTGCACTGGGGAAAGCACTGAGTAGGGGGAGTCATCGGTCCTTAGCGATTCAGCCTCTAAGGAGACTATAGCATGCTGGGAGTCTGGAGTCTTGGGTTCCTGGCCTGACTCAGCTACTGGCTTACTGTTTGTCCTTAGACACGTCATTTCCTCCTCTGGTAAAATCAGAGCGTTGAACCAGATGACTTCTCAGTTCCCTTCCAGTCTGATTTATCTCTGATTCCATGGTTCTTGGAGCCCAGTGAGGGGCACAGTCTGTTGCAGCCAAGGCAGCTGGCATCAACAGAGCCTCCCTAAGCAAGTGGTGTCCATCAGTTGCTTCTCTCGGGATGTTTCTCTGGTGGGAGTCATCAGCTACCGAATTCTGAATTCTCTTTCTTCTGGAGCTGATGTGATCTTGGATGAGAGACTCGGGCAATAAGTAAACCCATGCCAGGCTGCTTTGGTTTTGTTTTTAAACCTTGGCATAATAACACGCACTGAAGCCAGTACACATGAAGCTTTCCATGGCGGGGGGAGAGACGGACGAGCAGCTGGACCAGGGCACATCAAGCAGGCATGCACAGGCAGCAGGGAGGATCTGTCAGCCAGGGAGACAAGCCTTTGGACAAAGCGTTGCCAGAGGGGCTTGACGCACACCAACAGGAAGACTTCACAGGGCAGCCTGAAAGAAGAGCTGCTTTCAAAATGCCAGGGGAGAGAACGCTGCTGCTGAACCAAGCATGGGGGCTTCTTCCTTGCCAAGCTTGAACCAGCAGATACCTTCATTCCGGTCCTAATATAGCAACCGAGCAACACTGCTCTGCCTGTGTTTTGCATTTGCTGTGTACACTTGGCCCCCAAGACAGGAATACGTGAAAACTCAAGACACTGCTTGGCATACCCCAGAGGCTGGGATCAGGGGAAATCTCCAGGGAAATTGCAGTCATTTACTAGGGCTCATTCTTCTGCGCATTCCCACAGAAGCCCTTGGGCACTGCCCTTCATTTCTGAATCCCAAACAGATCGTGGTTCCTTGGCCTCTCCTAAACACAACCTTCCTTCCTGCCACATCAATGCTCTCTCCTCTGGGAACATTCTGACCTTTAGGTCTCCGGGAGTCTAGATTTTCCTCACCACAGACCTGACCAGGAAGAGAAGGCACACTTGGGCCTCTAGTTTTTAACGGGTCTAATGGGATCCCTTTTTGATTGAGCCCATATCACAAGGTGCCTTTTTCACAAACAAGCTGCCAATTCTGCCCTCTAAGTGACCATAAAAACAGAAAATAATCCAATTTCCTAACTTGGAAGAAGATTGGAGCAATGAGATGCCCACTTATTTTAGGATTTTTTTAACATTCCACAGGGGTTTTATACATTTTTGATTAGCATGTAATAATTCTACACATTTGCATGGCATAGCCAATTCCCGCCTGAAAACATCTTCAATTACAGCCACTAGATGTTGAAAGAACACAGTGGATTTTCCCCATTAGTTGAGATGTGGCCTCTCATTATTGGCCTCAGTTCCTCAATCTGGGATATACCTATATTCACGACACACTTCAGTGGGCCATGGGTACATGGAACCATGGCGTGCTTCTTCCTAGAGATGCAGGGGAAACGTACACTACTTTATACTAAAACATCAAGACTTTAAGATGGAGTAGAAACACACTATTTGCTAACTCACTGAAGACTTTATAGAACATTTCTTATTAGGAGGACCCTCAGGTCCCGGGTGTCCTAGATCCCCAGGAGCAGGGATGCCCTTTCTCTCTCCTCTGATATATGAGGGACCTAAATGGGAAGATTCCTACCTCCCATATTTTTTTTTTTGACAGGCAGAGCGGACAGTGAGAGAGAGAGAGAGAGAGAAAGGTCTTCCTTTTGCCGTTGGTTCACCCTCCAATGGCCGCCGCGGCCGGCGCGCTGCGGCCGGCGCACCGCGCTGATCCGATGGCAGGAGCCAGGAGCCAGGTGCTTTTCCTGGTCTCCCATGAGGTGCAGGGCCCAAGCACCTGGGCCATCCTCCACTGCACTCCCTGGCCACAGCAGAGGGCTGGCCTGGAAGAGGGGCAACCGGGACAGAATCCGGCGCCCCGACCGGGACTAGAACCCGGTGTGCCAGCGCCGCTAGGCGGAGGATTAGCCTAGTGAGCCGCGGCGCCGGCCTCCCCCCCCCCCCATATTTTTTAAGATTTATTTATTTGAAAGGCAGAGCTGCAGAGAGAGAGAGGTCCTCCATCTGCTGGTTCACTCCCCAAATGGCCACATTGGCCAGAGCTGGATTGAAACAAAGCCAGAAGCCTGGAGCTTCTTCCAGGTCTCCTATGTGAGTTCAGGGGCCCAAGGTGTTGGGCCATCTTCTACTGCTTTCCCAGGCCACAGCAGAGAGCTGGATCAGAAGTGCAGCAGCCGGGATTCAAACTGGCGCCCATGTGGGATGTTGGCACTGCAGGCGGTGGCTTTACCTGCTATGCCACAGCGCCGGGCCCTGGGAAGATCTTAAAAGCATTGTTAAGTAACTTGGTTCACCTGGGCTTTGTCAACTAGAATGTGGCCTTTTCTTTCTTTTAGAGATTTTTTTTTACCTGAAAGAACAACAGAGGACATGAGAGAGGGAGAGAAAGGTACCTTTCTTCCACTGGTTTGCTCCCCAAATGCTCTCTTTTGGCCTGGGTCAGGCCAGAGCCAGGAGCCTAGAACTCCATCCTGGTCTCCCACAAGGGCGTCAGGGGCCTAAGGACTTGGGCCATCCTCTACTGTTTTCCCAGGTGCGTTAGCAGGAGGCTGGATCAGAAGAGGAGTAGCCAGGATTCAAACTAGCACTCTAATAATGGGATGCAGGCATCCCAAGTGACAGCTGTTGGCTGCTTTGTCATAATGCCCACCCAAATCTCGCCTCTTCCATGGCAGTTTCCTTGGCAGGAGGGGAGCACCACAATGACTGCCCTTAAGGAGAGCTCAGACTGTTTACTTTCCTGACACAAAGTGGTTTCCGGGAATTTCAACCACAGACTATGCCTCACTGTTGGGTTTAGCCATTAAAAAATGAACAAAAACAAAACATGACTTCACTTGTTTGAAATCATCTTACTGTAGATTCTTACAATCTGGGCCACTCCTATACTTCTTTAGGTGCATCATAAATCACATGATGGTCCCAGGAACACCGTCATCCTGGTAACCCTGGGAGTATGAGTGCACAGTTGGGTACGCTGGTCACCTTTGCAAGACCACCCTGTGTCTGTCACTCTCGTGTCTACACATGCTTCTCACCCCCCCCCCCCAGGAATCCCAGCTCATCATAGCCTTGGCTTCCCACAAGAGAGAGGGGCCCACGCTCGAAGGGAAGTGATAGACCTGAGAGCCCGTGGAAGAACAAGCTTGGGACAGAGACACCGTTCCGCTGCCACCAGTGGAGAAGCTGCAGAGCACTGGCCTAGAGAGGGCGAGGAAAGAGCATTTTCATTAAAGAGGGTGTGCGGCAATGCAGGCAGATGTTGGGGAGGATCAACAAAAATAAGGACTGAGAAGAAGTTGATTAAATGACAGGTGATTTTTCAGACATTTTAGTAGGGGGAGTGAGGTCAAAAGCCAGGTAAGACAGTACTGAATTAAGAAGAGTAGGAGCTGATGGGGATCCCCTGAGGAGTTTGAGAGTGAGTGGAAATGAGGCATTGTTACCCCAACTTTGCCTGACATACGGCCACAGAACTATGAGTGCCACAACACTGTATAACCAAGTTTCCTTAAAAGACACCAACAGAGGCCAGCGCTCTGGTATAGTGGGTAAAGCCACCACCCTGTAGTACCAGCATCCCATATGGGCACCTGTTTGAGTCCTGGCTGCTCCACTTCCCTTCCAGGTCCCTGCTAATGCACCAGGGAAAGCAGTAGAAGATGGCCCAAGTCCTTGGCCCCCTGCACCCACATGGGAGACCCAGAAGAAGCTCCTGGCTTCGGATCAACTCAGCTCTGGCTGTTGCGACCATTTGGGGAGTGAGCCAGCAGATGGAAGACCTCTGTCTCTCCCTCTCTCTCTCTCTCAAAAAAAAAAATCTTTAAAAACAAAATGACGTCTTGACACACACTACCACATGAATGAGCCTTGAAAATATTATGCTAACAAAGAAGTCAGTGACGTATAATGTACTGTACAATTCTGTTAATAGGAAACTTCTGGTGTAGACAAATATATGGAGGCAGAAAGTAAATTGGTGATTTCCTAGGAGCAGGGGAAGGAACAGTTATAGCTTAATGGTTACAGAGTTTCTTTTTGGGGTGATAAGGTTTTGGAGAGCTGCCACTTGGGACTCCCCTACATCCCACATCAAAGTGCTTATTTGAATCCTGACTATTCTGCTTCCAATCCCAGTGTCCTGCTTGTGCATCCTGGGAAGCAGCAAGGTGACAGTTCAAGTCCTTGGGACCCTGCCACTCGTATAGGAGACCAGGATGGAGGTCTAAGTTCCTGGATCCTGCCTGGCCCAGCTCCAGCCATTGTGGCCATTTGGCGAGTGAACTAGCTCTCTCCCTGTCTCTCTCTCTCTGCCTTTCAAGTAGATAAAAACATGTTTTTGCTTAAAAACTACTACTCAACAAACATAACCATCTTTAAAAATTTGGGGGGAAATAGCAGTGATGTTTGCACAACATTGTGAATGTAATTAAAGTCATTGAATTGCACACTTAAAGTAATTACAAGTTTTATGTCACATATTTTACCACAATTAAAAAAAAAACTAGTAATCAAGAGATAATGGAATCTGAGGCACATAGACTTTCTACTTTCTAATGGGAATGTCCTGCTACTCTGGTATCTTACCTTGTAAAGGTGTGTGTGTGTGTGTGACGACAAAACAGCCACCCTAAATGGTACTCATTCAGTGCTTTGAAAGTCAAGTCATCCAGGAGACATGAAATGAATGGATATTTAAACACTATCCTGGAATCGCAGATATGGCTTCTCCATTGGGAATTGCAATTTTTGTCAAGATTTTAATACGAAGCTACATTTTTAAGTGTTGTTGTTTTTTTTTTTTTTTTTTAAAGCGGCTGGCATTGTGGAACAGCAGGTTAAGCCATACATCAGAGCAGCGGTTCGAGTCCTGGCTGCTCCACTTCAGAGCTGGCTCCCTGCTGATATACCTGGAAAAGCAGAGGAAGATGGCCAAAGTACTTGCGCCTCTGCCACCCACATGGGAGATCCTGATGGAGTTCTGGGCTCCTGGCTCTGGCCTGGCCCATTTCTGGCTTTTGAGGGCATTTTGGGAGTGAACCTGTGGTTAGTAGACCTCTTTCTCTGTCTCCCCCTCTATCACTCTACCTTTCAAATAAATAAATCATGTAGAAAAGATAAACTTTTTTTAAAGACTTATTTATTTATTTGAAAGTCAGAGTTACACAGAGGAGAGAGAGAGAGGTCTTTTGTCTGCTGGTTCACTCCCCAATTGGCTGCAATGGCCGGAGCTGTGCTGATCCGAAGCCAGGAGCCAGGAGCTGCTTCCCGGTCTCCCACACGGGTGCAGGGGCTCAAAGACTTGGGCCATCTTCCACTGCTTTCCCAGGCCATAGCAGAGAGCTGTGGAAGTGGAGCAGCCGGGTCTCAAACCAGCACCCATATGGGATGCCGGGGCTTCGGGCCAGGGCGTTAACCCACAGTGGCAGCCCCCCAAAATATAAACTTTTAAAAATATATAATTCATTAATTTGAGAGGCAAGCAGGCAGATGAGCGAACTCCCATCCATTGGTTGATTTCCTAAATGTCTGCAATGGCTGAAGCCAGGCGCCAGGAACTCAGTCTGGACCTCTCACATGGATGACAAGAAACCAAAGACCTGAGAGATATGCTACTGCCTCCCAGGGTCTGCATCAGCAGGAAGCTGGAATTGGGACTGGAGCTGGGACTTGAACCTACGTACTCCTATGTGGGATGTGGGCATCTTAACTGGTGTTTTAAGCTCTCAGCCAAATGCTTACCCTTACAAAAACATTTAAAACCACCTCACAAAACTTATATTTGCTTTTGTAACTCACAGAAATGTTAAGGTGAAAAAAATTAATAGTTTAGAAGCATGGAGCTCTGATTACAATATACATTTTAGGTATGACACAGCTACAGAAATATGCTCCATGGACTGGTAAGGGGTCAGGGGCGTGAGGAAGTGGCCTTGTATTCCCTCAGAGCCCAATCAAATGTACCATATCAGAGCTCCATCAACTATACCAGGACTTGACTTGGCTGGGAAAACCCTAAATGTGGTAACCTTCCTTTTTTTAATCAGCCATGGTGGATCTTACCAAAAAAAATGCACCTGGGAACTAAAATGCTTGCCACGTCCCGGCAATGCCCAACAGCAAGGGACATCACCGGTACCACAGCCAAGGGGTCACAATGACTCAAGTCCCTGACAGCACTGGGACGGAGTGTGAGAACAGAAAGCAGCAGCAGGCAGGTGTCGTCATACATGAAAGATGAAAAGCCTCCCTACGTTGTTCCACCTAAATTTGCTCCTTACTCTCCCATGGAGAAATTCCACCCTCCTCGTCCATGGGATTTGGGAGACATGAAACTGTTTCCCCTCCCTTGCTTGGAAGCACACATTGTCACCCTGGCTCCGTCCTCCTACCTTTGGCTCTTGACTGTCAGCGAGTGCCCATTCTCACATTCACACAGGCACCAGCGCCTCTCTCGTTGGATACTCGCCATTTCGCCTCTTGCCTTCAGCTCCCTCCCCCTTCCCAGTTCTCAGTGCCCCAGCCAAATAAGATCTCTGTTTCTCTCCAACAGCCCATGGCTGTCCAGGAAGAAGGAATGCCCTATTCTGTGACAGCTGGAACAGGACAACACTCTTTTCCTCAAACACATGTTGAAGCCCATTTCTCTCTCCTGCAAAATCCTTTGGTAACTCCCTACTACATGTGGAAATAGTCCCAGTTCCTTACCACAGCATTCAGGGGCTTCTCCATCTACTCTGTTCTGGCTTTCTAGTTTCTATTGCCCAGCTTTTCTCCACACAGCTATGATACTGCAGTCACACCGCCCCACTCACCATTGGCTGAAGGTGCCAAGTACTTGGAAGTTTCCATACCTTTCTCTTCATGCTGTTTCCTCAGGCTGGGATGGTCTCACTCTCGCTCACTCCTCTCTCAGTTATATCTTTCAAGCCTCCACTAACATGATATTTCTTCCAGGAAGCTTGTCCTTCTCATCTAAGCCTAGATTCTATGGCTATTCACTGGGTTGTACTTCTGTTAAAGCACTCACTTCCACCTGTCTCAGAGTTAGTCATTTCTAGAATATTCTCTGCAACTATACTAAGGCCTAGTGAAGTAGCAAAAACGAGTCTGTTTTCTCAATATCCCCCACACAGCATTTGGCTAACAGAGATGGTTAAAAACATGCTTGTTAACCGACCGAATGCCTTACATGGCTTCAAGAAGGAGGACATTATCCTCAGCCTACTGAGAACGTGCAACAGGTAGCTCCTTACAAGACCCTCTTTCCAAGGACTTGATCCTTACCAACTGGTGATTTCCCTAGGGAAAGGAACCACCGCTGGTCCACGCTGAAGTTAAAAGGAAGACAGGGCTAGAAAGCAAATGGCAGGGCTCAAAGCCCGACCCCTGGATTCCAAGGCACCTCTGAGCAACAGCCCGTTCTGATTACCCATAGCATCAGTTCACTGCACTCAGCATGGATGGAATTCACACAGATTCTTTTCTTATTGCCTTTTGCTGCTTGGAACTTGATGCCTTGTTATGTGAGCAGCTGACACATGCTGCATTCTGTGAACCATGCTGGGCAGGAAACAGGTTTTCTGGTGAGCAGGTCCCAGTCATTTCTTACCGGGAGCCTTTGTGATGGTGCTCTCATACCTTTGACCCCTGTCTCTACCTCATCATATTCCCGCCCCGGGCCACACCCTGCCCTTCCCATCACTACTCTATCCTGTTCCCAAGCACAGGGCTTGGCGGTGATTGGGGCTCCAGTGCCTGTCTCTGTGACATCAAAATATAGCCTCGTTAATGAAGTCCCTCACTTGGCTTTAGTAGAACAAAGCAAGAAGACTTCAATTGCTGCAGTAACACATGCCGGCACCCCTCTCCCCTTGCAGAGGTCTGTGGGGTGGCTGCCAGGAAAATACAATTACGTGCTGGCACAGGAATACATACAATTCCTTAACCTGAAAGTTCTATGGTTTCATCCCCCCTCCATTTCCATAGCTCTAAGTCACTCCTGTTTCTCTTGCCATTGCTCTTTAAACTGATTTCCTGTGTCCAATCATTCTTGTCGTTTCTCTACACAACATTCTCTTGTTTCCACAGTGCTCTTTCCATATCCTTAGGCAAAGGAGAAGGTTGCAATCCTTTGATTTGAGGCTTAAAGATGCTTTTCTGATCCTCCCAACTTTGATTTAAACTTTTTACAAAACATTTTATTTATTTGAAAGGCAGAGTTGCAGAGCGAGAGCAAGTGAGTGTGAGAGAGAGAGAGAGGATGGAGAGATCTATCTGCTGGTTCACTCTGCAAATAGCTGCAACAGCCAGGGGTTGGGCCAGGCTGAAGCCAGGAGCTTCGTCTGGGTCTCCCATGTGGGTGCAGGAGCCCAAGGACTTGGCCCATCTTCCGCTGCTTTCCCACGTGCATTAGCAGGGAGCTGGTTGGGAAGTGGAGCAGCCAGGACTCAAACCGGTGCCCATATGGGATGCCAGCACTGCAGGCAGCAGCTTTACCCGTTACAGCACACAGCGGGCCCTGATTTAAACTTCCAACATGAGTTGGTTCCATTTCTTTTAGAAGATGCTTAACAATAACATAGAAGAGCCCTTGTCTAGATTGTTGAGGAACAGTTCTCTTAGTTTTTAAATTTTCTTTTTCTTGGACTAAACAGGAGTGGAAGGAGGAAGGGTGGAGTAGGTGGGAGAGTGGGTACAGTGGGAAGAATGACTGTGTTCCTAATGTTGTATTTATGAGATACATACAAATAAAAAAATGCTTCAGTGTCTCGTCCTTTGACTTTCCATTTCTTCACTACTTGGCACCATGTCTGCCTCTAGAGCTGCACACCTATTTCTCTGACGCTGCTGAACACCTGACAACTGCCCGTGCCTTGTTTATCGTTTCCTTTCTCTACTCTAGATTCCTCTTGCCCCACACCATGCTGCTTCGTGCTGTCACCTTTCTTCTCAGGGGAAAATGATTTTGGATTTATAATAATAAAACTTCGAATGAGCGGTACAATTTGAAAACAGGACATATAAAGAATCAAGAACTAGCTAGTAATTAGAAATTTCTGAAAACTGTAGAGGCTGCCTGTGAGCAGGGCAACCTATGTCAGAAGGTGGTCCAGGACAGTTTGGACAGCCAGTAGGTAGAGGTGTTAGCGGAGGGGTTTAGACAGAGTGAGCGGTGATGGCAAATCACTTCGGCTGCCTCTTCCAGCCCTGAGATACCAGGAGTTCATACAGGACGGAGAGGTCTTATGGCAGGGATGAAGGGTGAAGGTATAAGCGTTGAAGTGGCCCTTGTAGTCTTCCCTTTGACACAGACAGTGCCAGCAGTGTAACCCAAACAGACTGTCTTGGATCCTCTCTCAAAGAAAGCAGTGTCTACTGGAGACCCTGGCTAACTTAGAGGAGTTAGCAACCAAGACATATTTCTAGGGGAGTAACTAGTTCCTGGCTAGTCCACGGAGGGGGAAATAACCACATTTGGTCTCCAGCTTACCAACACTGTGCATATTTATCAGATAACATGGCATAGGGCTTACATGGTCTGACATGGTCATATGAAAACACTGCGTCTGTGAAAGATGGCGTAACCAGTTCATGAGCTGTTTCCATTGAATTGGTTCCCCTACCAATAGGAAACCATCAGTAATTTGCAGGTAACAGACACATCGCTTAAGGCAATCATACAATGGGATCACTCAGGATGCTGTGGAAGAACAGAAGGGCCTCAGATGGAGAAAATTCATTTTGGGCACATGATTAGGACACAAGTTGGAAGGACCCAATGGAAAGGCAACTGAGGAGAAAAAGCTGGATGATCCTCATACAAACAGCTCTGCGGGCATTAGAACAAAGTAGGCAAGTGCAAAAGGAGGCCAGGAAAGGTAGGAAGATGCCAAGTGGCCCAAACACATAGCTATAAAGATGTAAAGGGAAAAATGGAAAAGTCTACAAAGAATGGCAGGCAGATCACTGAGGAGGAGTATAAAAAGCAGCAGGAAGATACTGAACCAAAATAAAAAGATGCAGCTGGCAAGAAACGAACACTTTAATTAAGTAGGGTCATTGGCAGCCTTCGTTCCTTATAACTAAGGAGTGGCAACAGCATTCCATTTTCTTTTTACCTAACCACAGAATATATCAAATGTGCCTGTTAAGCAAGACAAATCTATCTTGTGATTAGATTAGTCGAATTAAGGAGGAAAATGACTGAGACTGACAAGGCATCATGCCACAAGTATCACAGAGGTATTAGAAAATACAATGGAGCTGGCACTGTGGTGTAGTGGGTTAAGTCTCTGCCTATGGTGTTGACATCCCATATGGGTGCCAGTTTGAGTCCCAGCTGCTCCACTTCCCATCCAGCTCCCTGCTGATGCAGCTGGGAAAGCAGTAGAAGATGGCCCAAGTGCTTGGGCACCTGCACCCATGTGCAAGACCTGTAAGAGGATCCTAGCTCCTGGCTTTGGATTGACCCAGCTCTGGCCATTGCAGGCATCTGGGGAGTGAACCAGCAGATGGAAGATATTTCTCTTTCTCTTTTCTCTCTCTCTCCCCTCCCCCCTTCCTCCCTCCCATCCTCCCTCCCTCTACCTTTCAAATAAATAAATCTTCAAAATAAAACAAATCTCATATATTGCAGGGTCAATAGTGAAACCATGCAGAAGCATATTAAAATGCAAAGAATAAAAACAGATAAAGATTAATGCTCTGTAGCCTGATGATCTAAACTTCTTTTAAGATAATACTAACAATAATCCAAATACAATGAATCTGCAATTATCCAAAGGTGGACAGGTCCTAGGGTAGTAATATTCATGGATTGGTAGAAAGCAAATCAAATGTATAAACTAGTTAACATGGCAGGGTGGAGGGACTGAGGTGTGGCATCAGTAATCTAAGTTTCTTGTCATGCTATTTCATGGGGCTTTTTCCCAAGCTAATTAGGAAGAGATTATATTGGAAAGTTAGTTTGCTGTTGGAATCATAGCTTGCCTCAAACTAAACTTCAATGAATTCTATTTTTTACTTTTCATTTTAAACAATGTTATAAAGACATAATTTACATGCCATAAAACCCACCCATTTCTGGTGAACTCCAAGTATACACATAGAACGATTTTTAATAATTTACTGAAGTATGATGAAAACATCACCATAACCCAACTTTAAAATATTTTAATCAGCCTGATGAGATCCATCATGCCAGTTTACAGTTAATCCCTCAATAGAATCTTTACTTTTTCATTTTGAGCTCTTCTTAGCGACTAATACTGTTGGCCACTGCCTGCCTTGAAACTTGGTGTTCTTAATTTCTCACACAGCTTCCTCTTGTTCCTCTCTTACCTCTCTGATCATCCCAGTTCCTTTTTTGGGGTTTTTTTCTTTTGCTTGATTCTATCTATCTAGCTAGCTATGTATCTGGCAGACACACACACAGGGAGGGAGAGAGAAACAGACAGATACAACTCCCATCTGACTCTCACGTTTCCCACAATAGTCAGGGCTGGACCAATCTGAAGCCAGGAACTGTGAACCGAATCCAGGTCTGTGCTAAGTGCTTCTTGAGCCATCACCACTGCCTCCCAGGGTCTGCACTGGCGGGAAGCTGAAATCAGGAGCTGCAGCTTGGACTTCAGCCCAGGCTCTCTGATATGAGTGTGTCTTAACTGCTCAATGTCACAACGTTGCCTGGACCCTCTCTTCTGTGCCCTTAGTTTTATCCATCACTGAGGATTCCCAGATCAGTCTTTAGCTCAGATGTCCTTCTGGAGATCGATCTAACTGCTATGAGACTGCTAACTCTTATGAAAAACTATACACGGATTTAAAGTATGTTTTGGTACCAACATAAACTTAATTTTTTATTTCCTTCCATTTTTTCCACAATTTTTTGTATGCCCTTAACTGCTCACCCTCCTGTGTTCCCCAGGTCTGTGAATGTCTCCATTAGTCACCAGGTTGTCCAAGCTAGAAATCTGCCATTGACCCTAAGATTCCTGTTGCCACATCCTGCAAATTCTTTAATATTCTGTGAATCCTCCTTCTCTTCATAGCCCCTGTTTTCTATTGCTGAGATTATGTCCTCATTGTCTCTCACCAGGACAACTGCAACAGCCTCCCCATCTTACCCTCCTCCAAAACCACCCTACCAACACTCTTGAGAGAGTCCTTTAACTTTGTTAATTTTTAACCACTCAACATGTGAATACATCCTTTAAGCTAAAGACTCAAACATTACCTAAGTATGTAGAGTAAAGGGGAAAATAACCCTTCAACTCCCTGCCCCCAGCACACACAACTCCCTGGGGGTAATTACTGGTAAGTATATTTTTATGCATGTGCATAATTGGATTCAGACTATAATGTCTTGGAAATCTTTGCATGTTAATACAGGTCGATTTACCTCACTCTTTTTAATCATTGCAAGGAATTCCATGGTTTGAATATAACACAGTTAGCCATTTTAACAATGATGGGGGCATTTTTAGATTGCTTCTAATTTCTCACCCTGTAAACAATACTGCAGTGAACATCTTTGGCCATCCATGGTATATACTGACAGGCCATTTTCCTTTAATAACCTTGCCATGTAGGAATGGAGGCTGTTTGGGGGACAAGTGGCAAGAAAGGAGGACAGAAGGTGGGACAGAATAGAGAAAGCCATATTGAGACAAGGGGAATTAATGTGTTGATTTTTCTTCAAAAGATGATGTAGAACAAAATATATTAAGACATGTTGGGAGAAATCATCTCATAAAACTATCACCCTAACACAGCAGCTATTAAAAAATAACTATTCATTTAAAATAAGCTATGCGTTTTCAAGATATAACAAATTTAGCTGGGCACAACTGCTGTAGATTACCTGAGTCACAGTGACCCATCACTAAATATGACTTGGCAATAAGTGTGCATTCGTCAGCACACTATGTAACCAGCATGAAACTGGGTTACATAAATTGGATTGTGGAACAAATCCTAGTACATAAGCTACCATTGTGGATCTTGGTTGGACTCATTAAGGATATTAACTTGGAAAAAAATATTTATTTGAAAGGCAGAGAATGAGCACGCAAGAGAGATTGAGATTTTTTCATCTTTGGTTCATTCCACAAATGCCTACAATAGCTGGGCCTAGGCCAGGCTGAAGCAAGGACCCAGAAACTCCATTCAGGTCTGCCGTGTGGGTGGTAAGGATTCAAGTACTTGAGCCATCACCTGCTGCCTTCCAACATGCCTATTAGCAAGAAGCTGGAGCACCAGTAAAGGAGTCAGGATTAGAACCAAGCACTCCAGTACGGGATGCGGGTGTCTTCAGTGGTGGCTTACCCTGGTATGCAACAAGGTCTGCCCCAGGAATATTTCATTTTTATTTTTACAATTTTGAGAGGTTGAAAATACTTCTCCAAGAGGAGAACCAAAATCATTGAGCATGTGATAAACAGATCATTTGCAGAAGTGTTAAAGGGAATATAATTACCTGGTGACCTTTGATTCACTTCCAAAAGTGACATTTTGGTGCTCAGATTCGCTTGGTCAAGAATTTTAATGGAAGAAATAAGTGCATTGCTCAGCCTGCAAAATTCACAACTTCCTAAGTAGCAAGTGACAATGTAAAGAGAAAGTCAAAGTGAACAAACTATAATTATGCATGCAATGTCACCAGAGAAAGCAATTTACTAAAGGGATTACCACGACTAAAGATGCATTCTCCTTAAATAAAGATTGTTTCCTTCAATTGATTTGTCCCAATCAGTTCTCCCCGTGCCATGTAGAATTCGAGTTGGAAAGCAATTTCTGGTTGTCTTTTTAATTTTTCTGCCAAGAGATTAGAGGAAGTAAATGGAGCCTCTCCAGTCACGATAATTCCCTCACAAATGGAAGAAGTATTAACAGAGGGCTAGGGAGACAGATTACAGCTTAGGTCACCCAAGGGAGAAATCTGAAGCCCCCTTTTGACTAACAACAAGGTAAGTAATCCTGAAATCTTTTTTCTTAGTATTAAGCCTAAAACGAAGTTTAGGAGGCCTCCTTTTCAATTTGATCTTTTTCTGCTGGATAGGCATGGGGGGAGGTAGGGTGGATGGGCTTACCTTTCTCATGTCCCAGCCAGCCAGGCAAGGAGGCAGGCGGCATTTAGGGGGTGCAGGTGCCACAAAACAGACTTCGGCAGCATTCCTAACCCCTCAGCCTCTCAGCCTATCTTCTTTACTTCAGGATTTAGTTTGGCTTCTTTCCCTAAAATCTCTGTCTCATCTTTGCTATTCCCTTATTGGAATACCTTGTTAGGGAAAATATAGAGTTAGAATACGTCAAATTGTGGCTCCTGATCTTTGTTTTTTAAAAGAGTTATTTATTTGAAAGGGAGAGAGAGAGAGAGAGAGAGAATGAATGAATATATTCATCCTATGGTTCACTTCCCCAATGGCTACAAGGGCCAGGGCTGGGCCAGGCAGAAGCTAGGAGCCTGGAACTCCATCCAGGTCTTCCATATGGATGGCAGGGGCCCAAGTACTTGGGCCATCATTCACTGCCTCCAAAGTGTCTTAGTAGGGAGATGGATTAGAAGCACAGCAGCCAGGACTTGAACTAGCACTCTGATATGGGATGCTATCTACACAGGCAATGGCCTAACCCACTGTGCCACAATGCCAGACTCTGGCTCCTGATCTTTGTTATTATTATCTGCATCCTTATAAAACATTGTGGCCTAAATATGTTATCATGGATTATTCCCTGAAGTGAATGAGCGGTGGCTATAGCAGCCACAAGTGAACAGACACGTTTACATTGTGTAAAGCTTCCTCCAGGTCTCCCATGAGAGTGGCTGGGGTTCAAACACTTGGGTCGTCATCTGCTTTCCCAGGCCATTAGCAGGGAGCTGGATTGGAGGTGGAGCAGCTGGGGCTCGAACCATATGGGATGCCAGCATCACAGGCAATGGCTTTACCAGCTATGCTACAATGCCGGCCCCATAGAGCGATGGGATTAGCTTAATTCATTAAAAGTGTATTGAGTGTTCAAAACGTTTGCTGACATACTAGGAACCACACAGGCCAGGCACTGGGGATCAGAATAAGACATGGAAGCTGCTCTCAAGGAATTCTCCATTGAGTAGGAGATGGACGGATGTTAACAGGGGCAACAATGAACACGAATTAGGCACTTGTTGTTTGCAAGACACTAGGCAAGGGGCCAGCGCTGTGGCATAGCGGGTAAAGCCGCTGCCTGCAGTGCCAGTATCCCATATGGGTGCCAGTTCGAGTCCTGGATGCTCTACTTCTGATCCAGCTCTCTACTATGGCCTGGGAGGGCAATAGAAGACGGCCCAAGTTCTTGGGCCCCTGTGCCCACAAGGGAGACTGGGAAGAAGCTCCTGGCTCCTGGCTTCAGATAGGCACACGCTTCAGCCACTGTGGCCATCTGGGGATTAAACCAGTGGATGGAAGACCACTTCCTCTCTCTCTGCCTCTGCCTCTCTATAACTCTGCCTTTCAAATAAATAAATAAAGACACTGTGCAAGGTGCTGTGGTGGACAGAGAGAGGAAGAAAACAAAGTCTTAGCCTGAAGGAGCTATTTGTCTTATGAGCAAGATGTTCTTCAGGCTGGAAAAAAAGTGCCAAGGGAATTGTGAGCCATGGCCGAGCCTCTTGAGGGTTCTGAGAAAGGCGGGGAAGACTGATTCACAGAGCGCTGCTGCTCTGCGTGTAAACAGAGCTCACCTGATGTGATTCTGCAGCAAGTTGTACTGCTTCTCAAGTGAGAAGAGCTAAGTAAATGTTATTTTTAAATTTCAACCTGCTCCAAAAGCATAAGATGCTGTGTTTTTTTTTTTTTTGTTTTGTGTGTGTGTGTGTGTGTGTGTGTGTGTGTTTTTTAATTTGAGAAAACTATGCAGATGCCTGGAGAAACATTGCTCTAGAACCTTCGGAAATCTCTCAGGCTTTCACATTATGCCCCTCCCCTTTTTATGTATATATATTCATTCATTCATTCTCTCTCAACCCTTGTGTGTGTGTGTGTGTGTGTCTGCGTCCTCTGTCTCACCTCATGTCTGTCTCTCTCTCGTCTTTATTATTCAGTGAGCTTAAGTGTTCAGGGACACATCTTGTGCTTTGATCTGTCACTGACTGACTGACTGACAGGAGACCCGAGGCCATCACCCAGGCAGGGCCAGATGTATGGAAGGACAGATTGCTGGCTGGGGGCCTCTGCCGGGAGGTTGGCTATGGCTGTACTTGGGCAGTTCCCACTGGCCTGCCTCACCGGTGTGGGTATGTTTGAGTACAGGCACTGAGGGGTACAGCTGCTATTGAAATGAAACCCTACACCCTTTCAAACACATGACAATCCGTCTACTTTCTCAGTTTGTGAAGCTCTAAAGATTTCCCTCTGTGCATTTTTCCAGCATGATGTGAGATGCCAGTTAGTCAAGAGAGATTTAGGAGCACGTCTTAAATGTAGCTTCCTTTAAAAAGGAGTTCCCCTTCCCCTGGAGTTTTTTGCCATGAACTGTCAATTTATTTGCACATTTTTTTTGTTGAAAAGCACATGTATTGTCATTCAAAAAAAAAAAAATCCTGATTTAACCATTCCACAGATGAGAGGACTTGAAAATATTCATGGAAAGGGGAACTCAAAGTTAAATTTAATCTAGTATGAAATTTTTGAAATCCATGGGTAGGTTTTTGTAACATGCACTTCCATAAACTTTTCACAGACCCATCACATATATCAAAACATCACATTTCATCCCCTAAATACATACAACTATCATTTGTCAATTAAAAAAAATCAGATTGGCTTCTCTGCTTGTGCCAATTATGGAAATGAACAGAATTAAAAGCCAGACAGATATCATCAGAAAGGTCAGAGGCAATGAGATAAGGGAGTGAAAATCCTGTCTCTTGGTCTCACTTTTGCTTAAAGAAAGAAGAGGGGATGACCCAGAGTCCTTTGCTTCCCAACTTATTCTCAATCTCCTATTTAAAAATATTGACTCACCTTAGCTGAGAAGCACATCAGTACTGTAGTGAAGTGAAGGTTTCACCCAGAAGATTGGTAAACACGGGCTATCAGCTTGAATTACTGAAATTAGCAAGGCTAATGCAATGTCACTATTCAAAACAGTGCCAATTTGGAATTTCTTAATGGCCTCAGGAGAGGGAGTCTTTATACATCCTACAATCTCTCTTCATTCTTACCTAAATTCCTTCTCATAGATGTTGTGAATGGCCTGTTTTGTAGCCAACACAAACTTTGTCCAGTAAAATAATGTAAGGAACTCGGAATGAAAAGAGATTAGCTGTTCCTGGCTCCTGTTATTTTAAAGCAGAAATAACTTTGGCTTCTACCGATTCATAGACAAAGCTTGAAATGCAAAGCATGCTCAACTCCAGATTCAGCATGAAAAGGACCTTAAAATATGCCCAAGTGCAAGTAATGGACTTATTAAAGGGAAGAAAAGAGGCACTTTTCACACACTCCCAAGCGCTTTAGTCCTGTCATATCAGTAATCTTGCTTAAGAATTTCATCCTATTTACATTTCTTCTCCCTTTAAATATCCTCAGGACTCATATGGCATCAAATATTGAAGCTTGTAAGACATTAATTTCTTTATGTTAATTATGAGGAAGGCATGTAAATGCACAAGTGATAGAACTTGGGAGAACTGGCAATGATTTCAATAGGAATTAAAAAATCGGTTCTGTAGTTTTAATTGAACACCTGGTAATTTGTCAGCACAGATATGTTAGGAAGCAAACTTGAAGTATCTTCTTTGGACAATTTTTGGCATTGTTCCAGATTTAGTGCATTTTTCCATCAGGAAATTTAGTTTCTATTTTATGACAAAAGCATGAACTGTACCATTTGGGTGATTATGAAAACATTTATAAAATGAAAAGAACATGAAGGCTTTCAAGCCACAGCACATAAAACACCACACACAGTTCTAAAATATGTGCATGCACACAAATATAGGCTTTCTGTTTCAACTTTAAGAGAAATTAAAAAAAAGAAAATAGTGCCTGAAAAAACATTTGGGTATCTTGGAATATTTATGTGAATTCAAAAAGGTGAAGGAGTCACGAGAATCTTTCCATGCAGCATTCAAGTAAGCAGGCAGCCTGTTCCAGTTCCCCTCACAGGTATTAGCTGTGCTGATTTTCCAAAGACTAAGAATCAATTCCTTCATGCCTGTGCCTCAGTCTCCATCTGTGAAGAGCTTAACGTAGCACAGTGGGATTCAGATGGTGTTAGCCACGTCCGTTCCGATGAAATGCTCCTCTGTTCTGCCATGATTAGTTAAATGAACATCCCCACCATAGGACCACCTTGGGGACATCAGGGTCTAGAGCGGCAGGATGACAGATTATCCCAGGTTGCCTACTATCTATGTGACCCAAGTCTTTCAAAACTGAAATTTTATAATATTCAAAATAAGGACAATGATGCTGCCTTCCTAAGGTTGTAGAAGAAATTGAGATATTAGGATACTTCAAAAGGTTTGTTAAAGAAATGGAATTAAAAGGTAAACTTAGGAGTGGGTGTTTGACCTACTTATGATGCCTACATTACATATCCGAGTACCTATATTCGATGCCCACCTATAGCTCCTCACTCCAGCTTTCTACTCAAGTAGTTGGATTCCTGTCACTCACGTGGAAGATTTAGATACGATTCCTGGCTTTTAACTTCAGATCTGACCATCCCAGGCTGTCATAAGCATTTCGGGAGTGAATCAGTAGATTAGAATGCTCTTGCTCAGGCATGCACACTCTCTGTCCCTCTCTTTTCCTTCCCCTTCCTCACTCCCCTGCCCTGTGTGTGTGTCTCTGCCTCAGGAACAATGCATTTTTCTAAGAAATCAAAAAGAGAAGTTGGGGCACATGTAGTGGTGCAATGGGTTAAGTAAGCCACCACTAAGAATACCCACATCGCATATCAGAATGCCTGGGATAAAGTCCTGCCTCTACTTCCGATTCAGCTTCTTGAAATTGCACCTGGGAGGCAACAGCTGATGGCCCAAACACGTGGGTTCCTGCCACCCACCTCAGAGACCCAGATGGAGTTCTTGGCTCTTGGTTTTGGCTATCCCAGCTCTGGCGGTTGCAGGCAACTGGTGAGTGAGTCAGTGGATAGAAGATTTCTGTCCGTGTCTTAACCCCCCACCCAAACCCCCATAACTCTGCCTTTCAAATTAATAAATTTAAAAACTTGAAGAAATAGTGTAAAACATTTTGAAATTCATATGTAGGCAGGGTCATCAAAAAGTTCATAGAACACGCACATTATAAAATACCTGCATGGATTTGAAAAAAATTTCACCAATATAAAATCGTTTTATTCCATTTTCCATGAACATTTTGAAGGATCCTTGTACATGTCCCTGTTTGTGGACCACAGACAGGGAAATGATCAGGGACATGGAGACAGTAAAGTGACAAATCAAATATGTTGCTGCCCTTGAATAGGGTTAGAGAATTATGCAAGGTTGGCTTTGGGTGTTTCAAATTTGTTTAGAAGAGGCAGGTATATGACACAGTGGTTGGATTGCCACTTGGGATGCCCACATCCCATTCTGAAGTGTCCTGAGTTTGGGTCAGAGCTCCACTTCCAATTCCAGTGTGCTGCAAAGGTGTGCCTTGGGAGTCAGCAGATAATGGCTAAGGTTGGTTTCCTGCCAACCTCACTGGAGACTCCTATTGGATTCTTGGCTCTGGGCTATGGCTTGGCCCAGCCCTGGTTGTTGTGGGCATAGGGTGAGTGAATCAGGAGATGGAAAATGCTCCATCTTTCAGTGAAATAAAATTAATTTTAAAAAACTTTTAAATAAAAGAGAATACTAAAAATAAAAAAAAATCAAAGACCCATAAAATATTTTTTTAAAAAGGAAGAAACATTTGTTTAGGAACCAATAAATAAAGCAGGGATATAGGATTTGAAAATAGTTGAAAAATAAAAGGCAACCTAGCTACCTAATGCAATGTTCCCAAGACACAACTGTTTTGTCGAATTCAATATTATTTTTTGGAAAGTCAGTCCTACTGATTTTCATCTAGGTAGACTGAACTTGAATATACACATTTAGTTACACTTAGTACTAAAAACATTAGAAGTGATCATATTTACAAATTCCGCATAAATGAGAAAACAAAAGAGATGGTTATAGGTAACAGCTAAATCTGAAGATATGAAATATTTTCTTATATTAAGTTCCAGTAACTACAGTGAAATGCCAGATCCTGGGGTCAGGGCTGTGGTGTAGTAGGTTAAGCTATCATCTGTAGCCCTGGCATCCCATATGGGTGCCAATTCGAGTTCTGGCTGCCCTGCATCCTATCTAGCTCTCTGCTATGGCCTGGGAAAGCAAGGGAAGTTGGCCCAAGTGCTTGGGCCCCTGCACCCGTGTGGGAGATTTGGAGAAGGTCCTGGCTCCTGGCTTTGGCCTTGACCAGGGTTGCCCATTGTGGCCACTTGGGGAGTGACCCAGCAGATGGAAGATCCCTCCCTTCCTCCCTCCCTCTCTCTCTCTCTCCCTCTCTCTGTAACTCTTTCAAATAAATAAATAAATCTTTCAAAAAAATCCTAAGTCCAGATCCTAGATTTTCAGATATAAATCAAACTGCTGCTTCTCCTAACTTTATTACTGATGAAACCCAAAGAGCCAGCACATTGAGCAGTTTTAAAGTAACAAAGCTCTAATACTTGCTTTTTCCCTTTTGAGATGATTCAGTCTCCTTGGCTCTTAATTTTCTGAAAAGGTTCCCATAAATTTTAGTTCTCCACGGCCAGGACCCCAAGTCCCAGGCACTAAGGGGGATTTTATTTAACCAGGCTCGACCCTACTTCACATTTCTAGCTGTGGGAAGAAGTGAGGCTTGAGCAAGCCATTTCACCAGGTTCTATTTTCCATCCCCAGGCTGCTTCTACAATTATCTTGGAAACAGTGTGCTAGAAAGTTTAGGTCAAGTCCAAATTATGAAATCATAGCCTAACAGAGGAGTTAAGGGGCATGGGGTCCCAAAATCAAGCTGTATATTTAGATCCACCCAGCAGTAACCTGCTGTTAGTTTGACTTGGCCTGGTTTATTAACCTTGTACTCTGCAACTAACTCATTAGCCTTTTAGGGTGAGACTGCCCACAGAAGTGACAGGGATCTGTACCTGCCTCTCCCCCCACCCCCAACACACACACAAGAAAGCTAATAGCACTGTTGTATTTCTACCCAAAAATTGAGATGTGGGACATCTTTACTCCCCTCTTCTTAAACTATTTGAGAGACAGAGAGAAAGAGGGAGCTCCCATCTGCTGGTACACATCCCAGGACTGGTCCTGGCAAAACATAGGAGGTGGGAACTCAATCCAGGTTTCTCATGTGGGTGTCAAGAACCCAATTACTTGAGCCATCACCAACCACTGCTTCCCAAGATACACATTAGCACAAGCTAGAGTTGGTAGCTAGAGCCAGGAATTGAACCCAGGTACTCTAATAAGGATGCGGATATATATATTTTTAAGCATTTATTTATTTATTTATTTGAAAGAGTTACAGAGAGACAGAAGGAAAGAGAGAGAGTCCACCTGCTGGTTCACTCCCTCCAATGGCCACAATAGCCAGAGCTTGGCCAGGCCAAAACCAGTAGCCTGGAACTCCATATGGGTCTCCCATGTGGGTGGCAGATGTGCAACATCTTCCACTCCTTTGCCAGGCACATTAGCAGAGAGCTGGATTGGAAATGGCGTAGCTGAGATTCAAACCAGTACTCATGGGAAGCTGGCATGGCAGGTGGTGGCTTATCCCACTGTACTACAATACTAGTACCAGGATGCAGACATCTTAACCAGCATCTTAACTGCTAAGCTAAATGCCTACTTTCTTAATGCCATTTCTATTGTGGTCCTTTTTAAAAAAGATTTATTTATTTATTTATTTATTTGAATGTCAGAGTTAGAGGGAGGGAGTGAGGGAGTGTGGAAGAGAGTCAGTCTTCCATCTGATGGTTCACCCCCCAAATGGCCACAATAGACAGTGTTGGGCTAGGTTGAAACCAGGAGCTTCATCCCTGTCTCCCACATGTGTGGTATGGGTCCAAGTACTTGGGTCATTTTCTGTTGCTTTTCCCAAGGCATTAGCAGGGAGCTGGATCAGAAATGGAACAGCTTAGACTTGAACCAGTGCCCATATGGGATGTTGCTACTGCAGGCAGTGGCTTTACCTGATACTCTACAGTGCTGGCCCTGTCCAACGTGGTCCTTATCCTGTGAAGAGAGATGCTGGCTTCATGTGTCCTATAGCTGATCAGGCCAGTCTTGGAGTGACACTGCTCAGTCAACTTTCTTGACATATCTCTCTCCCTCATCAGAATGTAAGCGTCTCACACCCTATTTCTGCAGGGCCATGTGTTTTATTTAAATGGCAGTGGGTTGTCATGAGCAAGTCCTAGAATTTGATCTCTTTCCAATGATTCATACTGTGCACACTCTAAGAGAATGAGATGTATCAGAGAGGGAGGTAGTGTGGAATAGTGGCAAAAGTCCTAGGCTTGAAGCCAGTAAACACAGCTTTTAATACTGGCTCTACTACACATCAATTCTGACTTTAGGCAAGTTACATAATTTCTCTGCGCCATATGTCGTTTCCTCACCTATAAAACAGGGTTGCTGTGCGGATATAGGAAAATATTTAGCATGGTGTCTGGCACACCAAAGGTCAGCACTCCAATGAAAGGTGAGCAGGGATGAGAGATTCAAGACCCCCACCCACCCTGGCTTTAGCCCTCAAGATGTAAAAAGGCCTATGGAAATACTAGGTATTTTGGTCATGCAGATCGATAGATGGAAGCTACAGGGAAGTTTAATTCTCAAACAGATTTTAACCTCTCTAAAGTAATGCTTTCCAAATTCTTTCTCTCAGGGCATCTCCTGGCAAAACCCATACAAATATGCTAGTAACAAAGCACAAGAAGAATGGAAGATGAACAATCGATATAACCACTACAAAAATATCAGGCAGATGCTCTTCTTTCAACTGGTTCAAAGTTGCTAAGTCTTCATGCTGGTGTCTCCTTTTTAAACAAATATGTTGCTGCAGATGGTTTAGATCCTTTCCATTAAACTGTGGGATTTCACATGTATGGGAGGTGCTAGGCAAAGATGCAGAAACTGTCACATCTTTAATACCCCAGTGAAGTACAGTCAGGCTTTTTCAACACCCACTGCCCTGTGATCCTCCCAGCTGCTCTCTCCTGACCCCCACAGTAGCCCTGCATGAATAAATAAAAGCCAACCTTGGGAGCAGTTGTCACATCTCTGCTCAAAAGCCATCAATGCCTCACCACTGTTCACAAGATTAAATCCAAACTCTTTTGTATCTCCCTTACCCCTACAGAGCAGGTTCTGTCACATGAGAGGACTTGAAAAAAGTTTGTAAAAAAAGGAATTAAAGGATAAGTTTATTTGGGTGCATTTTTTTGAAATACATGAATGGGCTTTTAAAAAAATATATTTGTTTAATTTATTTGAAAGGCAGCGAGAGACAAAGACAGAGACAGAGATATTCCATCCGCTACTTTACTTTTCTGCAACAGCCAGAGCTGGGCCAGGGGCAAAGCTGGGAGCCAGAAAATTCATCCAGATGATTCATGTGGGTGGCAGGGACCCAACTTGAGCCATCACCTGCTGTTTCCCAGGGTCCACGTTGGCAGGAAGCTGTCATCAGAGCAGAGCTGGGTCTCAAACCCAGGCACTCCAACATGGGATGTAGGCAACCCAACTGCTGCCTTAACCACGGTGCCAAATACCTGCCTCCAGAGTTTTCTTCATAATGACCATTTTTCCAGAAACTTTGAAGACCCCTCCTACACGGCCTTTTTATCGAAGCCCTACCTCTTTGTCTTCATCGTACCTAACACTCCATGCTAGGCACGAAGGAAAGAGATGCTCCATAAATCATTGTGAATTGAACCAAAATAACTAGCTGACCTGAATTCTCTCTCTGATCACCTTCTCTTCACTCCTCATGCCCTCTGCAAGTTGTCTTCAGTAAGGCCATTTGCATTATGTGCATGCCATCAACTAAGGAGGAACTCTGGGAAACTTGGAAGGTTGGAAGGTCCTCACTAACAACAGTTAAAGGGCCCACCTCCAAAGGACTTTTGTAGCTGTGGAGTCCTGAACAGATTTTTTTTTTTGCCAGAAGTGAGCAACAGCAACGAAGTAGTTTGTGATGAGAAGGAAAAAGTACTCCTGGGATGCTGTAGAGCAGAACGGGCTGTGTTGCAGGAAGAGACACACCTGATTTCAAACCCAAGTCCTACCCCTTCGCAGCAGGAAGACTTTGGGCGAGTGACATTAGTTTTTTTAAGCCTCAACTTTGTCATCTATACAGTGGGCATAATTTATACCCCCACAAGGTTGAGAGAAGTAATGAGAGTAATGAAAAGTAATGAGAAGTAATGAGAGAACTAAATGAGAGTATTTACGTAAAATTTTTCACATAAGGCTTGGTATTTAGCAGGACCTCAATAAATATTTGTTGATTGCATTGGAAGAGTGAATGCTTTTTTTTCTAAATAAAGCAGTCAGACCCAGAACTGGATGTGCTACGAAACTTCCTTTTAAATATAACTGAGCTTTACATATAGAACTTTCCAGGCTCTACCATGATACCCCTCAATGTGCACCGCTAGCTTCATGGATTCTTTCAAAGACTGACATCTGTTTAGATGACACTGGGTCTTCCAGCAAGACAGCCAGACTGTCTAAAGGGCAAGAGCCAAGGGGAGGAAGTGATATATTCCTAAGTGCAGCTCAGGAAACACTATCCACTTCCAGACTCCTGTAGGGTGGTTCTCCCCCAGAGAGGACAGGAGAGGCCAACTTATATGCAATTATTAGGGTTGTTTTGACTTTATTTTTAAATAATAGTAATAGTAATACTAATTGCATAGTGGTGGAAACCAAACCTGTACTAACACCACTACTTGCCTCCCTACACTTCCAAAATCTAGCTCTACTGCATATAAGCCTGGGACACCTACTAAAGTCACATGGGATATCAAATTGAACATCACCTACGTGGATAGCTGTGGGTATCTTATGCAAATACAAGACCCACCAATTGGTATGTGCTGAGGAAAGTGAGAAATCTCTATGCAAAACACGGCCCAGCTCTCTTCTTCTCACAGACAGGGCCTTGTTCCCTTGGCATCACCCTGCCTCTCACTACCAGCTGCACAGAGCTCAGACACACTAACACTGATGGATCTTGTGATTTACCTCAAGGCTACCTTCTAGGCTATAGAAAGTGCTTTGTTCAAAGTGAAAAAAAAAAAAAGATTAACAAAAAGAAAAGCCTTAAAGTCTGTCCAGATGTCAATAGGACAAGGAAGATGGAATAAAATTTTCAAAGGCATTTTTACTTTCCCTCTAGTAGGTCCTTATTGTAGCTCTAAGAAATCAGAAACAATACAGACTAAATATCCTGCACATTTAAAAACCATGGCTAAATTTATGAGTATGGGCAAATCACACTTCACTGTGTAGAGTCCTCTAATTCCAAGAGGACAGTAAAGAGCTGCACATGTTGCCTATGTAGGACCAAACTTCTATTTTCCTCAGCAATCAAACCAATGGTCCATGGCAGAGTCCTTTCACTTGGTTGCTTTTCTTCCACTCGAGTTCTCTGATTCATGTTTGAAATCATCCTTACCCTTATCTTCAGAAAATGTGGTTAAAACCTATTGACCAATGTCTTGGGGAACTGAAGATGTTTTTCCTTTCCTGCAGGAGTATTTTTCTTAAGGAAATATAGAAATGCAGTTGAATTCAAAGACAACTTAGAATTCAACATTCTTCCATGTATCTGCCAAAAACGGACTGCAGAGAGGCCCATATCCAACAAATAAAAACTATGGCTCATTTACAACGCATGTCTTCCTCTTGGTTTTATGAGAGGGGCACTTTAGGAGAAACCAAAGCATTTCTCATTTACTCATGAAATGTTTAATGACATTTCAAATATACCCCAAATTTTATATACCCCTTCGAAGATATTTTGAGAAAAAGGAAGTCATAGTGGCCAAGAATAAACAAACTACCAAACCAGTTGAAATGATTTAAAACTTAACAATGCAAACTTTCAAATGGATTCAATCTTAACAAAGGATGAGCTCCAGGAGAGCTAAATCCTCAGAGAATAATCACAGAGCTGGAATGAAGTAACAACCAATGAATCTGAATTGCTCAACTGGATCCCCAGTTTAGGAACAGAGAAGTCAGCTGCAATCCACAAAGGATCGCTCCCTTTTGTAGGCTAACAAGAAAGTCTTTGGGAGGCAAGTGACAGAAACAATAGATCACCCCCCAGAATCCTGGAAAGCACTTCTCTGCTCTCCACCATCTTCCCATCTCTTAAGGGATGCCTATTGACTCTACAAACATTCACATGGTACCTACCCTGTGCCAGGCACAATCTTAAGTGCTGAGAGTACAAAGTGGGCCCTGTCCTCAAGGACAGCTACAATTGATAGGGCACCTAATATGTGAGTCCTTAGCATACATAATCTCATTTAAACCTTACAAGAATCCTATGGGGGGGGGAATGGCACTGTGGTGTAGTAGGCTAAGCCTCTGCCTGCTGTATTGGCATCCCATATGGGTGCCGGTTCAAGTCTTGGCTGCTCCACTTCTGATGCAATTCTCTGCTGATGGCCTGGGAAAGCAGTGGAAGATGATGCAAGTCCTTGGGCCCCTGCACCCACATGGGAGACCCGGAAGAAGCTCCTGGCTCCAGATCAGTCCCACTCTGGCTGTTGCAGCCATTTGGGGAGTGAACCAATGGACAGAAGACTTCTCTCTGTTTCTCCCTCCCTCTGCCTATAACTTAAGGAGACTTAAGTAGTCTAGATAGAAAAAGAATGACACATACAGGCATACAGAGGCACAGAAAAATGGAACATACTCAGCACACAGTTCGGCTGCACTATGGGAGAAGCAGCAAGAAATCGGACCAAAAAGGTCAACTAGGAAGAAATTACAGAGGGCCATGATGAAATGAATCATACATGAAGAAATGAATGAACAAGGCTAACCAGTTGCCTAATGCAGATGAGTTCCCAATCCTAGTCATAATCCTTTGGGAGCTGCTATGCTGCAGCTCTCTTTCTGACTCCAGTCAAGTATCAGTCAGATTCCAGGACCAACTATTGGAAGCTGGGGTGGCATGGGGTGTATATGTATCTGATTCAGACACCATGCTTCTAGTTTCTGGAAGCTGGGGATAAGAGCTGCCCTTCCTCACAGGAAAGTCTACTGCTGTGAATCCTGTTTATCTTAATTACCGTCCATGGGAGTTTCAGCTGAAATAAAGATACAGCTTCAATTACAATAGCTTTGAAACATCATTCCATAAAATCTTCACTAACCAAGAAGGCTTAATATTTTTCTGAGAAAAACATTTGGGAATTAAATGTCATATTTTAAATCAATACGTGCTGAATGGATGTTGGCATCTATTTTACAGTTAAATGTAAGACACATGTGGCCATAAACACCTATCCCTGTAGTGTACCTATAGATACAAACAGTAAGCTCTCAAGAGTAATTTCCATATTGCATAATGAGCAATAGCAGATGGAAGTTATTTCTAGATTACACAAATTTTGGTTATGCTGGAAACATCAGCCTTAACACATTTGTATTGAAAAAGAACATTTTAAAACAGAGACATAAAGAAATACGAGATGTAATGGGCACATCTGTAGGATGACTCATTCTAAGTTGAATGAAAGAATTCCCTTAACAGTATCTATTCTCCAACCTCCCGGCAGATTTAGGCACCTTTGAGTCTGGGCTTCCTTCTTTCAGCTTGGGAGTCATTGCCCTCACTATCGTCATTTACTGAAGTGCAATTAGAAACACCGTCTAAGTCCAGGAGTCTGATCTTTGGCCCCATGACCAAATGCTCAAAGTGATTCACCATTCTGTGTTGCTCTTTGGCCATCATTATACTGCTGTGCCAGTGTACCCAACTTTATTACTTTGAGACAGGATACTCTGTAGTTGGGTTTTAAGAGTGCTCATACAGGGCCGGCGCCGCGGCTCACTAGGCTAATCCTCCGCCTTGTGGCACCGGCACCCCGGGTTCTAGTCCCGGTCGGGGTGCCGGATTCTGTCCCGGTTGCCCCTCTTCCAGGCCAGCTCTCTGCTGTGGCCAGGGAGTGCAGTGGAGGATGGCCAAGTGCTTGGGCCCTGCACCCCATGGGAGACCAGGAGAAGTACCTGGCTCCTGCCATCGGATCAGCGTGGTGCGCCAGCCGCAGCGCGCCGGCCGTGGCCATTGGAGGGTGAACCAACGGCAAAGGAAGACCTTTCTCTCTCTCTCTCTCTCTCTCACTGTCCACCACTCTGCCTGTCAAAAAAAAAAAAAAAAAAAAAAAAAAAAAGAGTGCTCATACAGGAACTCAAAAAATCTCATAGGAGAAGATGTGTTTGAATCTTAAACCTACCTATTGTCTGTTGTTTTAGTATTATATAGCTTTATAAACTTATACATATGTATATGGTACAAGTGTCGTGAAAATTTAGAAGCATGAAAAGAGATCAGACTTTTTTCTTCTTGTGTTTAAGCCCACATCTTGGGTGAATGCAGTATTTATTTCTTTGATGTTTATTTGCATTCCCTTGTAAATCTACAAGTGAGAATGGTTTCTCCGACAAATGGCAATATTGAACACCATCTAAAATAGGAAATTAGTTCCAGAACTTATTTCTTGAGACATAGCCAGCTTTCAAAATTGTCACAAAAGATACCAACAGACAGTTAAAGCATCACATGTGACTTTCGCCAGCCACTTATACTCTATGCATTTAGGTTAGCTACTTTTTCCAGGTGTCCTGATAGCCATTTTCTGTAGCTGTTCTGATTAGGACACTGAGAACACTAGTTGGATTTAACTTATTGGGTGCCTGTGTCTTCAGCTTCAGGCTAACAAACCACCATGTTCTGAGATTTGAACTCTACTCTATGCTTACTTCAGTGCCATAAGCTCAGGAGGGGTGGCAGAAAGATTGAAAATCATAGGTTACTTCAGATAAGTTGCAGAATGTTAAACCTTTTTGTTGCCTCTATGGTTCTAACGGTAAGAGACACTGAAATTGCAAGGACAGGACTGCCTATAAGGCCTGTTTTCCATCCAGAGATCCAATTGTAACTACGAATCACATGTTCTTTTCTGAAAGACATACAGGAATGATTATTATTATTATTGATTGAATCTTGTCTTAAGATATTAAGTTGGAGCTAAAAAAGTACTTTACAGCTTCTTATTAATCATTTTAGATAATATGGACCACTTCACAGCAGAATACACATTTTTCTCAACTGTACATGAAAAGCTTCAGTATAGACCATATACTAGGCTATAAAACAAGCCCCAATATATTTTGGAAGATGCAAATACTGAAAAGTACATTTTACCATCATAGTGGAGTGAGTTTAGGAATCAGTAATTGAAAGCTATTTAGAAAATTCACCAATATGTGGAAATTATACAGTTCCACATAAATATTAGTTAAAAGAGGAAATTTCAAAAGAAATTGGAAAATACTTTGAGATAAATGAAAATGAATATATAACATACCAAAACTTAAGGGAGTCAGGGAAAGCCGTGCCCAGAGGGGGAAATTTATAACTATAGTCACCTACATTAAACAAGAAGAGAGGTGTGTGCTGTGAAGCAGCAGGTAAAGCCACTGTCTGGGATGTCTGCATCCCATATCAGTGTCTAGGATTTAATCTCACCTCCATCTGCAACCAGTTCCCTGCTAATGTGCACTCCTAGAGACAGCAGATGATGGTTCAAGTTCTTGAGTCCCTGCTACCCATGTGGGAGACCCAGGTGGCTTTCCTGGCTCCTGACTTCAGTCTGGCCTAGCCCCAGCTGTTGTGGGCATTTTGGGAGTGAACCAACAGATCAAAGTTCTCAATTCCCACCCCCGCCCTACCCCCATCCCCTGTCCACACAACACTCTGTAACTGCCTTTCAAATAAATTTATTTTTAAAAGAAAGCTTTTAAATCAATAAATTCAATCTTCTATTTTAAAAAAAAATAGGAAAAAGAAAAGCAAATTAAACTCAAAGCACCCAGAAGGAAGGAAATAATAAAAATTACTGATGAAGTTAATACAATAGAGAATAGAAAAACAATCAACAAAACCCAATAGTTGGTTTTTTAAAAAGATGAAAAAAATCTGAACAGGACAAACCAAATTACTAAAATCAGGAATTAAAGAGGTCCATTATGGGCCGGCGCCACGGCTCACTAGGCTAATCCTCCGCCTAGTGGCGCCGGCACACCGGGTTCTAGTCCCGGTCGGGGCGCCGGATTCTGTCCCGGTTGCCCCTCTTCCAGGCCAGCTCTCTGCTGTGGCCAGGGAGTGCAGTGGAGGATGGCCCAGGTGCTTGGGCCCTGCACCCCATGGGAGACCAGGAAAAGCACCTGGCTCCTGGCTCCTGCCATCGGATCAGCGCGGTGCGCCGGCCGCAGTGCGCCGGCCGCGGCGGCCATTGGAGGGTGAACCAACGGCAAAGGAAGACCTTTCTCTCTGTCTCTCTCTCTCACTGTCCACTCTGCCTGTCAAAAAAAAAAAAAACAAAAAACAAAAAACAAACAAACAAAAAAAAAGAGGTCCATTATGAAATGACTTTACAGAAATAACAAAGGATCATAAGGGTATTTTATGAAGAATTATAAATTAATGTTAGATAACCTACATGAAATGGTCAAATTTCATAGAAACACACAAACTAAGAAAAACTGACTTAAGAAGAAATAGAAAATCATTATAAAAAACCCAGGACCAGATAGCGTCACAATGTTAAAAGAAAAATAAACAATATACAATCGCAACTCTTCTAGAAATATGAACAAAGCAAATCCATCAAAGTATATAAAAGACTATAATCCATGATCAGGTGGGATGTATCCCAGGAAGGCAAGGCCGGTTTAACAACCGAAATGGGAAAAATATAATACAACATATTAATAAAATAAAGAATAAAATCCCAAATGCTGGCCAGATTGTAGTGAAAAGGGAACCCTAATGCACTTCTTTTGGGAATGCAAATTAGAATAGCCATAATGGAAAAGGGTAGGTGGTTCCTCAAAACACTAAAAATAAATTTAAAATACCACATAACCTAGCTATCCCACTTCTGGGAATACATCCAAAGGAAACGAAGTTAGAATGTGAAAGAGATATGGGTACTCTCATGTTTACTGTAGTACTATCCACAATAACAAAGATATGAAATCAATTGATATCTACCAATGGATGACTGGATAAAGAAAATGTATAGGTGCATGCTACACATGTGGGGTAGCAGGTGGAGTCACTGCCTGCAGTGCCAGCATCCCATATGGGCGCTGGTTGGAATCCCAGCTGCTCCACTTCCAATCCAGCACTCTGTTATGGCCTGGGAAAGCAGTAGACGATGGCCCAAGTGCTTGGGCCCTGGCACCCATGTAGGAGATCCAGAAGAAGCTCCTGGCTGCTGGCTTCAGGTTGGCACATCTCTGGCTACTGTGGCCATTTGGAGAGTGAACTAGTGGATGTAAGATCTCCACCCCCCATCCCGCCTCTCTGTAACTCTCTGCCTTTCAAATAAATATTAAAAAAAGAAAATGTGTTTTATACACACACACACACACGTGATGGAATATTACTCAGCCATTAAAAGAATGAAATCATGGCATTTGCAGCAACATCAGTGGAATTTGAGATTATGCTAAGTGAAATAAACCAGAAAAAGTCAAATGCCACATGTTCTCTCATATGTGGAACTAACATTGTGGATGCCATATTATTTGGTATACAGACATTTATAAAGGTTGTCTTCATGGAATTATACCCCTTTCATAATAATATACCTTTCTTTCCATGTTTTATGATCTCTGTCTTGAATTCCAAGTTATGTGATACTAATATATCTATGCTTACTTTTGTTGTATTTCCCTGCTTGTATTCTTAATTCTCACACTTTCCAAATCATTTTGTTTGGATGTATTTCTTATATATAGTATACAGTTGGGATTGCTGTGTGACCTATTCTGAAAACCATCTTATCTTAATAAAGATTTACTTGTCTTTAAAGGAAAATGAGGTGTATATTCTGTTACCCTGAAGAATTAGGGTACAAAGAAAAAAACAAGGGGAAAAAAACCTTTACATGATTACCTCAATAGATGCAGAAAAAGTATATGACAAAATTTAATATCCTTTCATGGTGAAAACACTTAACAAACTGAGAATGTAAGGAAACTCTCTTAGCCTGATAAAGGGCTTCTGTAAAAATCCCAGGACTAATATCACACTAAAGGATAAATAAATTAACGAAAGCTTTCCCCATAAGATGGGGAAGAAGACAATGGTATCAGCTCTTGCCTTTTCCATTCAATGTTGTGCTTGGGTTAGAGCCAGTGCAATTAGGCAAAAAAAAAAAAAAAAAAAAAAAAAAAGGAAGAAAGAAAGAAAAGGCAAGTAAAAATCCTCACTTGTAGACATCATGATCCTATACATAGAAAAATTCTAATGAAAATCTACTAGAACTGTTAATGAGTTCAGTAAGGTAGCAAAAGTCAAGATCAATATGTAAGAAACAACTGCACTTTAGGACTGACATTGTAGCACAGCAGGTTAAGCCACTGCTAGGGACAACTGCATCCCTGCAACTCCACACTTGCAATCCACCTTCCTGCTAATGCGTCTGGTAGGCAGCAGCTGATGGTCCAAGTACTTGGATTACTGTCACCCACGTGGGAGACCTGGATGAATTTCCTGGCTTCTGGCTTTGGCTTGCCCCAGCCCTGGCCGTTGTGGGCATTTGAACAGTGAAACAGTGAATGAAATAATGAAAGATACATTCATTCATTCTCTCCCCCCCTTTGTCAAATAAATAAACAAAACATAATAATAGGAAAATGACCCCATTTATAATAAAATATACATAGCAATAAGTTTAACAAAAGAAATAAAATACTTATACTCTAAATACTACAAAAACTATTAAAAGAAATTAAGACCTAAATAAATGAAAAGACTCCCCATGGTCTTAGACTGAAAGAAATAATATGGTTAAGATGTCAATATCCCCAAAGTGATCTATAATTTACAGAAACTGACAAAGTGATTCTAAAATTCATATAGAAAGTCAGAACACTAACAATAGTAAGAAAAATTTGAAAAGGGGGAATAAAATTGGAAGACCCATACTTCCCTATTTCAAAGCTTTCCCATCCACATTTCCCCATTTCAATATAGCTATAGTAATCACACAGGATGGTACTGGCACTGGTTTATATCAAAAGAATAGAATTGAGAATCTAGAAATCAGCACTCAAATTTCTAATAATTGACTTCTGACAAGAGTACTGAGATTGTTCATTGAAGAAAGAATGATTTTTTTCAATAAATGGTGGTAGGACAACTTGATATCCAGTGGCAGAATGAATGTAGACCTTCTTTTCTATCTCACAGCATACACAAAATTAATTAAAATAAATCAAAGACCTAAATATAAAGAACTAAATCTACAAAACTCCTAGATGAAGACATAGGTGTAAATCTTCCTGACCTTTATTAGGTGATGGTTTGTTAGATATGACATCAAAAGCACAAGTGGCCAAAGGAAAAAGAAGTAAATTGGATATCATCAAAATCAAAAATTTTGTACTTCAAAGGCTACCATCAAGATAGTTCACATAATGGGAGAATATATTTAAAAGTCATCCATTTGATAATTGTCTTAGGTATAGGATACATAAGGAACACTTATAATTTAGCAATAATAAGACAACACAATTAAAAATGGTCAAAGGCTCTGAATAGACATCTCTCCAAAGAAGAGATATAAATGGCCAATAAAGCACATATAAAGCTACTTAATATCATTATTCCAAGAAAATGTAAATCCTGATTACAAAGAGCTACCATGTCACAAGACTAAGAAGGTTATAATCATAAAAACAGCTAGATAGTATTAATGAAGATATGGAGAAATTGGATCCCTCATATACTGCTAGTGATACTGTAAAATGGTATAGCAACTTTAGAAAACACTCTAGCAGTTCTTGAAATATTAAAGATAGAATTATCATATGACCCAGAAATCCCAATCCTAGTTATATACCAAAAAGCAAGGAAAATGTATGTCCACACGAGATCTTACTCATAGCAGCCTTATTTATAATAGCCAAACAGTGAGAACAACACAAATTTCTGTCAACTCATGAATGGTTAAGTAGAGTGTGATGTAGTCACACAATAAAATATTATCCAGTAAGAGAGAGAAATGAAATACTGATACACGCTTCAACATGGATGAGTCTTGAAAATGTTACACAGAGTGAAAGAAGCCAGTCACGAAGGATTGCATATAGTATGATTCCATTTATATGACATTTCAAAAATAGGGAAATGCATTGAGACTGAGAATAGGTTAGTACTTCCCTAGAATTGGGCTAGTTGGGAGGGTTGGGGAGTGATGGGTAAGGGGTCAAGGGTTTCTTTGTGGGGTGATAAGTGTGTTCTAAAGTGGATTGACGTGACAACTGCACAGTTCTGTAAATACATTAAAGCCCCCAAATTCTATACTTAAAAGTGGTCCAATCATATGATTACATGAATTATATCTCACTAAAGCTGTTGTTAAGAAAAGACCAGTTTTCCATACAGAGCCATATTAATAAAAGCAACATTCTGAATATAGGGGGGGATAATAATTTTTCATTAGCGACATCATGTAGACCAAAGATAGTCACCAGTTCAAAGTTATTCCAGTGCACTGGTTATTTCTTACTAGACATCCATAAGAACACATTTTATATTTTTTAGCTAAAGTTGTAGATTTTTAAGACCAGTATCTTCTTTATGGAACAACTCCAATCTTTGGCTTGCCAGCAAAGCTGAGTGTGAATTATGTGAGTATGTCTGGGCCTAAGGAAAAAAAGAGTATTTATCTGGAGCAGATCTGTTTATATTTCTACAAAAGTCCAAGAAGACTAAATTAATTTAGTCATAGCACACCCCACACACTCCATCTGCAGTCTTATTTCTACCTCCTTTGCTAGGGAACCAAATGTAATGAGGCTCAACGGTTGGCTGGTGGATCACAACAGTATGGTTAGAATGACCAGTTTTAGTCTTTCTGCTGTATGCTGGCTGGAGCACTTCCTGTGGGTCTCAGCTGGCTTCTGGCTGTAAGGCTTACAGGGTATAGACAGGAGTACCATGGAGCACAAAGGCAGATGGAGGAGCAGAGGTTAGTATAAAGAGTTTCATGGCCTTTGGAGCCAAAAAGGCACAATTTGAATGTTGGCTTAACCATTTATTAGTTGTGTGACCTTCTTGAATTTACTTCATCTTTTTGAGCTTCATTTTTCCTTACTTATAAAGTGAAGGTTATATATGACTAACCTTTCCTAGGGCACTGTAGAGATTTAATGTGGTAACACTCACCCAGACCAATGGAGCATGGTGAAAACAATTAGCTCTAATTTTTAAAATTTTTATTATAACCAAAATGAGATTCACTCCCACATTCATTATGAATCTCTATAGCATACAATTCTCTGACATACCAAACACCGACTAAAAGTCAGCGTTCCTCATGATCATACAATTTTAAAATTTAGGGCTAAGCTGAAGGGCTAAGAAATAATTCTAATGGTAATATTTTAGTTGGGGCACTGAACCCATGGGGCCTGTAGTCTGGCTGCCATTGTTTAACTTAACTTTCCAAAGCTACATTCAGAATAAACTGTCCACACCAACTGCTGCCCCAAGCAAGTGACAGCCTAGGATGTTACTCTGGCCAGGTGGTCATGGAGCACAAGAAGGCACTATGGATGAAAATTATAGCCCTCCAGTAGGCTCAGAGGAAGGCACACAGATCTCCTAGGCAGGGCTAGTGACTGACTGTAACGCCATGTGCTCAGTTCCTCCTTGCTGGGTCCAGGTTCAGACACCCACAGGAATTATGATTCATGGGAAAGGCAGAGGGAATGTATAGATAGATATGTAGAGAGAAAGCTCTCCTACATTCCAGAATATTCCAACTCATCTGAGCCATGAGTTCTGCTCTCTGCTGAGGCTACGCTGATCCTGTGCATCAACTCCATGGAAAAAGTCAAGAGTTACAAGCACATTTATCAGCTACGTTTGCTGGACCATGCAGCAAGGGGTTATGGAAATGAATTGACATCAGAAAGATGTGGGCTTCAATCCTAGTTCTTACTATACATTAACCTTAGGCAAGTTATTTAACTCTTAGAGTCTCAGTTTTCGCCTTCATGAGTTGTTATTAAAGCCTGCCTCACAGCGTTGTAAGGAAGATTTCATCAGGTGATGAATTTGAAAGTTATTAGTAAATTGCAATCTGCTAGCTGGTTGTTGTTATAAACAGAATGGTGGCGATAAGGGTTTTGGAAAGCGATGTCATGAAGAACTGCAGCAATCGAGTAAGTTTTCTGGAGGATGCGGTCTTGAAGTATTGGGAAGCTTTTGAACAGGGGATCTGAGAGAATCACAAGCAGATGTAATGGTGCGAGCAAAGGTCAAGAGGTGCTCATGAACGTGGCATGTCAAATTCTGTACATTTACAGTTCATTTAAAGCCATTCCAAAGGACACTGTGGGATCAGTAGCAAGTCCACAGGCTCGTGATCTGAGTTTAAGGTTAACAGAAAACCTGGTCTACAAGTCTGAAAATCCAGGTAGTTCAGTTCTCAGTATACCCTTACTCCAGTGCTGAGCTACACACATGGACATTCACCTGCTCCTGGCACCACTTGCACCAGCAACACTGGGACAGCCCAGATAGCAAGAGAGCCTGACATGAAGCTAAGACGAAAGAAGTGACATGGTTTGTTAGACATTGAAATAGTCTGTTTCTTAAAGTAATTGGGCTTCTGTAACATGCAAACAGATAGGGCATGAGAAATTGCTTTGAAAAGTATGAAGTCATTAAGCAAATGGAACGTATACATTTACATACACAGAGATGCACACAGATGTATATAGTATGATTATTGAAATAAGAAAAGGGTAATCACGGTGGGGGGAAGCACAATTTAATGTGATGCATTCTCTTAACATTTCATGCCCTTCCTAACCTTGTCCTTTAAGTTTTTTTCAAGGTGGAAGTGTTTTTATTATAGCTCTGGTCAGATGGAGTACTTTTGTGGGGAGGGAGGATGCTGAGGGGCTATTCAACCTTCAAGCCAGCTCCTTTTGAATTTTAAGAATGGCAGATGCATTTTACTTGTGAAGATTCATTTTGGAAATAAATAAGGTCATCATTTGGATAGATTTGTTTTAAGTCCTATCCCTACTCATGTTTGCCACCACGTGAATAGAACAGATGGGGTGAAGGCAGGATGGATTTATGCACACTGAAGTGGGCCTCTTCCAAGAACGGTAAATCCTTTGGTTTCCAAAACATTACAGATGAATTGACAAACCCAGGGCCGAGTGCTTAGTGACCTGGCTGGCTCTACCCATGTTCATCTAAATGATGCAGTGATGGGCTTTGTGCATTTCCTGCTCTAACATTCTCCCTTAGTTCCCTTGATTTCTCTGCTTTTCAATAGTCTATACACTTTTGTGCAGTTTCATCTGTAAACAGAAATAATATAGCGACCCCACAGGGTTGTTGGGAGGATAAAATGAGCTGATCCATATTTAGTGCTTAAAGCAGTGCCCGGAACACAGTAAGTGCTCAAAAACTGTGAGCTGTGGACTATTATTATTATGGAAAACCTGTCATTATCTCCTTCATGCTTTCTTCTTGAATGCAACTGGCATCTGCCCATTTGCCCAAGGTAGAAACACTGACCTCACTCCTGACTACTCTTTCTTCCCCACTCTGCCACATCTAAACAATTAAGTCCTGTTGCTTCTTCTTTCTAAATCTGCACTTCATCTACTCTGCCAGAGTGAGCTTTCCAAAATGCAATTCTGACCATGTCATAGTTCTCCCAGCACTTGCAGTCTCTTACCACCCTGCAATCCCCAGGTACACATATTTAAAGCTGTTTACCATCAAACCAAAGTGCCATCTTCAATTTCTTAGTGGTATTTCTCTGCAGTGCCATGTTGAGAAGGATTAGGAGGTCACATCTGGGCTCTGTGGAATGGGGTGCTGTGATTGATTATCAATGTCTACCATGGAGAAGGGTGGGGGCTGGGGAGACTGATGGCCCACATGTTGTGAATTTATAGGATCAAGGCCAAGCTCCTTAACAAGGCGGAGAAGGCCTTCCTGATTTGACTCCTAAAAAAAAATCTAGCCTCACTTCTTGCCTTTCTCTGCTCTAGCCACACCAGAGTGAATATCATTCCCAGAACCACCCAGCTCTGCCTTGCCTCCATGTCTTTGCTCATATTATCCTGCCAGCCTGCACTTTCCTCCCCTTCCACCTGGCTCCTACCACTGTTTCAGACTCAGCTGTTTCTGACCACCTCACTCTGGGTTGCAAAATTCTCCGTTGTGTTTCCACAACTCCCTGTGCTTACTGCACTCAGTGTTTTAACTACATTACATTATATTTATCTAATTAGGCGTTCCTCCTTCTCCCATTTGCTCCCCCCATTTCCCTCCACCCACCCCAACTAAACTAGAAGTTTATATGGCCAGTTACTGTGCTTATTCATTTCAGTTTTACATGGCCAGAGCCATGCAACAAATACTAGCTGAACATCAATTTATGTGTCTGTCATGGACTGGAAATTATCTGTTCTCAATGTGAGAAATGCTAGAATGAGTGTTAACAAAGCATGGTATCTAGGGCAAGCTTTTTCTCGGGGGAGGCTGCATATGAACTGAGTTTTAAAGGCAGAGAAGGGAAAACAATTGTGGGCTAAGGGACCAGCATATGCAAACTATTAACAGCCAGCAGTTTGGAAAGCTACTCAGGTGCATACAAGGTGCTAAGTGCTGTACGTATAGCATAAATACAGGGCTTTGCACAGACAGGTCTCAAAGAGCAGGACAGTAAACTCAGCAACAATGAGAAGAACTTAGGGATAGTAGGGATACAGGATGGGGTGGATGTTACTGGGAGAGAAGATTCGAGAAGTAGCCTGGGGTTAGATCAGGGAAGGCTAGGTGGTTAAGAGATTTAGTGCCATTTTTCATTGTCCATTCCTGGAATCCAGGAACAGCAATGAGAATGCCCTTCTGACTCCAAGCTGGCTAGAGGTGGGAAGACTACAACCTGTCTTTGAAGGAAGGCAGAATAACTTTCATTCCTTAAGATGAACCTGGTCCTAAACTCCTTTGAGGTCTTAAAAAATGCTGTTTTAGGAGAAAGTAAGACTTGTGCATTCGTGTTTAGAAGGCCCTAGAATGGAAATGTACATGATTTCCAAAGATTTTGCCCAATTCATTACCATGGGCTCCCTAATCTATCTTCCCTATGCCACTGACCATTCCACAGAAAGTGATGTGTGTGGAGAAGCAAAGTTATAACGGGAGAAAGCTAAATAGATAAATGCTTGAGTCAGAAGGATACTAGTGCAGAAAGTGCCTATCTCTCTGGATGCAGACTAAAATGATAAAGAACTTATGAACTCTCAGGCACAAAATCCCTGGGTCCCTTTTCACTATTGATTTTTGTCTTCCTGTGCTGTTTCACAGACAGCTTCAAAAATCTGCAGAAGCAGAGTGCAGACATTCTTACTGCAATGGTGCAGGCTCGTACAAAAAAACAAACAAACAAACAAACAAACAAAACCAAAAAACTCCAGTGATCCAACCATATTTTGGGAGAATCTCATTTCTCAGTCCTCTAGCAGTTGGTGGTGTATGTGAGTATGAGTAATATGTTGCCTGCTTGCACAAACAAGAAAGAAATGTTGAACAGGAGAGTGGGGGTGTGTTCCAAATTTAGCTTTCCCTGCAACCTCTGCCCATATGGTTGGTGGTTACAAAAATGATTACGGAGCCAACAAGATGTAACCTGATATTAGGAGTTCCAGTTCTAACTCTATGAAACCAGGGTTAATACCAACACACGGTACTCATTTGCCTTAATGCCTTCTGACATAGGGAGGCTGAACCCTACAAGTGGTCCTCGCCTCAGTGCCCCAATGAGCAATACAAGACCCTCTTCTAGGTTTGGAATAGGACTGGTGAGATTTCCATTGGTTAGCAGACAGACTTCAAAAGGTGTCTCTCCACCTCAATGGAGGAATAAAGTCTTTTAAGAAGAAAGTTTATGGATCTGGTTCACAGTGTCCAAGTGAAGTAAGTTTCCAAGTCTAAGATTCCTAGAAGTCAGAGTCGCTAAAATGAGGAGTTCTTTCACTTGTCAGCATAACTTTGGGTAGATAGGAATTTTCTCTCATTATAATGGGAACAGGTATTGACATAAGCCAAGAACGTTTAAGGATGAAAGAAGAAAAATAAATCCTCCAAATACACCCTTTTACTCAGGGTGTGCTGCTAAATGTTTAAAAACTGGCTTTCAAAAAACTAAGTGTGCATACCAGTTTATTTAAAAATTTTTTTGGAATAAAGGATGTACAGCATAAATTCCATGTAGTCAATTGGTTCTCACAGAAGGCCTTCTTTTTCCTTTTTTTTTTTTTTTTTGCCAGACCCTTGTATCTCAAGGCAAAGCAGGATTGCGATTGATGAGCAAATGCAGTCCCTATACGAATACTGGTTGATCAAAGAGCAACACAAAAGTGAAATAACAAAGAAATACTTTGGAACATCACTCCATCAAGGACAAGAGCAATTTCTTCGCTGAACTATATCATGGTTTTAAAATACCAAAATAGCGTTTCCTCATTTGTTTTGCACTGTTCCTAATATAATGACCATAAAAACAACACAATTTTAAGTTTAATCTGCACTTAAAGCATTTTTCCTCATCACTTTCTTAAGTCTAGAATCTAGACAACCAACAAAAGTATAAATCAATCTATGATGTGTAGTTTTTTTTTTTTTATTTCTATTCTTCATCATGAACAATTTGAAGCTACCAATAGGACAACACTGGACAGAGTTGGAAGAGAATACCACACAGGTAACACAGATGTATAATTTTAAGAGTGTAGATAATTGTAAAATGTATTAGGATGTGATGTGTTATGAGTGCTTTTTAATAAAATTTGTTTCATTGTGAATTTATATACAGGTATAATATCCCTCTTCTGAAAAGTTTGGGAGCAGAAGCATTTTGGATTTTTTCAGATTTTGGAATATCTGCACATATATAATGAGATATATTATGGATGGGGCCCAAGTCTAAATGTGATATTCATTTTTTACACCTTATATACATAGTCTGAAGGTAATTTGACACCATATTTTTAGTGTTCTTGCTTTTTTAAAAAAATATTTTATTTCTTTGAGAGGCAGAGTTACAGAGAGAGGGAGAGACAGAGAGAGAGGTCTTCCACCCACTGGTTCACTCCCCAAATGGCCACAATGGCCAGAGCTGGGCCGAGGCAAAGCCAGGAGCCAGGAGCCTCCTCCAGGTTTCCCATGTGGGTGCATGGGACCAGGCACTTGGGCCATCCCCCACTGCCTTCCCAGGCCATAGCACAGAGATGGATGGGAAAAGGACAGGAACCAACACCCACATGGAATGCCAGCACCATAGGTGGAGGCTTAGCCTAATTACATGACCCATTACATGAGATCAGATGTAGAATCTTCCACTTGAGGCATCATGTCAGTACTCAAAGCTTCATATTTTGGAGCATTTTAGACTTTGCATTTTTTAATTAAAAATGCTCAATCTGTAATTTAATTTTTAATAATGATTAGGTTGAACAACTCATCCACAAAAAGTCTGCATATTTAATAATTGGCTTCCAGGAGCCAATGCAAGTCAGCTCTACGATGACACCAATCTCACCCTATATAGGGTGCCTTTGAGCTATTGCACCATGGGATTGAAGGTAAGGAGGGATCCAAGGCAGAGATCCACAGGAGAGGCTACATCTCCCTGCTCAAAGTGTGGTCTGCTGTTCTGCTATTTGTTGCCCTACTATGCAAGAAGAGAAGTACAGAGATTGTAAATAAGTGCTTAGGAATTTCTTTAACAACTTGAAAGCCATTTTTAGGTTTGTTGAATCTCATAATCAAAAACTGTGGCTTGTGTTTTGTAGGCCTTTTGTAGGCCTTTTGTAGTAACTTATTTTTACTGTGTTCTACAAAAGTCTTGGTGAACGATAGATTTGGGAAGAACAAAAACTCAAGTTCTTTAGCACAGACTACTTGAGATGCCCTGGTGTATTTTGTGTGGCCAGATCAGAAGGGAGAGAGTGGTGCAGGAGATGAGCGTGAACCAGGCAACCTTGATTTTGACAATTCAGCCATTAGAGCTAATGGCTTGTAGCTGGGGGAAGGGTTCTATCCCAGATTTGCTTTTCTAACACGAGGGCAGGAAGGCCACAGCCTGGAAATAATTGAGAGAAATGAGAACTGGATTCTTGTAGTAGCAAAATAAATCCGGAGGCTCTGAGTGACAGAGGATGTTAAGAATTGCTCCCTGGAAAAGGCTCTGCCATTTCTAAAGATATGTTTGCTTAGGAAGATAGTTACAGAAAATGATAATTGGTGACATGTGGTCAAATGCAAACAACCACAGAGAGCTTTTACTCCTTTCCTTCCTGCTGTCTGAAAAATTGTCTTATTGGTTTGCTCCATCATCTTGGTTCTCTTATACGCTGTTCATAAGTTTGCATTGTAACTTCACAGCACCTCAGAACTATGCAGGACCTTAGAAAGCAAGAGCCCATGACACAGGCATCTATCCACTCACTGACACCCCATTCCCACCCAGCCAGTCTTTTTGATAAATGCTTATTTAATCTCCAAATACCTCCAGAGTCAGGAAGCTGATTGTTTCCTAGAGCAATCTAGTCCATTGATGAATAGCTCAAAGGGTTAGCAAGTTCATCCGTCTGTCAGTCAAATGTGTCCCCTTGTAAATTCCATGCATTGGTCCCAGATCTACCCTCCTCTTCCATATTCCTTCAAGGTGTGCTCTATGCTACAGACATACAGCGAACTCCCCAGCCCCTCTTCCTATGTGGACGGGAACAGGGGTCTCCTATCTCTTTACTCACAATGTCGGCAGCTAGAAGCTGAAGGGAACTTCGAGGAAACTGGTTTAAGAAGCAGTCTGAGCTGCAGGGATTTAGTCTAGTGATGGAGACATCCATGCTCCACATTGGAGTGCTTGAGTCTGATGCCTCCGACTCTAGCTTCTTGCCAGTACAGACCTTGGGAGATAGTGGGGACGGCTCAAGCATTGGAGCTCCTGCCACCCACGTAGGAGATCTGGACTGAGTTCTTGGCTCCCAGATAACTAGCCCCAGCCCTGGACTATATGAGCATTTGGCAGTGAGCAAGCAGATGCGATTTCTTCGTGTGTCTTTCTGCCTCTTAAAAGTTCATGGCAGGCCGGCGCCGCAGTTCACTAGGCTAATCCTACGCCCTGCGGCGCCGGTACACTGGGTTCTAGTCCCGGTCAGGGCGCCGGATTCTGTCCCGGTTGCCCCTCTTCCAGGCCAGCTCTCTGCTGTGGCCAGGGAGTGCAGTGGAGGATGGCCCAAGTCCTTGGGCCCTGCACCCCATGGGAGACCAGGAGAAGTACCTGGCTCCTGCCATCAGATCAGCGTGGTGTGCCGGCCGTAGCACGCCGGCCGCGGCGGCCATTGGAGGGTGAACCAACGGCAAAGGAAGACCTTTCTCTCTGTCTCTCTCTTTCTTACTGTCCACTCTGCCTGTCAAAAAAAAAAAAGAGTTCATGGCAAAAGTGAATTAAAAGTTAAGTTCATTTTGGTGCCAAAAATTTTGAAATCCATGCATAGCTGTTTCATAATAAGCATTTTCCACAAACTTTTTGAAGACTCTTCCTGTTTATTGAACACTTACTAAGTGACAGTTACTAGGCAGAAGGAGAAAGGAGACTGAGGCTGGTGGTGACTGACAGTGAGAATGTGAGCACTGGTGCAGACAGAATCTCCTAATAGCTCCGTGGTGGACTGAAGCAGTAATATAATTATCAAGTACATAAAAAGACAGGAGATGCTATCTTCCAAGGTCTGGTGCCTGAGGACAGCCTGTGTGAGAGCAGGGGGAATCTCATTAGCACCTTCAGGATGGGTTTCAGAGTAAAGTGATTTCCCCAACTAACTGTGAGCTCCTGGGAGGAGAGAAAGAGCCTTTTTCATTCTATATATACAGTTCTCATCCTGAAGGTGCTAATGAGATTTCCCCTGCTCTCACACAGCCTGTCCTCAGGCACTGGGACTTGCAGAATAGCCTCTACCCCACTTTTATTTACTTGGTAATTATATTTATTACTGCTTAGGTCCACCAATGAGCCACACATTAAAAGATTCCATCTGCACTAGTGCTCCCATTCTCACCTTAAAGTAGAGTAGGGGATGTCCAGCACATGGGCCATCCAGCACATGGCCCACGACATCACTGGGTCTGGCCCTGCCAAGGCAACTGCAGGTTGGACTCGAAATTCGGTAAATCTGCAGCAAGCTAATTTTTAAGTTGATTATCTTGCATAGCCCGTGAATGATGTTCTAAATATCTAAATGGCCCTTGACAGAAAAAAAGGTTCCCCACCCCTGCGTTACAGGCTTATTTATCATCAGCTATATACATTAGGATCATTTATGTAAAAAAAAAAAGATCAAAAAGCTGTTTTAAAATGCCAGCAAGTGTATTTGGAAGTGGTAAGAACAAAAAGTGCCATGGATCAGTTTGCTGGATCGTTAAATCTCTCTTAGCCAGGTGTGTATGTGGACAGGCTCTGTAATAAAGTTTCAGAAAAATTAATCACACAAAAAGTTGCAGGTAATGCCATCATTAAGAAGGAGAATGGGAACTTTCCTTGGATTTTTTTAAGAGAGTTTATTGATCACATTTTCCAAGCATGCTACACAGAGCCACAAGGGCCCACACTATAGTTGGCCAGGGGACAGGAAACCATGGGCAAAAGTCTTTACTATGGTTTCCAATGAAAGGAATGGGTGAGGCCAGATAAGCAGCTGAGCAGACTCAGCACTGGGTAGTTGGAATCATTTTGGCAGGCTCTGGTCTACAGAGGTGGGCTCTAGTGCTCTGGTACCTGGCCATGGGGTGATTTAGGGCAAGAAGGGATAGTGTTCTGGACTGCAGAAGTCTGCTAAAAGGAGGCAGGTAGGGGCATGGACTCAGACTGGTTGGTTTGCCTATCAAATTCATGCTCACAAGGCGAGTCATTTACTATCTGTAGAAGTTAGCTAACCCTGGGAAGGACAATTTGCAAGGCCCCAAGATGTCAAGGCATTATAACATATAGAAAACAGCGCCCCCCCCCGCCCCGCCTCGAATACATGATTAACATAGCTTCAAATCCCATGGTACCTTTCCAAAGGCAATATGTTTTTAATATGTTTTAACTATTCATCCAATTAGTACTTACTTGCCATATCCTCAAACTAATCAGTCCCAACCTGACTCCTTGGTTAGATGCTTTTTATTAATAACAGCCAGTTAATTGTTCAAGGACAACTTCTTCACATATTTATGAAAGCAAGGGGCTCAAACAAGTGGTTCTCAGGGGCTGTGGCATAGGTTGAGCTGTGGCCCGTGATGCCAGCATCCCATAGGAGCACCCAGTTTAAGTCCAGACTGCCCTACCTCTGATCCAGCTCCCCGCGAATGGCCTGGGAAAGCAGCAGAAGGTGGCCCAAGTGCCTGGGTCCCTGCACCCATCTGGGAGACCCAGATGAAGCCCCTGGCTCCTGACGTCAGCCTGGCCCAGCATTGGCTGCTGCAGCCACCTTGGAGAAAAGAAAGGGAATGTCTGCATCTCTACTCTTTATGCCATATTAAGGAAAGGTACAGGGCACAGCACTGACTGACTGGAGGGAGAGAGAAGGGGGGGAGAGAGAGAGGGAGGGAGGGAGGGAGTGTAGGGGGAGGAGAGTGAGAGTATTGGGGGCAGGTATGTGTAGGTGTAGGTATATGCGCATATACCTGCGCAGTTTTAGGTGCTTTGTGGAAGTGACTGATTGCAAGGCATCTAATAACTTTAAGTCCTCCCTCCGCTCAGGGCAGGACTTCAGTCTTGGCTTCATTTCTGAGCTCCACCAGTGGCCACCAGGTTTGCCCACACCAGTCATCTTTCAGCTTCTGTCTCATTCTGCCGGTTCCTGCCCGATTCCTTGTTATACTGAACTTCTCTGATTTGGCTCCCCCAAGAAATCATGGCTTATCATGAAAACTTTGAACCATTACATAGGTTTAATTAGATAACTCCATCTTTTTCTCTTTTTGATATGATATTTTTTCCTTCAAAACAGTGCTTCCCATCTGATGGCATACCAGTCCCTTCTCCCAGATCCTCTGGGGATGTTATACTACAGTGATCGCATCACTTCGGTTTGGCAGTTTGGTTAGAGGCTTTGGGTTTGCCACTTCCTGCCGGTTCCTTCACATTTTCACCAGCTGAAACCTCTCTCTTCTATTCATTTTTATCTATACTAAATCATCACATTTTGGTTGAGGCTTTTGCTAAACTGGCCAACAAGGCTTCCATCCAGAGAAAATCAATTGCACCGTTTAGTCAAATTCATATATTCAACAGTTTCCTCTTAATGTGAAAACTGATTCTAAAATACAATGACTCCAAATCATTCACACTATCTCTAATACTTGCCCGTTTCATGAAATTATGCATATAGCTCACCAGCAAGTAAATCTCACAGCATCACCCCTAATAAAAGCCCTAATATCTCAGGTAAGCAGGAAAAGCAAACCTGAAAAAAGCTCTTCCCGGGGGGTGGGCATTTTGCCTACTGGCTGAGAGGCCTGCGTTTCATATCTGGGTGTCTGAGTTCAATGCCTGGATCCAGCTTCCTACTCATGCAGACCCTGGGAGGCAGCAGGGATGGACCACGTGATTAGGTTCCTGCCACCCACCAAGCTGGCACTGCGGCTCACTAGGCTAATCCTCCACCTTGCGGCGCCAGCACACCAGGTTCTAGTCCTGGTTGGGGTGCCAGATTCTGTCCCGGTTGCCCCTCTTCCAGGCCAGCTCTCTGCTGTGGCCAGGGAGTGCAGTGGAGGATGGCCCAGGTGCTTGGGCCCTGCACCCCATGGGAGACCAGGAGAAGCACCTGGCTCCTGGCTTCGGATCAGCGCGGTGCACCGGCCGCGGCGGCCATTGGAGGGTGAACCAACGGCAAAGGAAGACCTTTCTCTCTGTCTCTCTCACTGCCCACTCTGCCTGTAAAAAAAAAAAAAAAGTTCCTGCCACCCATGTGGGAGACCTGGATTGGGCTTCAGCCTCAGCCCAGGCCTGTTTTAGGTAATTGGAAGACTGATCCAGTGGACAGGAGCTCTCTCTATTTGTCTCTTGCGCTCTCTTAAATAAATACATTTAAAAATAGAATATCTCCTCCCAAATAATACAAAGTTCCCCAAAGCATCTCACATTTTGGTAAATATGGAAAGTATGTGCCTTCTTTTACTCTCATCTATCACCAGCTGACCTGCAGCAATTCCTGGTCATCAATGAGGCATGGGGGAGGGTCCTTTCTTAGTAGACTTACACAATCGGCAGCTAACAGCACTACTAAAGCTTGCATCTAAGTCCTTCTTTGTGAACCCTGGGAGCTCCCAAAGCTCTGGAGTGAACTGTATTGTGGATCTATAAGCAAGAACCACCTGGTCAGTATCTGTGTGAAAAGTGCTATGATAGTGTGAGCTTTGCTTCCCTCAGCTCCCCTCTGGCACTTGATCTCTAAAAGGCAACCGCAAGACATGAAAGTAGATCGCTTATACCTAAGCGCAGGACACAATAGAAAGAATCAGGGGCCCTCTCTTGATCCTCCCCAACTCATGGTCCACTCCTGCCCTCACTGCCCCACTACCACCAAAGAAAACAAAACATAACTAGCTGTGATTCTTTCAAGATGTAGGTGACTACTACTGTTTTGACTATGTGGTTATTTGCACAACTCGGCTGACATATTTGTCATTGTTTAAATACCTTCTTCTCTGGCTTCAGACTACCCTGGGCTAAAAACAAGTTAATGAGTAATTGAAAATGCCACCTTTGGGATAGAGGAGGGAATACTTTTGTAATAAAAATTTCTTGGCCAGACATTTAGAAATTAATTTATAATTTTAGCTAATGGTTTCTGGTGAATAAAACTAACTTACTATAACCCAAAGGTACTTAAAACAATATTAGTAATACCGCCATAAATGGGAAGGCTGCTTATAAAGGTGTGGTTATGTCCATTATCACTTGTGTTTCATTCAACAACGGATGAAGGGAACAGATTTGAAAACATTTTATCACCATTTTTCCCATGAAAAAACTGAGGCTCAGATGAATAGAGTAGCACTGTCCAAGGCCACAACAGTGGGAAGTGGCAGAGACAGAACAGGGAATCAAGCTTTAGCAGCTTAAGGTTTGTTCAAGCAATAGAACACATTTTGAGAACACTGCTGTAATTTATCCTTAGACTTGCTATCAACAGATACAAGTGGATACATTATAAGCTATAATGTATTTTGAGCCCTGCATAGGCCTCAACAACTTCCCCCATCACAAACCCATAGGGCATTTCATTCCCCTACAAATGTTCTACTCATTCTGCAGCAGGCAACACGATCCGTCCTACATCATTAATATTTTGCAGGTGTTATCCATGATAAAAGACCAAATAGAAACTTCCTCCATTGGGTTTATCCTTTTCACCAGACTGACCCACAGATGAATTTATGAAAACAAAGTGACTACCAGTGCACATTTATGAAGGCCAGACTTGGACCTTTCGAGGGACGGCTAGGCCACTGACATGTTCATCTCACCTATGTGCACAGCTTTGCTAGGAGTAGCAATGTATAGTTACACTTGATCGGGGGGGAGGGGGAGATAATAAAAACCCTTGGCTTAAAAAAATTTCCTCATTTCTGTTATTTGGAAGTTGTTATTTTTGCCTCCAGATTGAGGAGTGACTTCGGAGAGGGAAGGGAATTTATGGAGGCCAGAGCTTTGAAATCTTTTAACTGCTGTGAGATCTTTAATGGCTTTCTCCATAGTACTGCTGGGAAGAGGGGGCCTGCGAGGGGCAAGCCACTGCTTTCCCCCATAATACTTGGAGATGACAGAGAATGGTGAAAAGAACCAGCTTCACCCAGAGTTCACCTTCACCCTCAACCCCAGCAAAGGAACACATGGCAAATTCTCTATTTCTATAAAGATATCTGTTTACCACGGTCAAAACACTGCCATTTGGTTACAATATTGCTTCAAGCCTTAATCCTAAATGACACTTCATGAATTCTATTCCCCTGCTCACCACCAACCAGCTTAAAACTCTCTTATTCACATAGAGTAACAAGGAACGTTTCTGTCTTCCACAGTGTTTCCACTTCCCTCGCCCAAAGAAATGGGCTTTTGCACTATGTCCTGTTTGTGGGCCAGCTTGAGACAAGATTATGTTGTTTTTAAACTTGCAGTTATGAAGACATTAGGTTCCCTAGAATGTTCTGGCTGTACCCACAGAGAGGTGTAAGGTGGAGCAAGAACAAGTCCGGGGAGGACAAAGGGGTGGGGGAATGGTAATAGAGATGTCTCAGAGATGAGTGCTTCTTTCAGGGAGTGGCTTTGTGAGTGTACGCTCTAATTGTGCTTCCAACAGGAGGGGCGTGTGTGTGTGTGTGTACTTCTGTGCAAGAAAGAGTGGGGACTTGGTGGAGAAAGTGCAGATGCTTAGGAGGCTTAGTCATCACTTCTTGGCCAGGGACAGCTGGCCAGAGCTTGCAACGCTTCTCAGGAATCGGCCCCAGCTTAAAGCACTAGGAGTAGCTGACATCCCAAACAGCTTACAATAAGAGCTTTGAGAAGGCCATTCACTAGGAACACTGCTGATAGTATCCTGGTAAAAAGAAAGTGGACTTACTGTACCAGGTTCATCATGGATGAAGACCTGTTTTTGAAGGGCAGTCTGTACCTTGCTGTTCACACTCAAGGGTGAAATTAAATCTCTGCAGAAAATACATGAACTAGGGGTCCTGAGAAAACTAAAAAGCTTCCAGAGATTTAATAATAATAATAATTTCCTGGTCGTTTTAAATATTTGTACAACTCAATATTTGTGCTACAGTGGCTAATGTGGTGGTGCCCTGGCATCTCATACTGGAGGGCTGCTTTGAGTCCTGGCTGCTCCACTTCCAACCCAACTTCCTGCTAATGTGCCTGGGAAGGCAGTGGAAGATGGCCCAAGAACTTGGGCTCCTGCCACCCATCAGGGAGACCAGGATGGAAGCTTCAGCCTGGCCCAGCTCTGGCCATTGCGGCCATTTGGGAAATGAACCAGCTGATGAAAACTCTCCATCTCTGTCTCTGTCTCCCCCACCCCCCGCACTGCTTTGCCTTTCGAAAAATCAAGCAAACCATTAAAAAAGCCCTTTTACATTCATTAGTATATTTTATTTTCAAAATAACTCACTGAAGCAGGCGAGGCAAAGGTGATCGTGCCCATTTTATGCCTGGAAAAACTGAGGCTCAGAGAAGCTAAATAACTTACTCAAGGTCTCACTACTAGTAAATATGCAATATGCTAGGATTGGGACCCAAGCATCCCAATCAGTCACATGGATTACAGCTTTGGAGCTCTTTAACACTTCCTTGAAGCTTGCTGTTGGGTAGAGTTTGGAGGTCTGTTAGATGCCTGAAATAATACGTCTAAATATCACTTGCTGGTCATGGTGAAAAAGATCTGTTCAGTGACCAAGGGGAGATGCAAGAGGCACTGATCATATTCTGAGCTATGTGCTTTATTCGCAAGTCATTTGTTGAAGGAGAAATTTGGAGTACTAAATGAAAAGGTGGTAAATGCACATGGCATTCCAAGTCTAGTTGACTAAATAAATGGATGTTGATGAATTATTATACCAGATTGCATCTCGCCAGATGCCAGATAAAATTATATAATAGCTGACCAAGGTGTATAGCCCGTTGTCCCAACTAGCAATAGTGCCATGTGCCTAACTGATTGACAATGAGTCTCCTCTCTATAAGCAGCATTTTAAAGGAGACCCAAGGAACTTCAGGCTGGTGGGATCACTGAACAAGTTAGGCAAATGTAACGTACTGGGGGCAAGGAGTCAGTTTTCCTGTTAATTAAATAAACAACCATTTATGTAGTTTTCACAGTTTACAAAGCACTAAGGATTAGTCATGCTTAACAAATTGACTAGAATTTTTTGAGAGAATAAATGTACACGTGGACAAGGGAAACCAGGGATGTAAACTATTTAGATTTTTGAACAGGCCCTTGTCAAGGTGCCACATCAAGCACTCCTTAAAAAGTGAAGGCACCATGGAATTGTAGAACTGTTGAAATGGACCAGCAGTGGCTTATAAATGAAGATGATAATGGAGAAGTACGAACAGTGATGTATACTGGGAATCAGTGCTGGGGGCAGATAATATTCTAGTGAATCATATGGACAGCCTTTAGACGACCCCAAGTTTTCCACATACAGGTTTTAGTATCCCTTATCTGGAATGCTCAGAACCAGAGGGCTTCAGGTTTTGGAGTTGTTTTTTGGAGTATTTACATAGACTTTTACCAGTTGAGCATCCCAATCTGAAATTGTCTTATAGAGTTTTGAGTTAAGAATGTTCAGCAAGTAGCAAAATGCAAAGCCATCTTGAGGCTTTTTACAATTGCACTGCTGAGCAGACAACAGTCTCAGTAGGGGCTGGTGCTATGGTATAGTGGGCTAAGACTCTGCCTGAAGTGCCGGCAACCCATATGGGTGCCGGTTCAAGACCCAGCTGCTCTACTTCTGGTTCAGCTCTCTGCGAATGGCCTTGGAAAGCAGTGGAAGATAGACCAAGTGCTTGGGCCCCTGCATCTGCATGAGAGGCCCTGAAGAAGCTCCTGGATCCTGGCTTTGGATTGGCCCAGTTCTGGCTGTTGTGGCCATTTGGGGAGTGAGCCAGTGGATGGAAGACTTCTCTCTCTGTCTCTCCTTTCTGTATCTGTGATTCTGCCTCTCAAATAAATCTTTAAAAAAAGAGTCTGAGTAGACTTGCTCAAGGACTGACCTCTGAAACCTGACTGCCTTCTTCTGACTCCTAACTCTGCCATTAGTGATTGTGAGCTTAAGGAAGTCACTATCTCTTCAAGCATCAGGTTTCTCACCTATAAAGTGAAAACAATAATAACCCCTAGTTCACAGTGGTGTTGTGAAAATGATATGAGAGACTGTGAACTTCTAGCAAACTATTTGGTGTATAGTCAGTATCCAATACACATTAGCTCCTATTTTTTAAGATTTATTTATTTGTTTGTTTTAAAGATTTACTTTATTTGACAGACAGAGTTACAGAAAGAGGTAGAGACAGAGAGAGAGGTTTTCCATCTGCTGGTTCACTTCTCAGATGGCCACAATGGTCAGAGCTGCACTGATCCGAAGCCAGGAGCCAGGAACTTCCTCCAGGTGCAGGGACCCAAGGACTTGGGCCATCTTCTACTGCTTTCCCAGACCATATCAGAGAGCTGGATTGAAAGTGGAGCAGCCGGGTCTCGAACCGGCACCCATATGGGATGCCGGCGCTTCAGGCCAGCATTAACCTGCTGTGCCACAGTGCTAGCCCCTACATACATTAATTTTAAAAACTCAACAACTTTGCATTAAAGTAGCCTGTAGCTCTATTCTTCTAGTTTTCTCTTAAAGAGAGGAATTGGGCCATCTTCTACTGCTATCCCACGCCATAGCAGAGAGCTGGATCAGAAGAGGAGCAGCCGGGACTAGAATTGGCGCCCATATGGGATGCCAGTGCTTCAGGCCAGGGCTTTAACCCACTGCGCCACAGCACCAGCCTGTATTTATTTATTTGAAAGTCAGAGTTACACAGAGAGAGGGGAGGGGAAGGGAGAAGAGGTGAGAGGAGAAGGGAGGGGAGGGGAGGAGAGAGAGCAGAGGGGAGGGGAGGTGGAAGGGGAGGGGAGAGGGGAGGTGGAAGGGGAGAGGGAAGGGGAGAGAGGAGAGGGGAGGTGGGAGGGGAGAGAGGAGGTGGGAGGGGAGAGGGAAGAGGGGAGATGGGAGGGTGAGGGGAGAGGGGAGGGCAAGGGAGAGAGGAGGAGAGGGAAGGGGGAGGGGAGAGGGGAGGGAGGGTGGGAGGGGAGAGAGGAGGGGAGGGGAGGAGGAGGGGAGGTGAGGGAAGGGGGAGAGGGGAGGTGAGGGGAGAGAGGAGGGGGGGAGAGGAGAGGTGAGGGGAAGGGAGAGAGGAGGTGAGGGGAAGGGAGAGAGGAGGGGAGGGAAGGGGGAGAGGGGAGGGGAGGGGAGAGTGGAGGGGAGGGGAAGGGAGAGAGGAGGGGAGGGGAGGGGAAGGGAGAGAAGAGGGGAGGGAAGGGGGAGAGGGGAGGGGAGGGGAGAGAGGAGGGGAGGGGAAGGGAGAGAGGAGGGGAGGGGAAGGGAGAGAGGAGGGGAGGGAAGGGGGAGAGGGGAGAGAGGGGAGGGGAGAGAGGGGAGGTGAGGGGAGGGGTCTTTCCTTTCATCCACTGGTTCATTCCCCAACTGGCTGCAATGGCCTGAGCTGTGCTGATCCAAAGCCAGGAGCCAGGAGCTTCCTTTGGATCTCCCACGTGAGTGCAGGGGCCCAAGGGCTTAGGCCATCTTCCACTGCTTTCCCAGGCCATAGCAGAGAGTGGGATCAGAAGTGGAGCAGCTGGGACTTGAACTCGCGCCCATATGGGATGCCAGCACTGCATGTAGTGGCTTTAACCTGTTATGCCACAGCGCCAGCTCCATTTACTTTTTATGCTTTTTTCTTTTTAAATTATTTACTTGACAGAGAGAAAGATCCCATCTACTGGTTCACTTCCCAAATTCCTCAATGACTCAATGATCCCAAGCTGGGCCAGGGACTAAAGTTTGGAGCCAAAAACTCAATCCAGGTTTCCTACATGGGTACAAGGAGCCCAATCACTTGAACTGTCACCACTGCCTCCAGGGGTCTGCATTAGCATGAAGCTGGAGCCAGGAGCTGGGAGCCAGACATCAAACCCAGGCCGTGGAATATGATCATCTCAACCGTTATGCCACTCTCTTCTCCATGAATTCGCTGAAGACTCCTTGTATGGTATATGCTGTGCTAGATACTTTGTAAATCTTCCCCTCTATCAAATCCTACAATCGTCCAGTGAAATTAGGGTTATGATTCCCATCCCATAGGTGAGGGACAAAGGACTTATAGAGGAGACTAAGAAACATCTCCTAGGTCATGCTAGCTCCTAAGTAGAGTCAGAATTCAAATACAGGCCTGTTCTACCCCCAGACCTAATTTTTTGGCCCTGCATCATACTTGAATTTCACTTTGAAGGGTAGGTCTAATTTAAGAGGGCAGACAAGGGGTATTTCCAGACAGAAATAGACATGGACAATGGTATGAAGATAGAAATAAGGATGGTATGTTGTGGAGCACAAATATGGCTGCTACCAACATGGAGAGTTCTAGTGGAAGGAAATTAAGGGGCTAGTGCTAGGCAATTAAGTTCATAAGGGTAGTTTAGGCTACACCGCAGGGCCCTCAAAAACTGCTAAGGAGTCTGAACTTTATCCTCAAGACAATGGGGACAGGATGAAGGAAGCTGAACTAGGGATAGGTTTGAGATGCTTTAGAAAGATTAACTTGACAGCTGTGCAAGACGAATTTGACAGAATCTTCTGCCTGGGTCGATGATTCTTGGTTCTCTAATCTGCTAGCCTAATGCTCTCAATACTCCTGCCTTGGCCCAGAAATCTGGAGACCACTTAGGATGTAACTGCAGTAGCACATGCAGGAGGGTGGAGGGAGGGAGTAGGCAGGACGTAGTAACAGAAGCAGAAAAAATTACAAAGAAAGAAAGGATAAGGATTTGTTGCCCAACTGTGTAGGAAGGGTACAGGAGAAGAAAGAATCAAAGATGACTTTAGATTCATGCCTCCGTGATAGAGAGAACAATGGTGACATTAGAAAAATGTGGGAGATGTGGAAGGGTAGCTCAGCATTGTACACAAGACTGGCAATAATGATTTTATGTTAGTTCCATAACGGTATAATAATTAAAGAATGTTTCTTGTACATCCCTGGTATGCAGGGATGGTTCAACATTCGCAAATCAATCAATGTGATTCACCACATTAACAGACTGCAGAAGAAAAACCATATGATTATCTCAATTGATGCAGAGAAAGCATTTGATAAAATTCAACACCCTTTCATGATGAAAACTCTAAGCAAATTGGGTATAGAAGGAACATTCCTCAATATAATCAAAGCAATTTATAAAAAACCACAGCCAGCATCCTATTGAATGGGGAAAAGTTGGAAGCATTTCCACTGAAATCTGGCACCAGGCAGGGATGCCCACTCTCACCACTGCTATTTAACATAGTTCTGGAAGTTTTAGCCAGAGCCATCAGACAAGAAAAAGAAATCAAAGGAATACAAATCAAGAAGGAAGAAGTCAAACTATCCCTCTTTGCAGACGATATGATTCTGTACTTAGAGGATCCAAAGAACTCTACTAAGAGACTATTGGAACTCATAGAGGAGTTTGGCAAAGTGGCAGGATATAAAATCAATGCACAAAAATCAACAGCCTTTGTATACACAAGCAATGCCATGACTGAGAAAGAGCTGCTAAGGTCAATCCCATTCACAATAGCTACAAAAACAATCAAATACCTTGGAATAAACTTAACCAAGGACGTTAAAGATCTCTACGATGAAAATTACAAAACCTTAAAGAAAGAAATAGAAGAGGATACCAAAAAATGGAAAAATCTTCCATGCTCATGGATTGGAAGAATCAACATCATCAAAATGTCCATTCTCCCAAAAGCAATTTATAGATTCAATGCAATCCCAATCAAGATACCAAAGACATTCTTCGCAGATCTAGAAAAAATGATGCTGAAATTCATATGGAGGCACAAGAGACCTCGAATAGCTAAAGCAATCTTGTACAACAAAAACAAAGCCGGAGGCATCACAATACCAGACTTCAGGACATACTACAGGGCAGTTGTAATCAAAACAGCATGGTACTGGTACAGAAACAGATGGATAGACCAATGGAACAGAACTGAAACACCAGAAATCAACCCAAACATCTACAGCCAACTTATATTTGATCAAGGATCTAAAACTAATTCCTGGAGCAAGGACAGTCTATTCAATAAATGGTGCTGGGAAAACTGGATTTCCACGTGCAGAATCATGAAGCAAGACCCCTACCTTACACCTTACACAAAAATCCACTCAACGTGGATTAAAGACCTAAATCTTCGTCCTGACACCATTAAGTTATTAGAGAACATTGGAGAAACCCTTCAAGATATTGGCACAGGCAAAGAGTTTCTGGAAAAGACCCGGGAGGCACAGACAGTCAAAGCCAAAATCAACTATTGGGATTGCATCAAATTGAGAAGTTTCTGTACTGCAAAAGAAACAGTCAGGAGAGTGAAGAGACAACCGACAGAATGGGAAAAAATATTTGCAAACTATGCAACAGATAAAGGGTTAATAACCAGAATCTACAAAGAGATCAAGAAACTCCACAAAAACAAAACCAACAACCCACTTAAGAGATGGGCCAAGGACTTCAATAGACATTTTTCAAAAGAGGAAATCCAAATGGCCAACAGGCACATGAAAAAATGTTCAAGGTCACTAGCAATCAGGGAAATGCAAATCAAAACCACAATGAGGTTTCACCTCACACCGGTTAGAATGGCTCACATACAGAAATCTACCAACAACAGATGCTGGCGAGGATGTGGGGAAAAAGGGACACTAACCCACTGTTGGTGGGAATGCAAACTGGTCAAGCCACTATGGAAATCAGTCTGGAGATTCCTCAGAAACCTGAATATAACCCTACCATTCGACCCAGCCATCCCACTCCTTGGAATTTACCCAAAGGAGTTTAAATTGATAAACAAAAAAGCGGTCTGCACCCTAATGTTTATTGCAGCACAATTCACAATAGCCAAGACCTGGAACCAACCTAAATGCCCATCAACGGTAGACTGGATAAAGAAATTATGGGATATGTATTCTTTAGAGTACTATACCGCAGTAAGAAACAACGAAATCCAGTCATTTGCAACAAAATGGAGGAATCTGGAACACATCATGCTGAGTGAAGTAAGCCAGTCCCAAAGGGACAAATACCATATGTTCTCCCTGATCGGTGACAACTGACTCAACACCAAAAAGGAAACCTCCTGAAGTGAAATGAACACTATGAGAAATGGTGACTTGATCAGCATAGCTCTGACTGCTAATGGACAACTTAATACATTATCCCTCATAGTATTTTTTTTTGTCTGTTCTACTTAATATGACTGGTTTAATTCTGTAATTATCACACAGTTATTCTTAAGTGTTGAAAATTAACTGAAATGTGATCCCTGTTAAACATAAGAGTGGGAATAAGAGAGGGAAGAGATGTATAATTTGGGACATGCTCGGGCTGACTTGCCCCAATTGGTAGAGTTGGAAACATACCAGGGGATTCCAATTCAATCCCATCAAGGTGGCATGTGCCAATGCCATCTCACTACTCCAAGTGATCAATTTCAGTTCACAATTGATCATAATGAAAGGACTAAGAGTCAAAGGGAGCACATAATCAAGTCTAGTATCTGCTAACACCAACCGATAGAATAAATAAAGGGGAGAGTGATCCAACATGGGAAGTGAGATACTCAGCAGACTCATAGAATGGCGGATGTCCTAAATAGCACTCTGGCCTCAGAATCAGCCCTAAAGGCACTCGGATCTGGCTGAAAAGCCCATGAGAGTATTTCAGGCATGGAAAGCCAAGACACTCTGGCAAAAAGATCTCTGTGAGTGAGATCCCAGTGGAAAGAACAGGTCTTCAAAGAGGGAGGTGCCTTTCTCTGAAGGGAGGAGAGAACCTCCACTTTGACTATGACCGTGTCTAAACAAGATAAGAGTCGGAGAACTCAAGGGGCTTCCATAGCCTTGGAAACTCATAACTGGTGCATAGGGAGATTACTGATGCCATAAACAGGAGTGTCAATTGGTAAAGTCAACAACAGGAGTCACTGTGCACTTACTCCTCATGTAGGATCTCGGTCCTTAACGTGCTGTACACTGAGGCTTAATGCTATAACGAGTACTCAAACAGTATATTTCACTTTGTGTTTCTATGGGGGTGCAAACGACTGAAATCTTTACTTAATGTACACTAAACTGATCTTCTGTAAAAAAAAAAAAAAAAAAAAAAGAAAAGAAAGAAATTTTCAATTCCCAACTTGACTCTCACTGGGATTAAACATGACAATAGGTTTGATCTGATTTCATCATCATTTAAAAAAAATCATCTATTATTTTTCACTTTATGTTTCTGTGTGGGAGCAAACTGTTGAAATACTTATTTAAGGTATACTAAGCTGATCTTCTGTATATTAAGATAATCGAAAATGAATCTTGATGTGAATGGAAGGGGAGAGGGAGTGGGAAAGGGGAGGGTTGTTGGTGGGAGGGACGGTATGGGGGGGGAAGCCATTGTAACCTATGAGTCGTACTTTGGAAATTTATATTCATTAAATAAAAGATAAAAAAAAAAAAAAAAAAGAATGTTTCTTGTAATATTATGTACAGAAGCTAGGAGGTAAAATCAATCTACGTGTCCACAGATTGGATGAATACATAAAGAAATTGCAGTATAAACAAATAGTGGAATATTATTCAGCCTTAAAAAATGGAAATTCTTGGGGCTGGCACTGTGGCGCAGTGGGTTAACGCCCTGGCCTGAAGTGCCGGCATCCCATATGGGCGCCGGTTTGAGACCTGGCTACTCCACTTCTGATCCAGCTCTCTGCTACGGCCTGGGATATCAGTAGAAGATGGCACAAGTCCTTGGGCCCCTGCACCTACATGGGAGACTGGGAGGAAGCTCCTGGCTCCTGGCTTCAGACCAGTACAGCTCTGGCCATTGCGGCCATCTGGGGAGTGAACCATTGGATGGACACCTCCCTCTCTCTCTGCCTCTCCTCTCTGTGTAACTCTGACGCAAATTAATAAACAGATCTTTTTTAAAAAATGGAAATTCTGCCATGTGCAACATAAGAAGAAAACTTGAGGCCATTATGCTAAAGAAAATAAATTGCTTGCAGAAGGAAAAATACTGCAGACTCCGCTTTATATGACGTAGCTAAAGCAGTCAAACTCAGAGAAGCAGTAAGTAAAATCATGGTTGCCAAGGCCCAGGGGAAGGTTCAGAAATGAGGAATTGTTCAATGGATGTACAATTTGAGTCACGCAACCTGAAAAAGTTCTAGAGATCTGCTGTAGAACAATATTCAAGCAACTAACAGTATTGTACACTTGAGAATTTGTTAAAAGGGCAGATTTGGAGGCATGTGTTAACCCCATATCCTATATTGGAAGACCTAGTCCCAGATATTTTGCCTCTGGTCCTGCTTCCTCCTAAGCCACTGAGGAGGCAGCAGATGGTGGCCCGAATACTTTAATTCTTGCCACCCACATGGGAGATGCAGACAGAGATGCAGATAGCTCTTGGTTTTGGCCTGGCCCAGTCTTGGCTGTTGCAGGCATTTGAGTAGTGAACCAGCAGATGGAAGATCTCTTTCTATCTGTCTCTCCCCCTCTTTCTGTCACTGTGACTTTCAGATAAATAAATCGTAAAAAAAGGAGGAACAGAGTTCATGTTTGATGTTTGATGTTTTGACTCCATGAAAAAAAAACAACTTAAACAAGTCATAAAACAAAAATTGAAAGAGGGAGAGTGGATAAGATCTGCGTTCTCCCTAGAGATGGGGGAACGGCCAGAGGCTTAAGAAGAAATCTCTGGATAGTAGCCAGTTTCAGGGTAGGATTAGGAAGCAGAGTTAGTGAAGGAAAGAGGTTGCAAAAGAGATAAGAGCATGCAGTGTCTCGGAGGCCATAAGAGATAGAGTTCCAAGGAAAAGGCTGTGTACCCTACGAAAGAGCACGATACTGGAAGCCTCAAGATGCGATTTACATTTCCCGTTCTTTCATCTAGGGAAATCACATTTCTCCTCTGAGCCTTAGGCTTCTAAATCTGTAAAATGGAAGAACGCCTGTTCCTATGAAAGTACTTTGAAAATTCTGATAAGCCATACAAATGTTGTTGTGCCTCCTTGGCCTTGGCGGCCCTGTATTATTTTTCTACTGCTAGCGTTGTTTCTCCCTAGCTCTGCAGTTATGTGTCACAGCCTATCTATGTTAGACTGTATGTGAGAAAACAAGCGACGTGAGGTTCTAAGAAGACAAGGTCAGCTGATGGCTCTTCTTCTGAAAGCTTTCACAAGAGACTCAAGGCTGCATTTCTTCTTTTGCATCTCTTTTTAAAACTGATAAGAACCAAACAAATCTCCAACAGGAAACAGGGCCCACGGATTATGTAGGTTCACATTAGACAACAAGAAAACAGAAACTACCCTTTTAATCCACCCAGGGCTGAAGATTTTTTTTAAAGCCTATCTCAAAACTTCACTTTTTTGAATATAGACTTCCCTTGGAATTATTTGATGGCATTGTGTGCTGCAGGAATTTTACACACATTAGAGAGAGCAGATTCAACTGACTTTTAAACGTCTGAGCATTACCACCTTATCCGAGCTTTGAGCCAGCACGAATCAGTTACCTGCAAGGAAGCGGAGCTGATTCTTCACTTTCATCATTCCATCACCAGAGCCTCCAATGCACTCATCCTCATCGTCGCCGCAGTCTCCGCTCTCAAGCCCTTCCTCATCCAGGTTTTTATCGAGAATTCTACCTTTGGGCACAGACATGGTTCTCAGGAGCTGAAAGAAGACAATAAGGAATGTAGCAGCTCTTCGTGGTTCTCAGCTAGGTGTCGAACGGCGTGTTACTAACAGGACACATGAAGAATTCTAAAGGAACTGCAGATTCTTTCAAATAATTGTATTTCCATTTAAACACAGGTGAACTGCTTTTACTCTTAAGTGTTTCATACTTCTGGAGCCCTCATTACCACTGACATGATTCTCCACTCTTCATTCTACTTACAGGGCGCAGTAACCACATACAGTCACCATGCTAGGACAACTTACTGATGAGGAACTTAACACATGACAGGCAAAGCACATAAATAGGCCAGGAGGATATCAAGATCAGAAAAGATGTGCATGGAGTCGCCCATCACCATATTTACAGCCACTGAAACAACAAAGGTTCCTCATCAAATGAAGAGAATAGCAGTACCATTTTACATGTTTTATTTTTTTTAAAAATATTTATTTATTTTTCATCTTATTTGAAAGGCAAAGAAACAGAAATCTTCCATCCACTGGCTCATTCCTCAAATACCTGCAACAGCCAGGGCTGGGACCAGACTGAAGCTAGGAATCCAGGACTCAGCCCAGAGCCTCCATGTGGGTGGCAGGGAACCAAGTACTTGAGCCATCATTTGCTGCCTCCCAGGGAGTACATTAGCAGGGAGCTCCAATCACAAGCAGAGCCAAGACTCAAACAAGACACTGGGATATGGAATGCAGGCATCTTGACCACTGCACCAAACATCTGCCTGTTTTCTTTTTGTAAGGAAAGGAAGAAAGCTCAAAATGTTCTTTCCTAGCCAAAATCCTGTAACAATGTTGGAGAAGCCAACACACCTACTATCTTCTTGTCTATCACCAGCTCCATGGTACTCTAATGCTTCCTTTTTCTAACCCCCCCCACCTCCTCTACCCCTCACACTACATTTAAATTTACAATATATAAACATAGGCTAAGATAAGCTAGATTAGAGGTACTCAAACATTTTAGCCCCATGTCTCCTTTATGTATACACTGAGGACTCCAGAGAATTTTTCTGTGTGTTAGTTTTATCTATCAACGTTTACCATCTTAGATATTATGAGAAGCTAAAATATATGTATTTAATAGCTCATTTAAACATAATAATCAACCCATAAAGTGTTAACCTAAACATTTTATTTATTTATTAATTACATTTTATTTATTTGAGAGGCCAAGAACAGACAGACAGGGAAAGCTCCTAACTTCTCGTTCACTCTCTAAATGCCTGCAACAGTTGGGCCAAAGCTACTAGAAGTTGGGAACTCAATCTAGTTCTTCCATGTAGGTGGCAGGAACCAAACTAGTTGAGCCAGGCCTATGTCCTCCCAGGGTTTGTATTAGCAAGAAGCTGGAATCAGGAGCAAAGCCAGAGACCAAATCCTGGTACTCTGTGGGACATGGACATCCTAACCAGCATCATAACCACTAGGCCAAACATCCACCCCAACATAACATTTTAAAATGAGGAATAAACACATTTAGCCAGAAATAAAAGAATTAGTAGGAAGAACAGCATTGCTTTATGTTTTTGCAAATCTCTTTAATGTTTGGCTTAATATAAGATAGCTAGATGATCATATCTGCTCTTTAATCTGTTGTGATATGTTGTTTTGGTTGAAATATTCACAGAAAAATCCAGCTTCCCACAGACATGCAGTGAGAAAATAGCAAAGTATTTTAGTACATCAGATAATGATGGGTATTTTTCTGATAATACCTAAAAACTCCACAAGTAGCTGCAATGTAGAATATGAAACCATACAAATTAACACTTCATACTCTTACATTAAAGCCCATTGGTATGTTTAAGACTTTGAACGAGCCTTTTACTCATTTTTGTATAATCATGAATGGATCATCTGGAATATATTGGCTCATGGAGCTATGCAGGTCTGCTAAATGTAGACACTTTTCATTATATAAAAAATTCACTTTTGCTAATATCATCTCCAATCTCATCTCACAAAAGTCTTTAAGTGTTGGAACACTTTCAAGCTCATGGTGGCAAACACAAGTTTTCAAAAATTTTATTTTCTCTTGAAAGCTCAAATTTTAATCATGGGCAATACTGCCGGTTGTTTTCTTTGAGCTGACAAGCTCTCTTGTTCCTTTCCAAGAAAACGTCTAGCAAATCCTCAAGTCTGTATAACCATAGTTTGTCAGTCATTCTTTCAAGTAATAATGAAAAAAAGAGAGACTAGTTCAGCTCACAGCTCAAATCATCTCACAAGTGCTTTTCCTTGAGACATACATTGAGACACAGTTTGCAGCATAGATACTTTAAGTATACTCCCCATTTCATGACACAGAATATTCAAAACTTGGATTCAAGCATTGAGGTGTAATAAAAGTATGTTTTTTAAACAATTTTCGCAATGATGTCCTTAAGGGAAATCGCCTTTGATTTTCCTACAAGTATATGCTAGTGAAGATTACAATGACTGAACGCATCTTTGTGTATGACATTTGTGTATGTCATAGACTACCTAAATTGATTTTTTTTGGTTTGGATTTTTTTTTTTGAAGAAAGAGAGAGAAAGAGAGAAAGAGAGAGAGAGAGAGAGAATTTCCCCCTTCTACTGGTTCACTTCTCAAATGCCCTCAACATTGGGCCAGGCCAAATGCAGGAGCCGGGAACTCAATCCAGGTTTCCCACATGGATATCACGGACCCAAGTATTTGAGTCATCACTGCTGCCTCCCAAGGGGGTGTATCAGCAGGAAGCCAGAATAGCGAATGGAGCAGGCACTTGAAGTCAGGCACTCCAATATGGGATGCAACCAGCACAAGTAGTGTCTTAATCACTAGGCCAAACGTCTGCCTCTAGAATTTTTTACATGGAGGAATTTGTGGCTAGGTGTAGACTTAAGAGCTTGCACTGTCTCAAACATACCTCACATCTGTACATTTGATTCATACCTTTAGTAAACACTGAGAAAAACTGTGAGCTATTATTCATTTCTGTTTATTGAAAACCCTCCATCATTTCAAGCCAAGTTCCAATGTTATGTCATTAATAATATCTTCTTCCTGGCAGATGGTCATTATAGTTCTCCCTTGCCCACCACTGTTCCCTTTATCTGAACCTCCTACATACTACCTTCTTTTTTTTTTTTTTTGACAGGCAGAGTTAGACAGTGAGAGAGAGAGACAGAGAGAAAGGTCTTCCTTCCATTGGTTCATCCCCCAAACGGCTGCTATAGCCGGTGCTGCGCTGATCCGAAGCCAGGAGCCAGGTGCTTCTTCCTGGTCTCCCATGCAGGTGTAGGGGCCCAAGCACTTGGGCCATCCTCCGCTGCCCTCCCGGGCCACAGCAGAGAGCTGGACTGGAAGAGGAGCAACCAGGACTAGAACCCGGCGCCCATATGGGATACCGGTGCCACAAGTGGAGGATTAGCCTAGTGAGCCGCGGCACCTGCCTAATACTACCTTCTATATGCAACCTGGTATTTTTGCATAAGACTTATCTCCATACCATGCTATGAGCTGCCCAGAAATTCCATCTTATAGATTTTTGAATCCCATATCATTTAAGGCAGTGTCTGGCGAGTAGTAGGCGCTCAGCAAATGTGCTACTGAACTAAAGTGGAATGAAGTGACATGGTATCTTTAATTATTTAAAAGCTACCTCCACAACCTCATAAAGAAGGACCAAGCCAAGTCCAAGGTTAATTATAGGAGAACTTGTGAATGAATAGCTAAACGCCTTTGGATGGCCCTCGCTAAGACCTGTAGCTAATCTTTGACAGGCCATTTTCCAACCTCATGTACAATGCCCCCAGTATTCTCCAGTAGCTCAGTTGAAAACAAAGTGTAATTTAAAAAACAAAACAAAACAAACCTTTAAAACTTTGCCAGTGAGGTTACCCCTTTAGGTCTTAAATTACTACCATTTTGGAGACAACTTCTGCATTGAAGAAGGGTATGGTACGCTTTTAAGTTATTTTGCACAGAGAGCTACTGATGAGCCTAACCTTCACATCAGCGTGCTGAAAGAAGGGTAACGGGTCATAGAGGAGGAATTGCCAGCAAGGATTGTGGATTTAGTGCAGCCTGGAATTTGGCCCAGAAATCAAATCAGCTAATTACAATTCACAATATTGACCTTTTTTGTTCACTCTCTCACTCTTTACAATGTCTCTCGGTCTGAACTCTCATTTTATAAAAAAGAAAATTATGAGAGGCTTGCACTCAAATATCAGGTAAATTTAGGGACCGAATGCTTTCAGTTAACTGTTTGCCCTTTCAAAGCACATTGTACTATTAGCTTTCTAAATGCCAAGACTCAGAATAATGATTATCAATGTATACTATTTTATTAAAACACATGTCTGACTATTTTACTCCACTGCCCCCTTTGCCATTCCATAAAACTGACTCTTAGGCTATGCATTGCTTTCTGCATAGAGGATACTTGCTTATACTAAGGTAATTCATAATCCAGCTTTTACTATAGCCCCTACCCACTAAACAACTCTATTTTAGCCAATGAAATTTTTGTAGCTACCTAAGCCTATATAGTTCACTTTATTGTAGAATCTAATATTTTGAGCATATAAGTATCAGATAGAATATAAAGTGAAAAGAAAGAAAAATGAGGGGAAAAACTCAATTCTCAAACTCTAACAATGTTTGTGTTTTAAAGCTAGCTTTTTCAATGCCTTTTTAATATTTCTTTTTACATAGTTGAACTCGGATTTTGGAATTAGACAGATTTGGGTTACAATCCTGGTTTTTCTACTTATTAAATCTGTATTTTCAGAGGAGGTATTCAATCTCCCTAAGCCTTAGTCTCCTCATCTGTAAAACAAGTGAAATGATTGCTGCTCCTGCAAATGTTGTAATGAGTAGATACGATAAATGGAATGCTTTCAGTGTGCTAAAGCATCTAGTCACTAAGGAGTTTATCAAAATTTACTTAATCATTTTCCTAATATTGAATATTCTCAATATTTCCAGTTCTGTTGTTTTTATAAACAAAGATATAATCATCAGGAACATTCACATTACCTTTTACATATTTTAGATTGTTTCCTTAGTAAGATTACAGGGTCAAGATTTTTGAGAATAATTGTATTTCATGGGAGTGCATCTCCAACTTCCATGAGAATCACCTCGGATGCATGTTAAAAGTCAAGCTCCCTGGCTTCTGATTTAGAAGGTCTTGGACACAGTGCATAGATCTGCATTTTAGACTATCCCTGTCCCCCCATCTCACTGTGAGTGATTCATACATCCACCCTTTAACAAAAATTCCTCCAACATTACTCCATTTCCCAGAAACCCTCTGAAATCATCTTTGGACAGGAGTCACCTTAGCACCATGTATGTTAGAATTCTTAATACCTGCTCTTCAAACCATTTTTAAAAAATAAATGCAATCGGATAATTTCCTTTGCACTGAGGTATGGACATCATGACCTTCTGTCTTTGTAGCTAATGAAAATGCCCTTTGTATAAAGGTGGATGACTTCATTCGATTTGGAGGGGACACACTTGAAGCTGGCCTTGAACAGATACTCAGAGTTGTGTGATAAAAGGAAACAAAAAGCCTAGAATAATTGCTCAAGAAAATTAGAAATACAGTATAAGAGAAAAAAACTTCCTGGAATACGGCAATTCCATATTCTTAAAGGCATGGGACAACACAATTTGGCCAAATCTCTTTATGTGCTTGGTCAACAAGAGCACAGAGATCAAAGGACACACTTGTTCTTAGAGGGATCAAATAGGCTGAAATTAGACCAGTGAGAGCAGCAAGTCTGATCTGTGTATACTGTACAAATACTGTGCCTCTTGGAATGATCTTGACTGCAAAGATATGAACCTTATCAGCCACACACTGTGCTGGGGCTTAACATATGTTCTCTCACATAATCCTCTTCACCAATTTGTGTAACAGGGAAGACTGCCAGCCCCATTTCCCACATTAGGGGAGGATACCAAGGCTCAGAGAGAGGACATGCCTTGACAAAGTCATTAGTAAAGGATCAAGATCGCATTACAAACAGCATCCTCTTCCCCAAATTCCAGAACTCTTCAAGAAAAACAAGTCTTAGGGAAGATATCAACTAATGGGGCCTTCATTCCACATTTTTTTTTTTTGCCATCTTGCCTGCCTTTACCCTCACATAACTTCCAATAAAATCCCACTTTCTCAGATGTTGGGCTTTAACTATAACTTGATGGGAAAGCCCTTTAGTATTGGGTAGGAGGATGGGAAGGAGATAAGCATTTCACAACACTTCCTGCTGGTTTCCCCGCCTTGCTATCTACTGTGTCTCAAATAACCCACCTATCTCATCCTGAACGGGATGGTTTTTCAAAAGCTTCAGACAGCTGGTTAGGATGCAACGAAAAATTCCATCACTGCTCCTACACAGTTAAAGAGTTTTCTTGACTTTGAGCTCTTCCCCATTTTCAAAAATAAAGGATAAGTAAGAAAACACATACTGCAAATACGAGGCTGGTTACATATTTTGAGGATTCAGCTGGTTTTGTCTCTTGTGGCTATTCACATACCTTCTCTAGGCATTTTTTAATATCTGGAATCCAGGTTACATTTTAAGGCTATTAAGCTGGGCTTACAAAACTGATTTTGAGCAATTTGGATGCTTAGCTTTGTACAACCTGCAAGGAATGCTTTGGGGGCCCGGCTTTCCGTGTCCACAGCAATGTAAACACATGCTTTACTGTTTGTATTTGAGTAGCATAAGCTAATGGGAAACAAATGTGGTGACTCCAATGAATCCCAGCTTTTTTCGAATTCTATTATTTATACGTTGTGCACATCCACAAGGCCGAGCACGTGACCTCTGCTTGGCATGCACACTTTCTTTGAACAAATGCACCAAACCCCAGCCACAACTAATTGGAAACAATTGCAACTCTGTACATTTGAGATGAAGCCAGAACCCAAATGTATGGGGCAAGAATTAATGGCTATATGTGCACTTCAGACGCTAGAGTGAGGGCAATAAAGTCTAGGCGTTAAGAGTGTGAGCTTTGGAATTTGACCAGCAGAGTTTTCTATCTCGACTTAACCTAATCAATGTGTGCCTTTGGACAAGTCACTTAAATTCTCTGAGCTTCAGAATCCTCACCTGTAGAATGGGGTATAATACTCTTTATTAACTTTGTAAGATTGTAGAAGTACTAGGTGAAATAGTACCATTCACCTTTCACATTCTCTCATAGAACTTTCCACAGCTTGCAATTATATATTCCCTTGTTGCACCCCCACTAGACTAACAGAAGGGATAATGGTCTGTTTCGATTACCAGTGTCTAGCACAGGATTTGGTACAAAGTGAAGTAATGTTCAATAAATATTCATTAAATGGATGAATGAACGCATAACTAGAATAATGCATGTACAGTGCTTAGCACATTGCCTGGCAACATAATAAGTTCTTGGACATGTTAACTCTGCTACTCAGGATAATGATGATGATCTTGAGAAGAAGAAAGAGGGGGGAGAAGAAAAGAGGAGGAGGAGCAGCAGCAGCAGCAGCAGCAGCAGCAATGGCAGCAGCCACAGCAGCAGACACGAAGAGCCTGCTACAAATGCCTTGTAAGGCAAAACAACTATAGCTCCATGGCCACACACTGAGGCCCCAGGAAGGCTGGGTGGAATTTATGTGAGAGTCTGAAAAAAAAAAAAACCCTTCTGGATATTCCCAGTAAGATAAGGATCTAAGCATCAAGGTTGAATGCAGAGATGTTTAGTAATGAAGAGCAAAGAGAGCTGCTAGAGGCTTTGCTTCCAGCTGGTCTCAGCAAGGCCACCCCGTGATCCCAGACACTCTCATCTGGGCCTTTCTTCCACAACCGCCTCTTAGCCCCAGCACACACTTTCTCTACCGCTCCCAGCTTCCCTGATTCTCACTTACTTTGCGTTTGGCAATGTAGCACTAAAATATATGCAAATAACTCTCTCAATTCAATACGTACCTGGAGATGTGAAGGAAGCAAACCCTGCATGGAATAAAAACCACTTCCTCAATGGTAGAAGAGGTCCTGTGCAGTTTTAGAAAACTGACTACTACCTCAAAGTAGAATATTTCCAGTAATATTACCAATAGGTTTTCAGGCTCTCAAGAGTTTTATTCTTTTCTAAGTGGAGGCATAGCATGGTAGTGAAGGTGCCTACTCTGGAGTCAGGAAACTTGGGTTCAAATCTAAACTATCACTTATAAGCCTTTGAATTGTAAACAAGTTATTTAAGATTTATTTATTTATTTGAAAATCAGAGTTACACAGAGAAGGAGCAGCAGTGAGAGAGAGAGAGAGAGAAAGAGAAGTCTTCCATCCGCTGGTTTACCCCCCATTTGGCCACGACGGCCGGAGCTGAGCTGATCTGAAGCCAGGAGCCAGGAGCTTCTTCTGGGTCTCCCATGTGGGTGCAGGGGCCCAAGGACTTGGGCCATCCTCTACTGCTTTCCCAGGCCATAGCAGAGAGCTGTTTGGGGAAGTGTAGAAGCCGGGTCTCGAACTGGCGCCCATATGGGATACCGGCACTGCAGGCGGCAGTCTAACCTGCTACACCACAGCGCCAGCTCCTAAACAAGTTATTCTTTAGCCTCTCAGAGCTTTAGGTTCCTTATCTATAAAATGGGTATAACAGGGACTGGTGCTGTGGTATAGAACGTTAAGCCTCTGCCTGAAGTGCCAGCATCCCATATGGGCACAGGTTCAAGTCCCAGGTGCTCCACTTCCAATCCAGCTCCCTGCTAATGCACCTGGGAGGGCAGTAGAAGATGTCCCAGGTCCTTGGGCTCCTGCAGCCATGTGGGAGACCTGGAAGAAGCTTCTGGTTCCTGGCTTCAGCTTGGCCCAGTTCCAGCTGTTGCAGTCATTTGTGGAGTGAGCCAGCAGATGGAAGATCGATCTCTCTCTCTCTCTCTCTCTCTGTTAATCTGCCTTTCAAATAAATAAATAAATCTTTTTTTAATAAAAGATGGATATAATAACACCTCTACCTACCTCTCACATAGTGTAATTATTGGGATTAAATGAGGTAATCTGTGTTTAGCACTGATCTTGGCATCAGATATACAGTTAGTCTTCACATAGTAACTAATATTATAGAAAGTACTTGAAAACATTTTTGGAAAAACTGGGGTAGGCACTTGGCACAGCAGCTGAAGTGACTGCTTGGGAAGCTGGCATCCTACATCAGTGTCTGGATTGTATCCCGGCTACTCTACTTTCAATTCAGATTCCTGCTAATGAGCACCCTAGAAGGCGACAGATCAGCAGCTGATGGTTCAAGTAGTTGGGTCCATGCCACACATGTGAATGACTTGATGGAGTTCCAGGCTGCTGGCTTCAGGCTGCCCACTTGCCAGGTGTTGGGGGCATTTGGGGGGTGAACGAGTGGAAGGAAGATTTCTGTCTCTGCCTCTCAAATTAAGAAAAAAAAAAGAATTTCAAAAGGTTTGTGGAAAACTAGAATTGCAAGCATGTTTTAGTACAAAAAATTTTGAAATTTATGCAGTTTTTTCATAACATGCACTTTGCATATATTCTGAAAAAATTTTGTAATAAAATAAACTTATACTTTTAATTCCATTTCCCATGAATTTTGTGAAGTACCTTGGTATATTAAAACTATACATTTATGAAATATGCATTTTCAAACTTGATGAAGTCTGAATTTTTGGTACAGGTTCACATTCAATTATGGCCTGCGTACGGCTAATTCTGTGGAACTCCGTAAGCCCTCCTATTAGCATTTCATTATTTTTATACTTGAAAGCACTTCTGTATCTGTTCTCTCAATTGATCCACCCAGCGCCCCTGTGAAGGAGCAGGGCAGGTGTTATTAACCTCATTTTATAAATGAGGAAATCGGAGTGGAGCGAGATGAGGCAACATGCTCATTTTTTTAGCCTCAAGCCTTTTTAAACTAGGGTGGCTACTGTAAGGTTGTTAGCATGTGGAACAAGGCCAAGGATGAAGGGCTTTGTACTTCCTCGTTAACTCGGAGAGGGCATGGCCCTGAGACTGGCACAGTGCCTGACAGATAGTAGGCACTCAGCACATGCTTGGTAACTGCAAGAATGAATGAACCAGTGGGTTAACAAAGGAAATAAGTAACTTATTCAAGCAACTTGCAATTTCTCCCAAGCTCTGTCCCTTTGAACTTGGTCTGATGTGCCACTGCTGTTGCCTCTGATATGGTAATAGCTGATTCCTGCTGAGGAGTCCTGATCCCTGGAGGCTAGACAGCTAGACAGATGCACAGATAGACTTCGTGGGACTCTCAGCATTCACTTCACTGGGTTACCCCGAGAATCAGGTCTCATATTCCCCTCCAGCTGAGGGAGTCTCCTCCTCTGACACAGTGAGGTAACGTCAAAGAGGAAGGAAGACATGTGACCTTTTTAAGCAAATGAACCAACTTACCCAAAGGGATGTGGCCAACCAAAGCACTAAGTGGTTGAATGAGGTTCCCAGGGCCACCCAGTGAGTCTCTTCCAAACCCCAGTTTAAGACTCTATTTGCTAGGTTAGTGTGTCTGTGGGTGTTAATTCTCGGTTCCATAAAGCCCTCCTTGAGGGGCTCCCCCCACTTACTAGAATAAATCTCACTTTAAGGGACCAAAAGCCCCACAAATTCCAAGTTTAGTTATTAGGCCAGGGCCAGCCAGGATTGGCCTAGCCCCAAGAAGCCAGATCAGGCGGATTTGCTAGGTCTGGCAGCAAAGTACAAACACAGCGAGGTACCCTTGTCAGTCAACCGATCTAAATCCCTTTTTGAAGGTCTCAGACCCTGGCTATCTCCTTTGTTAAAGAGTAGTGATGTTTTGTGTCCCTGTGTCATTTTTTAAAATGTATTTAATTATTTGAGAGGCAGAAAGAGAGAGAAAGAGAGAGCTCCCATTTGGTGTTTCAGTCCCAAAATACCTACAATGGCCAGGGCTGGGCTAGGGCAGAAAGCAGGAGCCAATCCAGGTCTCCTATCCGAATGGTAGAAACCTACTTGAGACATCCCTGCTACCTCCCAAGGTGTGCATCGGCAGGAAGCTGTAGTCAAGAGCCAGAGTCAGGAATTGAACTCGGGTACTCCCACATGGGATGGGGAAGAGTGCATCAACCACTGGGACACATGTTTGCTCCCTGGATTAGTTTTAAACCACTGTGAACAACCACACGAACAAAATACAACTTATTTTCTGCAAGGAAAACCTGCTTGGAGGACCCTCGGTGAAATCCTGCAGATGGAATCCCACCAAAGGAATCACCTCAGTCAAATGGAGGCAACCGACAAGAGGACAAAAGTCACAGTGTGAACGTGTACCGAGATATTACAGTTTTTTTTTTTTTCAGGGAACTGATGTTACACAGACATGCTCTGAGCATTTCCTATTGTCCCAGTGCAGAAATGCGATTCATTCCAAATAGACATCTTGTGGTTATACTTTTGGGAAATGAGAATTCTTGCCTCTAAAAATAACCTCTGTGTATGAACCACAGCAGCCATGTCATTAAGCCTCAGGCTTGAAGAGTTCCCCTCAATGACAGGGGAAAGATGGTTCACTCTTTCTCCAGAAGACCTCTGGACCACTGAGGATCACAGAGATCTCTCTCATTTCTCTGACAAAAGCTTCTTTGCTTTAAAGATGAGGTCCAGATCATGATTAACACATGGGTTTCCATTATCAGGTATAGTATTTGAAAACCATGACTTTTATTTAAAAAAAGGATTCATTTATTTATTTCAAAGGCAGAGTTACAGAGAAGCAGAGGCAGAGAGACAGAGAGGTCTTCCATCCACTGGTTCACTACCCAAATGGTTGCAATGGCCAGGGCCAGGCAGATCCAAAGCCAGGAGCTTCTTCCAGGTCTCCCACGTGGGTGCAGGGGCCCAAGGACTTGGGCATCTTCTCCTGTTTTTCCAGGCCATCAGCAAGGAGCTGGACCAGAAGTGGGATGCTGGCACTGTAGGTGGTGGTTTAACCCACTACGTCACAGTGCCAGCCCCAACCATGACTTTCAAAAATATGTTTCAGTTAATTAAGGCTACTTTGTCTTATTCGTCTTATTATAAAGTGTAATAAATGACCTGGGGCATGTGGTACAAATAAGCAAGCTAGGACTTTTTAAAACACTATATTGGTAGTTTCTTGTTTCCTTGAAGGTCAGTTTGAAACATTTCCCTTTCCAAGTTTTAGGTTCTAGAGTCAAAAGGGGAAAATGGACTCTCATAGGAAACAGGAAACCTGAGTGAAATTATCACGATATTCATATATAATCACATACTTTTAAAGGCTGAAATACAAGAAGCCAAAGAATGGTACTCTTGTATTCCTTTTAGCCTCACTCCTTAAGAGAAACATAGACTTAAGAAGTATTCAAGGGGCCAGCGCTGTAGCATAGCGGGTAAGGCCACTGCTTGCAGTGCCAGCATCCCATGTGGGCGCCAGTTCGAGTCCTGGATGCTCCTCTTCCAATCCAGCTCTCTGCTATGGCCTAGGAATGCAGTGGAAGATGGCCCAAGTTCTTGAGCCCCTGCATCCATGTGGGAGACCCAGAAGAAGCTCCTGGCTCCTGGTTCCTGATCTCCCATTGCGGCCGTCTGAAGAGTGAACCAGTAGATGGAAGACCTCTCTCTCTCTCTCTCTGCCTCTGCCTTTCTATTTGCCTTTCAAATAATAAATAAATAAATCTTTTTTTTTTTAATTAAATAGTCAAATAGGGGCCAGCTCTGTGGTGCAGTGGGTTAAGCTGCTACCTGCAATGCTGGCATCCCATATGGGTGCTGGTTCATGCCCCGGCTGCTGCACTTCTCTGTCTTTCAAATAAATAAATAAATAAATCTTAAAAAAAGGATATCACTGAACACTGTAGTTCAGCTCATTTGGCTATTTAATGCTTGCAATACATTCACTACCTTGTTGGAATCTTGTATTACTCAGAATTTTAACACAGTCACTTCATATCTACTTACTGATATTATTCTAGCACGTTTTAGCTTAGTCAATTCTATCATATACTTGCATAGTGTTTTCCTAGTTATAAAATGTTTTGTTGGGTTGATTGTATAAGATTATGAAATGACTTCAATTTAACATTTGCCTAAACTAACCTTCACAAAAGAATTGCTATTTAGCATTTGCCTAAACAAACCTTCAAACTCACTTTTCATCTAAACAAAACACTAGTTTATTCAATATCTAAATACTTGCCTGGGGGCAGCATACCTTAGGTTAATTTCTGCTCTCTGAAATAAGGATAGTTGAAGCCTCCTACAGATGTAATTGTTTGTGCTCCCATCTGAGTCTCTCTCATCATCGCCTTTTCTTCTTGAATTCCAGACATCATCAAGCATTTCTCCGTTTGGCTCTGCCTAGTGATCCATTCCTCAGACAGGCTCCTTGTTCTTCCAAAGAAGCTTATTAGAATTTAGCCACAAGGTCTGGGAAGAGCATCATGTATCCATGTCCAGCTAATTTGTACTCGGTGTCGGGCAGAGCCTGATCCTGCACTATTCTGGCTAGGTATATGATGGTAGATACTGTCGTGGATTATTTTCTCAGTTGGCCTTCTTTGGTGGATAGGGTGTGCACATTTTGTTTGCTCTTGAGATTGAAGTGCATAGCTGGCTATCTTACCTGGACTCCGTCCCTATTTCACAAAACTATTTGGTGATGATGGTGATGACAGAGTAGCAAGAATAAGAGAATGTAAGTGTGGGAGGGAAAAAGGACAGTGTATAACAGGCTATCGCCAACACACATTTATAATTCCACCTTTGTTTCTCTTCACTGAGCTCAGCAGGTAAGAATGTCTTGACCAGTTCTAGCCTGGATTTTTCCACTATCTTCTGAGATTCACTGTGATAAAATTCAATTAACATCTTGCTAAATAGACACATCTTTCCCTCCTTGATAACATTTAAATCCTGTTTTGTGTGCCAGGCAATGTAAGCACACACCTTCTGAACACTGTGCTTGTTCAACATAATTCTGAATACAACAATGATAGGATTCAGTTTTTAAGAAATCAACTTGAATGCCCTAGCTAGATGCAACAGGAAAAGAGATGTTCGAGAGACAGAGAACTTGCCTCTGACAGTCTAGCACAAGAAATGCTGATACAAGACACCCTGAGCACCTAGAGGTATTCAACATTATATTCAACAACTTACTAAGGGAATTAGTAGGGAGTGGGGAAGAAGATCACAGACATGGAATGGTAAGTGAGGTAGAAAAGACCAGAAGGATCATATGGTCCATTCCTTCCATTCTATAGATGAGGAAAGCAAGCCCATACAGACAACAGATAGTGAGTAGAGCTTTTCAACTATATCAGTGCTACAAAGAATGCTGAATTTCTGCCTCATTATTGAGGACTTCACAGGAGAATGAGTTAAGGGCAGGGAAAATTTAAAAATAAAAAATAAAGAGGCAAAGGGACTTGAGAGTTGCAAAATGAATTTAGGTCTCAGACCAGGAAAATGGGGTACTGCTTTCTGTATTCTTAGTCAAACCTGAGCAAAACACAGGCTAGAGAGAGCAACATTGGCCTTGGAGGCATGGAGCAGCCAGTTCCCAGAATGGCATGGATGAGTGGTAGACAGAGAACACAGAGCCTGCCCTCACGGAATACACAGTCCATAAGGAGTTCCTCTCCAGAAGATGTGGAAATGTAGTGGAATGAAACTAGTGCAGGACAAGGAAAAGCCTTGGTTTCTGCACTCACAGCATCAATTACTACAACAGTTCAAAGTCCTCATTCTCTTTCTGTCCTGATTAGGAGGATAAATCAACCTGCGAAAGTATACGTTCTTCCTTGTTTTTTCCAATTCATCTCTTCCTGCATATTTCCAAGGAATTCCAGGTGAATGCATCTTAGAGAGGCTTCATCATGCTGAGATCTCTGCATTTGCTTCCAATTCCATTTCGTTTCCTATACTCTCAGCCTACATATGTTTAAGCATTGGATCAACTTTATTAATACAAATGGTAAATTTCTAAATTATGGCCCCTTTCAACTAAATCAAAACTTCAAATATGTTGCTGTCCTGAAGAATAAATTTGGTGGAATGGTTATAATTTATACATCTTTAAATAGCAACTGTATTTCAGGACTGACCTGACATTTCAGATGGTTAACATCTTGTGTTTGCAGAAAGAGGCAGGGACATATACAGTGCGATCATAGTAAAGTCATGGGTAGTGATTCCACAGGCTAGAGCTAAATTCTAGCACTGCTACCTGTGAGTTGACTGTGCAGAGATCTTCTGCCATAAATGTGGCATCCACAAGATCAGAGATAGAGTGCTCTCAAAGTTCACACACATAGGTACCCACATTTATACAGATACTTTGATGGAAAGCAAATGGGTAACTACTTTACAAGTAAAGCGGAGGATCCTGGGGGTTTGGAGAAAGCTACTGTTGCTTGTAACCAAATCCAAGTCCTTTTCCTTCGTTCATGTCCCTACTCCAGCCCACCCCCACGCTGACTTAACCCCTGTGTCTTATTTCTAGGTATACCAGCTAGAAGTAAGATTTCTTTTCCATCAGCTTAGGTGAGAAAAGTTTGTTGATTTTTGGAATTAAGGCCTTGGCTCCTTTACACTCGGAATTATTGCCTCACTTTTAGAGAAGCACATTAATTCACTGTATTTCACCTTCTAGCTGTACGATGACTAATTATTCAAACCTATTATTTCTCACGTCTCTGTCTCTACTTCCTTGTAACTTACAGCATTTTTCACTACTCAGTCTGGCTGACAGGGAAATAACAAAGAAATAGTACCTTCGACTGTACAAGAGTGATCTCAATCTGTTTCTCCCCAGAGGATTCAGCCTTCTCAAAGTGTGCCAATGCACTCATCAAACTGGGATGCTTCTCCCATGTTTCAAGTCCTCTACCCTAGCAAAACCTATCTGTCAATTCAGTTAGGATCTTACTTGTAGGGATTTAAATTAGCCAAGCATTAGTCTCCACATTTACCCATGACGATAGCATCACCTGCCTTCTATATGGCCTGTCATAAGGAAATAGCGTAGTATAGTGCTCGGGCACAGAATGAATGCGGGCGATATGTCAGATTGCTTTTTCAAAAGTGAATAATGGTTCAAAACCTGAGACTCCCTTTTGGTGAGCTGTGCCCTTTATAGAGCACCTTGAAGGGAGAACGGCTCAGCCCAAAGGCGTAAGACTGGCACTGGGAATTGCTGAGACTGGGGTACACGGGATGGAGAGGATTTTTTTGATGTTGTTGGAATATCGATGGATGGCTATGGGCTCACTCCACATTGGCAGTTGTCTTTTCTCCTGTCTTCAAAAACTAACTCAAATTCCCTATATTATAAAGAGCGAGCTTTGGCAGTATAACAATTAAAACATTAAAAGGAAAACAGTCACCAAATCAAAGAATATATAAAATAAACGTGACTACAGGTGAATTTCTCCTAAATAAAGAATTGTCTTAGGAGCCAGAAGTAAAACTAAATATTTATGCTTTGGGTGAATGTGGCTGTTCTTCCATTTAGTGTGTTTCAACAAAAGAATTTAATAAAAAAGTGTTCCAAGAGCTTTAACAAAAATCTTAAACCTATTTTAGTAACTATCTGGAACCACATCAAGAACAAAGGATAAAAGAGACTGAACTGAGTTTGTACATAAAGCAACACGGGGGAATTAAGAAAGGCAGCAAGCTAAGTGTAAGAGACAGGGAAGCATATAAAACCTACTGTATTACAGAAAAGCCTTGGCATAGGAGTTTCAGTTTTCTCGTCTGTAAAACAGAACTAAAAATAATGTCCGCCCTGGCAAATGTAATGAACCGATGAACCGAACTAAGTATTTTAGAAACGGTAAGAGAGTGGTTTTTAGTAAATACAGTGGCCCCACAAAATCAAATAATTTCATGGTCATTCATGTTATTATTCATGGAAAAACAGATTCTTAAAAGGGATGCAACTATGACCCATAAACAGGAAGCAAAAAAAAAAAAAAAAGCAGCCACTAGAAACTGCCCCTGAAGAAGCATTGAAGTTACTAGACGAAGATTTTAAATCAGATTTTTTCTTTTAAATATTTTTTAAAGATTTATTTATTTGAAAGTCAGACTTCCACAGAGACAGACAGAAAAGCAGAGAGAGAGAGAGAGAGGTCTTCCATCCACTGGTTCACTCCCCATCTGGCTGCAACGGCCGGAGCTGCACCGATCCGAAGCCAGGAGCCGGGAGCTTCTTCCAGGTCTCCCACATGGGTGCAGGGGCCCAAGCACTTGAGCCATCTTCTACTGCTTTCCCAGGCCACAGCAGAGAACTGGATTGGAAGTGGAGCAGCCAGGACTAGAACCAGCATCCATATGGGATGCTGGCACTGCAGGCAGCAGCTCTACTCGCTATGCCACAGCACCGGCCCTTTAAATCAGATGTTAAAATATGTTTAAACAACTAGAGGAAACCATGTCTAAAGAATTGAACAAGTATAAACTGAAAGAACTATGACAGCTTGAAGGCAATCAGGGAAGGTTTACTCTGCACTGCTTTACAAGAAGGCCTCACTAAACAGACAATACCAATAAAGAGAGAAATTATAACCAAAAATACCAAAAAAGAAATTCTAGAGTTGAAAAGTAAAACACATGAAAGAAAAAGTCACTAGAAGGGCTCAATGCAGGTTTGAGGAGGCAGAAGAAAGCAACAATACATAGGACTATCAATTGAGGGAATTCAGTGTGAGAAAAAAAAAAAAAAACAGGATGAGTAACCAATGAACAGAGCCTTAGAGTTCTGTGTGGGAAACCATCAAGTATACCAACTCACACATAATGGGTACACCAGCATAAGAGGAGAAATAATCAAGCAGAGAGAATATTTGAAGGCCCAATGACTAGAAACTCCTCACATTCATAAAGAATATGGATCTATGCCTCCAAGAAACTCCACAAGCAGTAACTAGGATAGAGCTGGCACCGCAGCTCACTAGGCTAATCCTCCACCTGCGGCACCGGCACACCAGGTACTAGTCCCGGTCGGGGCGCCGGATTCTGTCCCGGCTGCTCCTCTTCCAGGCCAGCTCTCTGCTGTGGCCAGGGAGTGCAGTGGAGGATGGCCCAAGTGCTTGGGCCCTGCACCCCATGGGAGACCAGGAGGAAGCACCTGGCTCCTGGCTTCGGATCGGCGAGCGCAACGCCGTAGCGGCCATTTGGGGGGTGAACCAACAGAAGGAAGACCTTTCTGTCTCTCTCTCACTGTCTGACTTTGCCTGTCAAAAAAAAAATAACTAGGATAGATTAAAATGACACTCATACTTACATGTATCAATAAAATTCTTGGAAGCCAATGGCAATGAGAAAATCTTGAAATGAGTGGAAGAGGAGGTTTATCATATATCAGTTATCTTTATTAAGATTAGTGGCCAGGGGGCCGGTGCTGTGGCTCAATGGATTAAGCTGCTGCCTACAGTGCCAGCATCCCAAATGGGCACCAGTTTGAGTCCCAGCTACTCTACTTCCAACTCAGCTCCTTGCTTATGTGCCTGGGAAAGCAGCAGATAATGGCCCAAATGCTTGGGCCCCTGCATCCATGTGGGAGACCCTGAAGAAGTTCCCGTCTCCTAGCTTTGGCCTGGCCCAGCCCTGGATGTGTGGCCATTTGGGGAATGGATCAAAATCAAAGATTTCTCTGTCTTTCCCTCTCTCGCTGTAAATTTGCCTTTCAAATAAATGAGTAAGTAAATCTTTTTAAAAAATTAACAGGGTAGGTATTGTGGCTCAGCAGGTTCAACCACTACCTGTGTCCCATATCGTAGTGCTGGTTTGAGTCCTGGCTACTCCACTTCCAATCCAGCTTCCTGCTAGTGCACCTTAGCAGGCAGCAGATGATGGTTCAAGTCTTAGGGCCCTACCACTCTTGTGAGAGACCCAGATGGAGTTCTGGGCTTCTGAGTTCAGCCTGGCCTAGTCCTGGCTGTTGTGTGCTTATGGGGAGTGAAAAAAAATGAATGGAAGATTTTTCTCTTTCAAATAGATGAAAATAAATAATAAAATTAAAATTAAAAATATTAACAGCTAATTTACCATCAAAAACCATAAAAATACACTAACTAGATATGAGACATGTACAGAAGACTCCAACCACCAGCAGAATACAAATTCTCTGAAGTTCATGTAGGACATACTTCAGGACAGAACATAAACTATAAGTCTCGATAATTTTAATGTGTTTAGAATCGGGGTCGGTGCTGTGGTAAAGCTGCCGCTGCATTGCCAGCATCCCAAACAGTCCAAGTCCTGGCTGCTCCACTTCTGATTCAGCTCTCTGCTGTGGCCCGGGAAAGCAGTGGAGGATGGCCCAAGTCCTTGGGCCCCTGCACCTGTGTGGGAGACCTGAAAGAAGCTCCTGGCTCCTGGCTTCGGATCAGCTCAGCTCTGGCCGTTGTGGTCATTTGGGGAGTGAATGGAAGACCTACCTCTCTCTCTCTCTCTCTCTCTCTGCCTCTCCTTCTCTCTCTGTGTAACTATGACTTTCAAATAAATAAATAAATAAATCTTTAAAAAAAGAATTAAAGAGGGGGATACTATTACTGATCTTACAGAACTACAGAATGTTACACTGGGATACTATGATCACTATACGTGAACAAATTAGGTAGCTTAGATGATATAGAAAAATCCCCATACAGACACAAGTTACCGAAACTCAAAGAGAAAGAGAAAAGCCAAAGAGATCTACAGCAAGAACAATATTGAATGAGTAACCAAAAAACTTCTGTAAAAAAAGAGTCCAGGAACAGATGGCTTCACTTGTGAATTCTATCAAATTCTGAATAATAGCTAATACCGATCCTTCACAAATTTTCACCCAAACTGAAGAGGAAATAGCAATTCCCAACTCATTCTATGGAACTATTACCACACAACACTAAAACCAGGCAATGACATTACAGGAAAACCATATATCAATTCCTCTTATAAATACAGACAGAAAAATCCTTAGAAAATACTAACAAACTGAATCTAACAATATATAAAAATAATAATACACCATGAACAAGTAACAATTGTTCTTGGGATGCAAAGATGGTGGAACATATGCAAAACAAGTTATATATGTTAATATAATTTATTACATTAACATAGATTAGTAAAGGACAAAAATCACATGATTGTCTCAATGAATGTCAATAAAGCACTTGAAAAAATTGAAGTTTTTTATAATAAAAACACTGAACAAGCTAGAAATAGAAACATCCTTTACCTGATAAGCAATATCTACCAGAAATTCATATCTACCACTACACTTAATGGGAAAAGATTAAAAGTTGTCCTCTTAGGATGAGGAATTTGGGGCCGGCATTGTGGTGTAGCAGGTAAAGCCACTGCCAGAGATGTCGACATCCCATATGGGCGCCGGTTCAAGTCCCAGTTGTCCCTCTCCTGATCCAGCTCTCTGCTAATGGCCCAAGCATAGATGGCCCAAGTGCTTGGGCCCCTGCCACCCACATGGGAGACCCAGGCGCAGTGTGGAGGGTGGTTCCTGGCTTCAGCCTGGCCCAACCCCAGCCAGTGTGGCCATCTGGGGAGTTAACCAGTAGATAGAAGATGTATGTGTGTGTGTGTGTGTGTGTGTGTGTGTGTCTGTCTGTCTCTGTCTTTCCCTCTCTCTGACTTTCAAATAAATACATAAATCTCTTTTTTTGACAGGCAGAGTGGACAGTGAGAGAGAGAGACAGAGAGAAAGGTCTTCCTTTTGCCGTTGGTTTACCCTCCAATGGCTGCCGCGGCCGGCACATCGCGCTGATCTGAAGGCAGGAGCCAGGTGCTTCTCCTGGTCTCCCATGGGGTGCAGGGCCCAAGCACTTGGGCCATCCTCCACTGCACTCCTGGGCCACACCAGAGAGCTGTCCTGGAAGAGGGGCAACCGGGACAGAATCTGATACCCCAAATCTTAAAATAAAAAGATGAGGAATTATCAAGGCCAGCATTGTGCCTCAGTGGGTTAAGTCACCTGTGATGTTGGCATCCCATGAGTGCTAGTTCAAGACCCGGCTGCTCTTCTTCCAGTCCAGCTCTCTGCTATGGCCTGCGAACGCAGCAGAAGATGGCCCAAGTCCTTGAGCCCCTGCACCCACATGGGAGACCCAGATGGAATACCTGGCTACTGACTCTCGCCTGGCCCAGCTCCAGCTGTTGCAGCCATTTAGAGTGTGAACCTCTCTTCTCCCATCCCCTGTAACTCTGCCTTTTAAATAAACAAATTTTTAAAAGAAAAAACACATCTACTCTAATCACTCCTACTCAACATTGTATTGGCGGTTGTAGCCAGACAAATTAAGTAATAAAAATCAGCCAGATTGGAAAGGGGAAAGTAAAATTATACTCAGGGGTAGGTGTTTGACCTAATGGTTAAGATGCCTATGTCTCATACTGAAGTACCAGGGTTCAATGTCTGGTTCTGCTCCCGATTGCAGCTTCCCGCTAATGTGGACCCTGGGAGGCACCGATAATTGTTCCAGTGTTCCTGCTACCTACATGGGAGGCCTGGATTAAATTCCTGGTTCCCTTTGGCCCCAGTCAGGGGCAGTTGCAGGCATCTGGGGAGTGAACCTGCAGATAAGAGATCTCTCTCCATCTCTCTCTCTTGCTCTCTAACAAATAAATAAAATTGTATTCACAGATAGCATTTTAATATAAAAAATCCTAAGGCACACAGAAAAAAATGTATCAGAGTTATTAAATTCAGCAAGATTATAGGATACAAGATTGAAATAAAAATTAATATGCTTTATATACCAACAATGAACACTCTGAAAATTAAACTGATAAAATAATTTGACTCACAATAGCAGCAAAAAGAATAAAAGGCCTGGAAATTAATTTACAAAAGAAGTGTGAGACTTGTATATTGGAAAATATATAAAACATCATCAAAAGAAATTAAGAAATGGCTAATTAAAAAGACATTCGAAGCAGCATGTGTTGTTGTGAAGCAGGCTAAGCCAATGCTTGGACACCCACATCCCATGTCATACTGCCTAGGATCAGATCCTCCCTCTGCTTCTGACCCAGCTTCCTGCTAACGTGCCCGGGAGGCAGCAGGTGATGGCCCAAGTACTTGGGTTCCTGCCACCTATGTAGAATGCTCAGATAAAGTTCCTGGCACCTGGCTTCAGCCTGGTGCAGCCCTGGTTATTGCAGGCATTTGAGGAATGAATCAGTGATGGAAGATCTGTCTCTCTCTGTATCTCCCCCTCTTTCCATTACTCTACCTTTAAAATAAATAAATAAATAAATATTTAAAAAAGAGACTTAATATCTATCTATTAGAAGCCTTAGAATTATGATAGAAATACTCTTCAAACTGATCTACAGATTCAAGATAATCCCTATCAAATGTGCAGCTGCATCTTTTTTTTTTTTTAAATTGACATGCTGATCCTAAAATCCACGTGGAATTTCAAGAGATCCAGAATAGACAAAACAATCTGAAAAAGCAGAACAATGTCTAAGGCCTTACAACTTCATGCTTTAAAATTTACTGTAAATGTATGGCAATTAAGACACTGTCATACTAGAAGAATGATAGACACACAGATTCATGTGATAGAATTGAGGGCGAAGAAAATAAATCCTTACATTATGCTCAATTGATTTTTGACAGGGTACAGAACACAGTTCAGTGGGGAAAAATATTCTTTTAAACAAATGGTGGTGGGAATCCTGAATATCCATACACCAAAGAATGAATCTGAATCCGTATGTCAGACCACATACAAAATTAACTCAAAATGGAACTAGGGCCAAAATTAAAGACCAAAACCTTTTGGAAGAAAACATATGGATATACCTTTATTAATGTGTATTAGCCATGATAAAGGAAAAAAAAAGAAATGAACTGGAATTCATCAAAATTAAAACCCTTTGTGCATCAAAAGATGCCATCAGGGGCCAGCATTATGGCACACTGGGTTAAGCTGCTACTTGTAATGCTGGCATCCCATATTAGAGTACTAGTTCAAGTCACAACTGCTTCACTTCCCATCCAGCTCCCTGTTAATGTGTTTGGGAAGGCAGTGGAAGATGGCCTAAGTGTCTGGGACCCTACTACCCATGTGGGAGACCTGGATGGAGTTCTAGGCTCCTGGTTTTGGCCTGACCCAGTCCTGGCCTTTGCAGCCATTTGGGGAATGAACCAGTGGAGGGAAGATTTTTCTCTCCCTGTCTCTTTGTCTGTTTGTCTCTCTGTCTCTGTCACTTTGCCTTTTAAATAAATAAATAACAAATAAATACATTTTTGAAGATCAAAAATTGAAAAGACTCACAAAGAGGGAGAAATGCTTTATAAATCATGTATTTGAAAAAGAACTCCTATCTAGAATATAAGAACTCTTACAAGTCAAAAATAAAAGGACAAATAACCCAATTTTAAAAATGGGCAACAGATCTGAATAAACATTTATCAAAATAAGTGGAAATGGCCAAAGAAAATGTGGTCAGCATCATGTGTAACTAATGAAATAAGAATCAAACCCATGAGATACCCCTTTGCAATCATTAAGATGGCTATAAAAATGATTATTTTTAATGGGAATTAACAAGTACTAGAGAGGATATGAGGAAAGTAGAATCATCTTACAATGCTGGTGGGGATGGAAAATGGTACAACCATTGTGGAAAACAGTTTGGTGGTTCTTCAACTGATTGAACAAAAATTACCATATTATCCAGAATCCTAATCCTAGGTAGATACCCAAAAGAACTGAAAGTGCAGACTCAAACAGGTATTTGCACACCAATGTTCATAGCAACATATTCACAACAGCCAAAAAGTTGAAATGGTCCAAATGCCAGTTGATGGATGAATGGATAAAACGTGATATTCCCATATAATGGAATTTTTTTTCAGTCATAAGAAGGAATGAAGTTCTAATACATGCTACAACATGGACAAACTCTGAAAACATGCTAAGAAAGCCAGGCCTTAAGAAAAAAACTGCATATTATATGATGCCATTTACAATAAATACCCAGAATTGACAACTCCACAGAAGCACAAAGTGGATAAGGAATTGCCTGGGGCTGGGGGAAATGGGCAGTGCAGAGTGACTATGCTAAGGGGATGGGATTTCTTTTTGGGGTGATTTAAGTATTTTGGAATTAGGTAGTGGTGATGGTTGTATAACTCCATCAGTATACTAATAGCCACTGAACTGTACATTTTCAAATGCTGAATTTTATGTAGATATATATTTATTTCAATAAAAAAGAGAAAGAAAGAAGAATTTGCAAAGTCCCATTCAGAATTAATACTTCCTATTGTTTGGTGGTAAAGAGATCCTTGAAAACGTCTATTCCTTATAGATAGGATTTGATGTCCCCCATGACCACCCCGTGAAGTCATTTTCTTAAGACAGTTTTTAGGAGGAAACTTGATTTTCAACTTCAATTTGCCCAAACACTATTATGCCAGTGCATCCCTCACTTCACCAAAGTCTCACTGGTCTCCATCTGCTGAAAGACTCGCAGATTTGCTTTCAGTGGTCATTTAGCCTATGGAAAGTTAATTATGCATGGAGACAAGCCATCAAGAAGAAGGAATGCAGTTTGTTCTGATATGACAAGCATCTGTAGAGTTTTAACACATCAAGAAGCATTGGGGAAAAAAAGAGTTCAATAATGGTTCTTATTTGGCTAAATTCTTAGGGTAGAAATTCATTCCTAAACCATGAATAAAACATTGGAGAGTTACGGTTCCCTTGGGGAGTTAAATTCGCTCCTATTATTAAGAGTAATAGGGACTGTATGAATGGCTCTCTGGATACCAAGCTGGAAACCTGGCATATGAGGCTGTTATATTTCTGAAATTTCCACCACATTTTCAGCTTCATCTTACAAAAGAAATATTACCATCCAATGCTTTTGGGACATAACTACACTCTCCTCTAAACTAATGTCACTGTCTTTCTGTCTCATAAGTACAAATTCAACAAACCTGGTTAGGTGATTCAAAGGTTTATAGGTTTTCAATCCACAGGATCATAGGGCAGCAGATGTAATGTTTCAGATAATCGTTACAAAATCAGAAAAAAAAGAAAAATGTAAATTCCAAAACCCATCCTGTGCAGATAAAGAAAATAGATGATTCTGCAAGAATTTTCTCTATGAGGAAACTGGAACTGCCTCTATGAGCTCTGTGGGCTATGAGAATACAGTGCTCACTGCCAAGTATTACATTTCCCAAGTCATCCCAAGTCATTGATTCTCTTCAAGAGAGCTGCCTATTGGGCTTCCTGTTTACACTACTTTTTAAAGATTTATTTATTTATTTATTTGAAAGGCAGAGTTACAGATAGAGGGAGAGACAGAGAGAAAGGTCCTCCATCCACCAGCTCACTCCCCAAATGGCTGCAATGGTCGGAGCTGGGCTGATCCGAAGCCAGGAGCTTCTTCCTGGTCTCCCACGTGGGTGCAGGGACACAAGCACTTGGGCCATCTTCCCAGGCCATTAACAGTGAGCTAGATTGGAAGTGGAGCAGCTGGGACTCCAGCCGGTGACAATATGGGACACCAGTGCTGCAGGTGGAGGTTTAACCTACTACTCCACATTATCAGCCCCTGCACTACTTTTTGACATCAGTAGCTGACATGAAGAGCCTGGGGTCTAAGGCAGAGGAAAAATACCTATGTCTTAACCAGTTTGACTTGTGATTTGTCAAAGGTTTAAGTATCTTAGTGATCCTTAAATTCATCCTTATTTTTGTTGTTATTTATAACTTCTCCATTTTGGAGGCTGTTGTTCAGCTGTTCTAAACTAACTAGACTCTACTTATTTCAATATTCATAAACCAAAGAGGTTTTTTTACTTGGTTGATGTCTTGTCCCAAGCGATTATCAAAAACAGCACATCCCGATTCTAAGCAGGCTAATATACTAAGAATCCCTGAAGAGATCCATGTAATAAACCACAGGAGAAAACTGCCATCTTAATTGGTTGACTGTTCATGGATTTAAAACTGGTTAGTGGCATGTGACCTTACATACATACACACCAACATGTCAATTACCAAGTAAATACGAACATTCACAAAGATTCCTCTTTTTTTCAAAGCAACATATAATATCTTCCTTGTACTCTAGCAGACCTCTCCTATCAAGTCAACTGTTTCCTGATTTTAATTTAGCTTCATAGCATGTATAACAATTACACAGGGGGTATATCATACAGAGTACCTATAAAGCCAGATAATTCATAATAAAAATTCCCTTTAGAATCTGCTATGGGCAGCTACACAAATCAAAGCCACCAAATAATTCCAGTGGATATATCTGACCTAATTGCTATGTGTTTGTACATAAAACAAAAATGTTACCTTACAGTTGGCTGTTCATTCTTACATTCCAGGAACACTGATTTATTTCAGGTTTTAAATTTCATGCTCAGCCTACAAATTGTATTACCTATGAGACATCACATTCTGGCATTCAAATAAAACCCTTGTCATTTCCTTGTTCAATAAATTATAAACAAATTTGACCTGGAGTCACAGACACATTGGGCCCCCATGGATCATCTTCTAATGAGGTAGCACAAGTGTATTAGAGAAAAACACAACACGAGCATTCAGCTGTCCACAGCTCTGCCCTTTGTGGGTCTTCGGGAAAGTCTCCTCTCTGGGTCTCGGTTTCAACTGATGTACATGGTAGGAGTTGGACTACATGAGTTGTAAGTCTTTCCTAGTTCTGACAGTCTAGGATTCTTTGGAATTGCTAAGGAGCAGGAAAAGGGAAATTATTTTGGAATGATTCTTTGTGAAAAAGTTATTTAGACCTTTTTTGTGGTAATGCAAGCAAATCTGATCCTAATTTCAAGTCCAGCACAGTAAGAAATAATTGCTAATCAAATGTTAATAAAATGCTTACAGGCTTCAGGTCTGGAAAAGTCATTTTAAACACTTAGAAAAACAATAAGGAACATCAGCTGTTATTTCACCTGCTCCTAGAGGAAATTCTTGGCTTTTAACCATGACATCCTCCTTTAACTCAACTACAGTACATTTAAACCTACGAGCAACCTCTCGTTTTGAATTACACATGAAGATATCCAATCCAGATAATTTATCTTTCCCTTGACCTGAATTCTGTCCATCCAAAGATTCCACTAACAGAATTAAAGTTCTTGCTTAGAAACGCTTGCTATCTGTATTGGAATGACCTGACGCCTGAATGAAATCATGAAGCCCTGTAGTCCGATAGTGAAGATGATTTCCTCCTAAGAGTAGTTTCTGAATCCGATGGCCCACTCTCTTAATTGCCAAAATCCCAGGCTGACCTTTTTAGAAGGCAAAAGAGTTGGCTGTTGACAAGTTGAGATCTGAGAGGTGGTAGGTGGCCCTGTGCCCCAAACCTTGTCCTTCTTAGGCACTTGCAAGGCTTGACATTCTATCTTTAGAGACACGTTCTTTTGGGATCAACATTGATCACCCTGGGTGTCTCCTTGAAATCAGTGTTCTCTTAGAGAGGTTTTTAAATTGTTATTTTTATTCATTTGAAAGGTAGAGTGAGAATGAGAGCAAGAGCGAGAAATCTCCCATCCACTGGGTTCACTTCCCAAATGCCCACACAACTGCCAGGGCTGAACCAGGAGCACAGAATTGGCAGGGACCCAATTACTTGAGCCATCATGGCTGTCTCCCAAGGTCTGCTTTGCTATGCAGATGGAGTCAGGAGCTGAAACCAGCAATGGAACCCAGGTACTCTGCTATGGGATGCGGATACTTTACCCATATAGCTCAACACCCATTCCACACCTTAACAATTAATTTGTAACACTACTACTTAACTCAGTAGTGTTAAGTATTCACATGATTACACAGCCAATCTCCAGAACTTTTTGATCTTGCAAAACTAAAGCTCTATCTCCATTAAACAATTCTCCATATCCTTCTCTCCACAGTCTCTAGCAACTACCATTGCACTGTGTGTTTTATGTTTCAACTACTCTAGATAGGTCAGGTACATAGTCATACAGCATTTGTTCTTGTGTGATAGACTTACTTACCTTGGCATAATGTCATCAAAAGTCCTAGCATGTAACAGGATTTCCTTCTTTTTAAGGCTGAATAGTATTCCATTGTTTGTATGTATCACATTTTGTTCATCCATTCATTGTTGATGGACACTTGAGTTGCTTCTACCTTTTCGCTATTGTGAATAATGCTCTTATGAATATGGGTGTACAAATACCTCTTGAAGACCCTACTTTAAATTCTTTTGCATCTATACCCATAAATGGGATTGTTGGGTCATATGGAAATTCTATTTTTTTGAGGAACCACCAAACTGTTTTTCATAGCAGCTGCACTGTTTTACATTCCCATCAACAGTGCAAAAGATTTCCAATTTCTCCATATTCTCACCAACACTTGTTACTTATTGGCTTTTTAAAAAATAGTAGCCATCTTAATGGGTATGTTCTGATATTTCATTGTGCTTTTTAATTTTATATTTATCTAATGATTGATAATGTTAACCAATTTTTATACGCTTTCTGGAGGAGAAATATTTTTTAAGAATCACACAAATAAAACTTCTGTGGAATGCAATTTAGCACATATTCCCAAGGCAAATGAGTGATAATGATTGCTTTTCAGGGAAGAGAAGTTTTTGTTTATTTTAAAAACAATTAACATTTAGTATTTTAAAAGCAACACTGCATACAGTAATTATATGTTCAAATAGAGGTGCTCTCTGGGAAGTAGAATTAGGGGTAGGATGATTTATATTTGCTTATCTGACATTTCTAGATTTCTGCAATGAATATATATTATACGATTTTAAAAGTTTAAGACAGATGATTCATGGGTACATAGCTCAATAGATATATATAGCTCAGTATTGAGTTTGATGTTTTGGCCATAAGCACTCAGCTTCTAGTGATCCCTTCTTTCTTAAATTTTTTATTGTTCCTATGTTCGATTTAGCATTCACTTAATTTCTTCCTTATGTTCTTTTCTAATTATTCTATCTGGGTCAAAGACATTGCTCCATAACTTACAAGCTTTTTAGAGGGTTATATTTCTCTTGCTTGCCCCAGTAATAATAACTGTATTTTCTAATCCCAACCAAAGTTTATTATCTACAAAGAATGTGTATGTGTGTATACACACATGTCATACCTTTTTAAGTATTTTTTTTGAAATGCAGAGTGATAGAGAGAAAGGGAGAAACAGAGACAGAGACAGAGACAGAGACAGAGAGAGATCTTCCATTGACTGGTTTAGCCTCCAAATGCCTGCAACAGCCAGGGCTGGGCCAGGCCAAATCCAGGAGCCTGGAACTCCATCCAAGTCTGCCATTTAGATGGCAGGGAACAAGCACGTGGGCCACCATCTGCTGTTTTCCCAGGTATTTTAGCAAGAAGCTGGATGGAAGTGGTGGAATAGCTTGGACTCAAAGTGGTACTCCATTAGGAGATGCTGGTGTCATAAGTGGTGGCTGAACCTGCTAACTCACAATACCCTCCCCTGTGTGCTATATCTGAGTATGTGAGGCAGTTTGGGAGTTTACATGTGGGTATTCAATACTGAAATTGTTAATACATTTTCAATGATACCTGGCTAAAAATAAAGTGTTTAGAACTGTGTCCCTGAATGATACAGAATTGTTACTCACGTACAACAATAAATCTTTCTGAAAACCTTAGGGGCCACTGATATTATAATAAATTTTAAAGTCATTTCTCCAGTAACAAATACATTTATGTTTTTTTAATGTTCCACTTAATTTTTATAATATTTTGATAAACAACTCAGTATTTTGTCAAAGATTATTTGGTTAGTTTTATGTGAACTGATTGGTCTTAAAATAATCTCCAATCAGAACCTGCCATCTCATCTCTTAGATTTCCTCCTTGGAACAGATGTTCCAAGTCCTCATTGTTTCCAGATTACAATCAGGTTGTCCATAACACAGAGACCCAGACATCTGGGCCGAGGGAATATGGGCAAAGCCATTTAATCAGGTAAGGGAGGAAGCGCTTCCTGACAGTTTGCCCAGCAGCTATTCTCACACGTGATATCCTGAAGGTGTTGGGCTGGCCTTTGCTGAAACTCTGACACGTGAAACTAAAGTGAACATTACAGTGTGACTGCCTGCCATGGAAGGAAAGGTAAGGGATTCAGAGACCTGGGGTCAGGACCCAGCTCTACCAATAAATATCCCAACGGATACCTCTGTACAATCCATTGTTACTCAGTAAGAGTCTCACCTGTAAAAAGCAGAAAATCAAAGTGTATGCCCCATGGAGCAACTGTGAAGACACAATGAAATAGTAGTGTGAAAGCACTTTGTAACTTCTTGCCCAACGACACTTTACCTCTGCTCTGGAGCAGAGATGCCCTAATCCTACCCCAGTTAGAAGATGTTCGCGGCCTCAGAAATTCTCTTTAGCTCAGTGAATTACTGATCACCATTTCAGTCCTTTACTTGTCTAAAATGAAACGAAACAAAACAAAAACCCCAGAAACAACTATACTAACAAAGACCAATTAATACTTAGGAGGAGGGAGTGCCAAACTCTCCTGCCATAGTTGCATCCTTTCTACTTCTTTTCTCCTATTTATTAATGGCAAAATATCTATAAAAATTATTTGAATAGATACTTCATCAAAGGATATACACAAGTGGCCAACAAACACATGATGAGAGACATACTCACTAAGGAAATGTAAAACCGCAATGAGATACCACTGCATACCCACTAGAAAGCTTATTATCAACAATTGGTAATGTGAAGCACAGAACAGAATGTGGATATTCAGAACTGTCACACATCACTATTAGGAATGTAAAAATGGTACAATCCTTTTGGAAAATATTAATAGCTTAGCAATTTCTCAAAAAGGTAAACATACATTCATCATATGATCCAGCTATTACACTCCCAGGTATCTTCCCAAAAGAAATAAAATTATATCTACACAAGGACTTGTATATAAATGTTCATCACAGCATTATTCATAAGTCCAAATCAGGAAACAATCCAAATGTCCATTAAATGGTGAATGCATAAACAAAATGTGACATAAACTTACAATGGCATGCTATTCTTCAATGAAAAGGGGCAAAATACAGATACACGCTACAACATAGATTAATGTCAAGGGCATTAGGCTAACTGAAAGAAGCCCTGGGGCCGGCACTGTGGCATAGTGGGTAAAGCTGCCACCTGCAGTGCTGGCATTCCATATTGGTGCGGGTTTGAGTCCCAGGTGCTCCATTTCCAGCCAGCTCCTTGCTAATGGTCTGGAAAAAGCAGCAGAGGATGGCCCAAGTGCTTGGGTCCCTGCTACCCACATGGGAGACCAGGAAGAAGCTCCTCACTACTGGCTTTGGATCCACCCAGCTCTGGCCATTGCAGCCATTTGGAAAGTGAACCAGTGGATGAAAGACCTTTCTCTGTCTGTGAGTCTGCCTTTCAAATAAATAAATACATCTTTTTTAAAAAGAGCCAGACACAAAGGACCAAGTCTTGTATAATTCCATTTTTATGAACTATTGAGAAAAAGCAAATCTATAGGGATGAAAGGTAGATTAGTGGTTGCCTGAGGCTGGGGTGGGAACGGAGAGTGTCTGAAAACAGGCATGGTGGAAGGTGTGGAGGTGATGGAAATCTTCCAAATCGTGTTGGAGTAAGTGTTGCCCAATTGTATAAATTTCAGAAAATCCTTTGGACTGTCCATTTATAATAGGCAAATTTTAAGACATATAAATTATACCTCAAAATATTTTTTAAATATCTTTGCAAAAAAAAAAAAAAGAGCAATGTGTAAGTCAGTATGACAAGTGAAGAATGCAAGCTTGGGTTAAAATGCCTGCCCTTGGAGTCAAAGCCTAATAGGTACCTGGTTATCTTTCAGCTAGAAATGTCTTACCAGACTCCTTCCATGTTCTAGCATTCAACCTGCATCAAGCAGGAGTCACAGTAACTACATGAAGTTCAAGTTGAAATTTAGAAAAACTCAATTACTTCTCTTCAGAAATCTCGTTTTCCTTAATATTTGCATTATTTTTGCCTAATCTGCCAGGAAATGTTTCTTTGCTCAGTTGATACCTCTTTCATCTATAGCATGCTTGAGCTGCTTTTTTATAAATTTCTCATCTAATCCCATACTTCATGCCCCACCCACACCCAGCCAAAGTTTAATAGCAATGAATCTGGAGCAGACAGATTCCATTACATAAGTAAACCACTTGCTTTGTAGAATTAGTCATTCCAAACTTACACTCACTCTTTTACCCATGCAAAACACTATTATTTATCCCACAACACAGAAGGGACAAGGAAGTGAAAATGAGCCAGCTAGAGAGCACTTATTTGAGTTATGCTGTGAGGACTAGAGGTCTCTGGGACAGAGCCAAAGCCAGAAATAGCTAAAAAGAGTTAGAACGTAGGGAAGTCTGTTTTAGATAGGTTTCTACTTTGTAAAAAAAACTTGTGATGAGAGGACCGTGAACAGTCCTTGTCAACTGTGGAGGGGCAGTTTTTTTTCCATACTTTTTGTTGAACTCTTTACAGAGTTACTCTTATGTGTATAAAGTTATTTGAAAATAGATCTCAAAAAAATAAGACTGGGAATAGGAGAGGGAAGATGAAGGGTGGGAAGAATCACAATGTTCCTAAAGTTGTATTTATGAAATGCATGAAGTTTGTATATCTTAAATAAAAGGTTTCTGAGAAAAACAATTAACATTTTAGAATTTTCGACATAAACTTCAGGGGTGAAGAAAAAAAATAGCTTCCTAGAATCTCTAAGAATTCTAGTCATTCAGTGTTTAAAATATACCTAGGAAGGTATGCTGGATACATGCTCTGTTTATTAAACTACAACTAACACACTCATCGAGTTACCTGTGCTGCAAGGAATAAAGAATCTGGAATCAGAAGATCTGGTTTCATATTTCTTTTGTTTCCTCCACTTGCTAGAACTGAAACCTAAGGGCAGTTCATTGGGCCTCTCTAATCCCTAGTTTCCTACAGTTATGGGAATTAAATAGGTTTGTATATATAAAAAAGCACTTTGTAGACTGTAAAAGACCCATACAAATAGAAGCTATCTACTTTTCAGCAAACTCCGAATGTCTTTACATGCTATTCTCAATACATAAGGCACCCTCCAAAATTACTTTCTAAAATGTTATGTTTTCATTTCCCTATCTCTAACAGGCCTTGCTCACCCTTGGCATACTTGGCCGTGCATATGGCCATTGCTTACTCTGCTGTACACATTAACAATTATTCTGAAAACTGGATCTGTTTTTTGCACTTACACTTCCTGGCTCACGAAAGAAAGGAAAAAAAAAAAACACAGTTGATGCAATAATTCTATAGCACACTTCTCCCAAAGGATTTCCACATGCATTTCCTGCTGGGTGAAATGCAATTGCTGTTTAATAGCACATAGCAACACTATACGACAGTCTAAGACAGGATGCAAGAGAGGCAATATTGTAGGCAGCTGAAAGGACAAGGGAAGCCCATGTGAACACATGCAATTACCAGATGTGAACTTTGGCCAAGGAGGTCAGGGCAAACACTCCTTTAAGAAGTGCTATGGGATCTTTCATGCCCAAAAGTCACTGCAACCTTGGCATCACATCTTATTCAAAATGGAATCCTCTGGAGCCCTGACCCTTGGCTGTTCTATCAATCCAGTTTTGAGGTGGGGGAGGGTGACTCACAAGGCTTTCCTAGCAGACCTCAGCTCACTATTCAGAAAGAGGGCTCTCTGGAAAACCTCCTTCTAAATAAGTTTGGGGTGATTTAAGGAGATGATAGCTTGAATGGATATGGAAACACGCCACCATTCAACACTTCTTCCCCTACAAGGCTACCCTTCTCCCCCTAACACAGTGGGAAGAGCCATTGTTCTCCAGTCCCACAAAACCTTGGAATGAGTCAAGCATCCTTATTTTGTTCCCACTTTGTCACTTTTTTCCTTTCCAATAGAAGGAAGACATAGTGGTCCCTGTAGTATACGGTGATGGAAATGAACTGGGAAGAATTATGTTTTAAAAGGCAGCACATGCCTTCAGCTAACCAGATTCAAAGGGACAATTAGACATTTACTCACAGTGAATGATACTCTCCACAGGACTTTCCTCCTAAGGCGATCTATGGGGACCTACATATGCTGACCAGAAGGAAACACTATTGGCGGAAACACTGATTCACCCGAGGATTGTCCTTCAAATCTATGAAAATCTTAGAGGCAAATAAGGATGTATAAGCACCTGGCACTCAAGATGAGTCATTACTAGGGCAGCCATTGTGGAGCAGCAGGTTAAACTGCCACTTGGGAGACCCACATCCCATATCAGAGGACCTGATTCAAGTCAGGAGAACTCTGCTTCTTATCTGGCTTCCTGCTAATGTGCCTGGGAGGCAGCAGATGATGCCTCAAGTACTTGAGTCCTTGCCACCAATATGGGAGATTTGGATGGAGTTCTAGGCTCCTGGCTTCTGTGTGGCCCAGGCCTCCTGCTATTGTGGTCATTTGGGGAGTAATCCAGCAGATGAAAGCGGACTCAGTCTCTCTCTCTCTTCTCTCTCTCTCTCTCTCTCTCTCTCTCCTTCTCCCTCTCCCTCTCCCTCTCTCCATTTCAAATACACCACTCTTAAAGAGATAAGCCATCACTAAATATTATTAATTAACCTATTTTCAATATAGCAAATAGTGTCAAGTGCCTATGATTTCATACATGATAGGAAGGAATTTTGTCTCCTAGGGAGTCTATGTGTGGGTCAGAAGAAGTTCCCATTCTCACACCTTAGAAAAGCAAAAAGGAATTTGGCTTGCCTGCTTATTCCATTTTATGCTATGAAGTGTTACTTTCAAAATGTGAGCAGGTCCTTTATTCATGATAAAACAGGAGAAAAACCAATTACCTGGAATTTATGATCAGTTAATTTTCTCATTCCCCATCTAAAAATGAATTTACTTGTTCCATAGCCAGCCAACCTTTTCTCCTCTGTCGCCTTCTTTCTCTACTATTGATGAATGAAGTCTGTTCATGGTTTGTGGCAGTATTTGTGTAGGAAGGGTATGATATTTGAATGGGGGGAAGAGATTATACTAAGGCTCCAAATTGGCCTCCAAAACGATAAATCACCAATAATGTACCTTGTGTTTTCCTGTATGCACCCCTTCGCTGGTATGCATATACATCACATCATACAATACTTAGGTCATCCTGGGTTCCACTGTTAGATGTAAATGAATGTACTGTCTCGAATTTGGTACTGGACCCCAAAAGAGCCAATGTTGTGTTCTAAATACCAGCCCTCCAACCCCAAGGGATCTGGTTGAGAGGGAATTTAGACTTTTAAGTAAATAAATATTCTATTGTCTAGACTTTTCCCTCAGGCTCCTAACCCACATTTCTAACTGCCACTTGAGTAGCCCAACCTCACCTCCACATACCTTCATGAATCAACATCCCTTCAAGAGACCACACGATGTCACACCTCTGTGCTCTGCCCGTTTCGTTCTCTTAACCTTGGGTGATCTCCCTGCGGAAGATCTGTTTATCCTTCAGGAACCCTTCCGCATGTCATTTCCTCTGCACATTCTTCCCCCACTCGCTGCAGCTGAGTCTGATCATTTCATCTGCATTCCCACAGCACTTTGTTTGGACCTGTCTTCCAATCCCAATGACATTCAGCCTTGTGTTGTAATGATTTGTGTCTGTGTCTGTCTCCTGTGTGAGGCCAAAGGCTTTTGGAGGGTGGGACTGTGTCTGATTCATCTTCGTGCCTCTCCAGATTCCCAGGGCCTACCAGAGGGCCTGGCACTCAGCGGACAAATCAACAATAAACAATTAGAGTCAGAGCTCAAGCACTATGTGTTGATTTCTTCAACTGTCGGGATGACTTCTAGCTGTTACTCAAGGAGCCTGGCACAGACCACAAACCTAATACAGAACACAGAACATCTGTGGCGGAATAACTCCAAAACTTTTGAAATGTCAATTTTTTTTGGAAATTCATTTAAATTCTTTCACTTGCATGAAACCTTTGTAGGCCTGGCAGTTAATAGGAAAAAAAAAAATTCAAATCACTGACTTACCTCCAAGACTTTTAGCCACAGAACATTTTGCAGACCATTAAGAATGAGGGCTTCTGTTTAGGCAGTACTGGTTGATTTCTAACACAGAAAGTTATTTCTACTCCTACTGTCAGAGGGTAGATTTTGTTGTTGTTGTTTTCTCAGCACTGTCATGCCCTGGGCAAACACCCATTTTGGAGAGTCTGCCTTTGTGGGGTAGTAGAAACTATCCTAGTACAATCTGATACCCTCTGTCTATCACAAACTAGATTTGGTGTTTCCCTGGCAGGATGTTCTTGCCTCTGCCACCAGAAGCTTCACATAAATTACATGGAGTTCTTTTCTAGAAAAAAAAATCAGGGAGTTGGAGAGCACCGTGGAACATATTCCATTGATACTAACTAAACAATGTTTCTCATGTCAGGCACAATAAATCAGTGGGATGCTAGGAGTTGATTTGTGTGTGTGTGTGTGTGTGCGCGCGCGCGTGTGTGTGTGTGTGTGTGTCTGTGTATGTTTTTCTTCCATTCTGAATCCTAGACAGCTTGGAATCTATGCCATTGATATTCCAACATGCAAGTTATTATCATGACTAACACAGACAGAATTACCTGCCACTACATTCCAGGTATGTTTATGTATTTCCCTTGTCTAACCTGCTTCCTCCCTCCAGCTGTCTCGGAGTGGGGGAAATGGGGACTTTCCCCCCTCCTCTGCATTTTCTCTAACAACTGTGATGTCAAATGCAATTATTTGTGGAGGAATCTGCTGTATGCATGGATGAAAGGGACACATGCAAATCCTCAACAAGAAAGGGAAATACCAGCTATCGGGAACTATGTCCCAAAAGCATGCCGCTCCGGCAGCCTCTGCCGAAGGCCCCCTGTGCAGATATTAACAAGCTGAACACAATATGACTTTAGGAATGCAAAAGAAAAAAACTGTTTAACATTTGAAAAATCTCCTCCTCAATCTGAGGTCAACCCAGCTAATAAAAAAGCTTCAAAAACTTCTGAAAAACCATGAATAAGCCCCAGATGTTCCCATTCTCAGCTGAACTTTCCAGCAAGTTATTTCATACCCTCTATTTTTCACAAGTAGAGCTATTTCAACCTCTTGTGCCGTCCTATCTCTTTCCAAAGAAAATTGCCTCCAGCCAAATTCCTTCTCCCACCCACAATAACTAATTGTCCATACTGTTATTCATCTCCATTTCTGAAGAATTAAATTGGCAAGACCCCGTTAGTGCAAGGGTGGAGACCTTTTTTCTACCAAGGGCCACTGACCCAAAGGGGAAAAAATCAATTGGGGCCACACACACATGTAAGAAGCTGCTAGATTCCGTTTACTTTTTGTTTATTTGTTTTTGTGGAAGAAACAGTGAACATTCGCCCCAACCATGCTTTTAAAACAATAACAACGGAGAAAGGAAAATTCCATTCAAGAGATATATATAACAAATAATACTCTAGGTCCACGTTCTACCTTAAGTTTGGAGAATGATGTGGTTTAAAAAAAATGTGGGGGAGGAGGAGATGAGGAGATTGGGAAAGAAACAGCAAAGTAGAGAATAGAAAGAGGCCAGGTGATAGAGAAGGAGGGAAGGAGAAAAACAAAGTATGAGAAAGGAAAAGCTTTCAGCCAGCTCCTTAGTTCATGGGTTCCTTGCAGTAAACAGCTTGTCCCACCCCTGGCGCGCCCTGTATTGTGGGCATTAGAGTAAGTTATCACTGCCCTTTGAAATCCTTATTAGCTTTCTAGCAGTTTAGGAAAAGTCCTTTTTGTGCTGAGAAACAGCTGGTCTGCTTTGATTTTCAAACTTCAAAGCAATTTTTTTGAAATAAAGGTTATTTTCTCAAGAACGTCTGAAGGTTTTACACGTGTGTAAAGGAACGACTGAAAGTCTCTGACGTTGCAAAGCTGTCAGATGGCCTTATCTTTGGTCTTTGAGAGATTAGGGCTGTCTTATTCCATAAAGCCTGCATGTTACATTTGGAAGCAGCACTTATTTCACTGATTTCAGGTTTTTTTTTCCCGAAAAAACAAACTTGGTTTGGGGTTGGTTAGATACTGGTTTAGAGATCAGTATAAGTAGAGACCAAATTCACATGGCTAAGTAAGAAAAAACAGATCAGAATTCACAGTTTAATTACTCAGCTTCTTCCATGGAAAGCGAACTTCTGAATGTTTGCACCTAGCAACCCCCTCAGGGAGAAGTGGCTTGCAAGCTGCAGGACTGATTTTGGAGCTGCTATATATGTGATCCTGCACCTTGTTCCCAGAATACGTGGGGTTATGTTCTGCTGCTGGCACAAAATGCGACACGAAAATGTCTCGAGAAGGGGAAATAAAGTAATGAGGAATGGAGAACAAGGTAAAGTCGCACAAAGGAAATAAAATCATTGGCTTCTTGAGTCTGAAAAGAGGAAGGCTAAAGGGGAAAATGAGACAAATGCATACAATTGTGATAGGTAAGCAGGAATGCAGGGCCTAGAACACTGGAATTGGTGGGGGGTGTTCACCTGAACTTGAAAGAGATGATTTTAGTGAGATGAAGGGAAGCCCTGCTTTGCACATCAAATACCAAAACGTAAGGAATTCATTTCCTTAAGGGGTGATGCAGGCAAAAAATAGAAATAGATTTCAAAACGTTTGAGCCAATTAGTGAGTGATGAATTCACATTGGGTTATTCAAGGAAGCTCAGATGCTTGAGGGCCACCTCTCCCTGTGCAGTTTCCTCAGTGTGCCTGTCAGCAAGGAGTTTTAGGTGCCAGGGATCATGCAGCTCTGCCAAGGATCATTTCTCTAAAAGGGCCTTTGTGCTACCCTCAGGATTACATCTGAGATAGCCAGCAGACATGGAAAGAGCTCAGTGGCTGACAGCGGAGATGGGAGTGCTTTGGTTTGATCCAGGGTGGTTTCAATCCCACATCATCTCTATTTCAAAATTTTTGTTTTAAATAGAAATGGATGTATTGATTTTTTTCTGAGATAGAGAAAATACTTTCTAAAAAGGTCTTTGAGGGGCTGCCACTGTGGTGCAGGTTAATCCTCTGCCATATGGGTGCAGGTTTGAGTCCTAGCTGCTGCACCTCCAATCCAGCTCTCTGCTATGACCTGGGAAAGCAGTGGAAGATGGCCCAAGTCCTTGGGCCACTGCACCTGTGTGGGAGACCTGGAAGAAGCTCCTGGCTCCTGGCTTTGGATTGGCCCAGTTGTGGCCATTGTGGCCATTTTGGGAGTAAACTAGTGGATAGAAGACCTTTCTCTCTGTCTCTACCTCTCACTGTCTATAACGCTACCTCTCAAATAAATAAATTAATTAATTAATTTGAATTAAAAAAGGTCTTTGAGCAGAGTACAGAGATGGATTAAAAAGAACATGAAAATTACCATAATGCTGTTAATATTTTGATATATATTCATATAGACCTTCCCCATACAGAGTTTTGTAAAACTTGGATTGTACCTTAATATCAGCTTAATATGAAAATTTTTTTTCAAAATATTTATTTATTTGAAAGGTAGAGAAATAGATCTTATGTTCACTGGCTCACTCTCCAAATGCTTACAACACCAGGGCTGGGCCAGGTCAAAGTCAGGAACACAGAGCTCCATCCTGGGCCCACTGTGAGTGGCAGGGACCCAAGAACTTGAGCCAACATCTGCTGCCTTCCCAGGAGCATTAGCAGGAAGCTGAATCAGAAGTGGAGCATCTAAGACTGGAACCAGCACTGAAATATGGGTTGCAGGCACCCCAAGAGGCACCTTAACCCACTAAACCACACACAGAATTTAAAAAAAAATATTTATTTATGGGGAGGCATTGTGGTACACTGGGTTAAGTCCCTTTTTGGACACCCACATCCCATATGGGAGGGGCAGTTCTAGTCCTGGCTCCACTACTGCTGATTCAGCTTCCCACTAATGTGCCTGGGAAGACAGCAGAAGATAGAGCGAGTCCTTTGGGTCCCTGCCACCCCATGTGGGAGACAGGGATGGAATTCCTGGCTCCTGGTTTTAGCCTGGCCCAGCTCTGTCTGTTGCGAGCATTTGGAAAATGAACTGGCAAATAAAAGGTTTCTCTCTCTCACTCTCTCACTCTGCTTTTGAAATATTTCTGAAAGACAGAGAGAATATGAATGTATGTTCCCAACCAATGGTTCACTCCCCAACTACCACCAATGGCCAGGGCTGAAGCTGGGAAACGGAAAAGGAACAGGAAAGCAAGCCAGGTGTCCCACATCGGTGAGAGGAATCCGACTACTTGAGCCATCACCACTACATCATCGCAGGGTCTGCATTGGCAGAAAGCTGGAATCAAGAGCCAGAGTTGCGATTCAAATTCAGGCAATTTGATGTGGGACCCAGGCATCTTACCTGATGTTTTAACCATCAGGCTAAACACTACTCCTAGAGATTCTTGTTTTCTTATTAACATCTCTTAAATGTCTCCCATGGAGAGAGGGCCTCTCAAAAGTCTCAAAGGGCTCACCATCATACAGAATAAGATCCCAGAGCTGATTCAGTGGCATTGGCAGGCAGGGAGGGCCCCTTTAACCTAGCTGATGTCTGGCTGGCACATAGCTAGATAACATTTGGCTGCTCAAAAATTCTGTGCTACATAGCGTTCACCTGGTCCTCGCTTGCTATTGTCTTGTGCACTGGGGCAGGGGGTAAAGTATCATGTTCTCTTCCTCAGTGGGCCCTCTAGAAATACACCAAGGTTGCGTGGGCCTGAATTGAACACTCTGGCAAGAAACCAACTTTCTCAGGAAGAAAGAGATCAGTTGCATTACAACACAACTTGCAATTCCTTTCCAAACTTCTGGTGCTTTTTGCTTTTGGAAAAAAAAATAAAAACTGCTGCTGTTCATTATTGCTAGCCAAAAGCATTTATAGATTATGGATTTCTGTTTCATCTAGAAGGGAGCACATGGCAAGCATGGTACTCTTTATTTGAGATTGTGAGAGATTCACCCGAGTACTGCCCACGCTCAGCAAGCACTTCATAAATGTGACTTGGTGTTGATCACCATCTTTCTCCAAGTCATTTCTTATTACTTTTCGTTAAAGACAGAATCACCAAGGGTATAGAGAGAAAAATCAACATGTAACAGAAATTCTTTCATTATGTGGAAGATGAGAGTGGGTGGATACGAAGGGAAAAAAGGAGTTCTGGAGAAAAAGAAGGTGGCATGGCAGAACTGGGAGTGAAGGAAATAAAGGACTTTAAAAAAGGTAACATGTCTTTGTGGTGGCAGAGCAAACAGTTACACAGAAAGCCTGTTTCAAGATAAGCAAAATAGGGGCAGATTTGGTGGCATAGTGAGTGAAGCTACCGTTTGCAGTGCTGGCATCCCATATGGGCACCAGTTCCAGACCCAGCTGCTCCACTTCCGATCCAGCTCCTTGCTATGGCCTGGAAAAGTAGTGGAAGATGGCCCAAGTCCTTGGGCCCCTGTACCTACATGGGAGACCTGGAAGAAGCTCCTGGCTCCTGATCGGCGCAGCTCCGTTGCAGCCATTTGGAGAGTAAACCAGAAGATGGTGGAAGATTCTCTCTCTCTCTCTCTCTCTCTCTGCCTCTGCCTCTGCCTCTCTGTAACTCTGCCTTTCAAATAAACAAATAAATCTTTCAAAACAGATAAGCAAAATAAAATATGTAAGTCAAAATATAAGTGGAAGTTATGCTTGGAGATCATTTCACATTATTAAAACAAAGACAAAGGAAAAAATGTAGGTTCCTACACGCCAAGGGCAGTGACTGTCTCCTGGATACTTTTCTAGTTTTTGTGCCCCACATGGCAATGATGGTAAAGGAGAGTAGGCCTGGACTAGGGAGGTGGCATGGGGACAAAAAAGGGTCTCAGAGAATGTTACAAAAGATAACCCCAAAGCCCCTGGTGACTGGCTCCAGGACAGAGTATAGGACCCATATATACTAAATGGATCTTCTGTATATAAAGATAATTGAAAATGAATCTCGATGTGAATGGAATGGAAGAGGGAGCGGGAGATGGGAGGGTTGCGGGTGAGAGGGAAGTTATGGGGGGAAAAGCCACTGTAATCCAAAAGCTGTACTTTGGAAATTTATATTTATTAAATAAAAGTTAAAAAAAGATGTATTTATTTGAAAGAGTTACACACAGAAGGGGAGAGACAGAAAGATCTTCCATCTGCTGTTTTACTCCCCAACTGGCCACAATGGCCAGGGCTGGGCCAGGCTGAAGCCTGGAGCCAGGAGCCAGGAGCTTCACCAGCTTTCCCACACAGGTGGCTGCTTTTCCCAGGACACCAGCAAGGAGCTGGATTGGCAGTACAGCAGCTGGGACATGAACTGGCAGCCATATGGGATGCCAGCCCACATGGGTGGCAGAGGCCCAAGTACGTGGGTCATATTCCACTGTCATCCCAGGCACATTAGCAGGGAACTGGATTGGAAGTAGAGGAACTGGAACTGGAATCAGCACTCCAAAAAGGCATGCATTGATATGGGATGCTGGAGTCACAAGCAGCACCTTAACTTGCTGTGCCACAAAATTTCTGCTTGTTTCCTATGCTTTGGGGGTTTTATCCAAAAACTACATGCCCTTTCCAATGCGCTGAAGTGTTATAATTTTTTCTATTGGTGAGTATGTTCCCCCTACTTTCATGCTTTCTCTCTATACATACATATGCATTTTCCTTTCCAAATCCACACCTGTCCCATGTGTAAAATACATTCACTCCATCCCAATAGCCCTAAGAGGTCTCACATAGCATCAACTCTAAGTACAAAATCTCACCTAAAGGTGTTGGCATTTTGGCATAGTGGGTTAAGCCCTTGCCTGTGACACTGGCATCCCATATCAGAGTGCTAGTTCAAGTCCTGCCTACTCAGCTTCCAATCCGGTTCCCTGTTAACATGCCTGGGAAGTAAGCAAATGGTTCAAGTGCTTGAGCCCCTGCCACCCATGTGGGAGACCTGGATGGAGATCCTGGCTGCTCTTGGCTTTGGCTTGGCCCTCACTCAGCCATTAGAATCATTTGGATAGTAAACCAGTAGATGTAAGATTATTCTCTCTCCTTGTCTGCCACTCTGTTTTTCAAATAAGTAAATAAAAAAATGTTTAAAAAACAACTCAAAACCTAAATATCATCAGCTCAAAAGTCCAAAATCTTGCCATTTGAACCAAGTATAGGCAAGTATGTGTATGATCCATCCTAGGGCAAAATTCCCCTCTATGTATGTACCCATGAAAGTATAAAACAAGTTACCTGCTTCCAAAAGATGACGGCAGAACAGCCATAGCATAGCAATTATGGATATTCGTCCCATTATGGAAATAGGCAGGTCACAAATTGCACTAGAAGCTCTCACTTATTCATGCAATAAATATTTTTGGTCACCTAATATATGGCAGACATTGTGCTAAGAGCAGAGGGTACAGCAGAGAGTGGGACAGACAAGATCCCTTGCCCTGGGGGAATCCCTGTAAACAAGCTCCTACACTGCTTAACTGTGACACTTTGTCAGTCTGCTTAGTATCTGCTCTGACCAGCAAAGGCTCATGGGTACTAGGGTGGGGAGACAAAGCCGTGTCAAGTGCCAACAAGAGCATCTTGGTGAAAGAGCAGGTCGGCTCATTGTTGGCACATGCTGGAATAAAATGAACAGGCAGGGCCCCATATGTAAAGTGTATAAAAGTTCTTGGAGACCATTCTAGGAAAACGGCACAAACGACAAGTAGCTGCTGCCATAATTAGCAAACACGGGAGTCGATAACAAATAGGAAAATGTGTTCTAAGAAAGTATGGAGAAGGCAAACAGTCACTGCTTCCCTCTAGTTCCCCCACTCGTCTTTGTGAGGCTGTCACGAAACACAGTAGTCTCTCCAACACATCTAAGCACCCACAGTGGCAGCTGAAGAAAAACACTATAATCTCTCTCGGTCTTTCTCACAGTTTTGGTAATTTTTGAGCCTTCAGTGAATGGATGGCACTCAACATTTCACAGCCAAGGAGCCACTTTTAATTGGAATCCTGACTGGAAAAAGGTGTGTAACAAATTGATTAAAGACTAATAGTTAACACATTCATCAGGGAATCTAAATACCTCATTGTGAAACTTCTGCTTAAGGTTCAATGAGGGACAAATCTCTGCAGGTACTAGAATTTTCTTTTCATTTTGTGCTGCGGGACCTGGAGAAGCTACTGGTCTGCTGCGACAGAATCATGCCGTACTACGTTCTACTCCTGAGAGCAAACTGCTGCCTGCCACAGCCCCTCCTGTGTCCTGGCTAATGGCCAAAAGATGATTGACCCAACTTCAGGGACAAAGCAGTTCCCATCCCCCAAATATTCATCAGGCAGGGGAAAGGATGGTTAATGAATTTTAATAGCAAGCTCATTTCTTTGCTTTGTAAGCCCTATTAAGGTTAACTAGGCTCCTTGCCTCCAATTTCTGCTCTCTAAAACACTCTTCACAAGGCCGGCAGAGTTAATGTCTTAAAACTGATCTGCCCATGACACTCATGCTCCAACCCCTTCACACACTCCCCACTGCCAACAGAGTAAAGCTCAGGTTCCATACGATGGTATTCGTGGCCCTCCAACATTTTATACCTCCTTTTCAGTCTCGTCTTTTACTGTCCACGTCTTCTCCCATTCTGGCCTCTGGCCCCAGCTCTCCAGCCACATAAGGCTATTTGATGTCTTTGAGTCACGGCTCCTACTGCATTCCTCTGCCAGGAAGAGCCTTCCTTCCAATCGCTATCTGTCAAAATTCTCCTCATCTTTCAAAGCCTGGCTTAAAGGCTACCTATTTTTGAAGTGCTGTCTAATTCCCTCAGTAGGAATTAATCCTTCTCTTCACTGAACTAACATAGTATTTGCTTTTATATTTTTCTTATGACACTTTTACTATACTTTGGATTATAGTAATGTAGGTATGTTCTCAACACTTTCTTTGAAAGCAGAGATTTGTGTAACTTATCTCTGTATCCCTGTCCCCAGTCCCTCTTTCCAGTGCCTGGCATATGGAACTACTCAATAGCAAATAAATGAGTCCAAATAGTAATGATATCTGCATATGCGAAGTTACAGATGTGGGGGGCTCTCTACATCTTATCAATAGAGCCCACCAAACTCATCACTCACAAAACATAGATGTTTAATAAATACATCCTAAATACATGGTAAGGATACATACAACATATTATATATATTGTCCTGCATTTTGCTTTTTGCTTTATGAGTTTCAATGTGATAAGGGGTCATAGAAGTAATCATGTTTTATGTGACTTTCAAGAACAATAGACAAGAACAAAGGCCATTCAACCAAGTAGAAGTTCAGGTCTGAGCTCCATGTCAGCATCTTGCAATGAAACCTACAGCTTCAACGGTAATTTGTACCTGTGTTATCAGATTATAATTACTGAGCAACCAATTTGCCAAAGGGTAGCTCATAGAATGGCATGACTTAAAAAGAAGTCAGCATTAGACAATCGTTCCCCACATAGATCCCCTTATTCTATACTTGAATCTGGCAAACAAAGGTAATGGCATCACTGGGTTCTGGTCTGGACATCTTTCAGCTCTCTACCGCCTCCAAAAATCCATATGCATCTATTAATGAACTACCTCCAGTTTGGCTTACTCTTTTACGTTAGCTCATTAAATGAGTCTGGATTCTTTCCCCCTTTTCCATGGTATCCCAGGCAGGGACAAAGGCTCAGCCAACAGGGAACAACTTTTCCTTTTGCCTGACAACAAGTGCTCGCTTGTCCCAGTCTGTGGCTAACAAATTCCATAGTTCTTTGAAGGTAGAGCCCAGGGCATGGGTCTCATCTTCCCTAGGCTCCATAATACAAACTAGAGCTTTGGGAATTTGGGCCTCGGCAGTGTTCCTCACATGAATGACATCACCTCAACAGCTGAGAGTGATGGTGTCTCAAGAAAGCTCAGTAGCCCCAAGCCTTGTGAATTCCTTCTGCCACATTGGTATGTGAAACACACACACACTCACAAACATGTTATACGCCGCTCAAAATCATTCTAAATACCTCCTGGGAGACATCTGCCAATAAGGATATCATGTCAGCCGGTTTTTAAATATAGGAACCTCTTACCATCTTCAACCCGACAGCAAAATGCAAAAGGAATGCAGACTCACTTGCTCTGAACTTTATAGCTCTGCAGTCTCTCCACTTGATATTGTCCTTCTGTGAAAGGTCTTGGTGGGGCTGAAGATTAAAAGGGGACTTCCGAATCTTCCGGTAAGATCTCTAAGCTGTACTCCAAGGGCAGCCTGCCTATATATAGTGTCTCCATTTTAGGGCAGAGTTCAAACTTAGGAAAATCTAAAGAGTTTCATTTAAATATACGCATATACATATACATACATATATACTTATATATGCATATACATAGATATATATATATAATTTACCATCTTCATTTTCCATTCAGTCACTTTGAGCCAAACTAAACTTTAAATAGTTCAAAAATCTGTCGAAGTTTGGCTAGATATGTTTTTCCAAGAATCTTTAGAATTTAGATTATATTTAGAATTTTGAAATCATTGAGACAACATTCCAACCTAGAAAATGTGTAGTCTTTCCATTTCCGAAGGCAATAAACTAAGGCACAGGTACTCAAGTGACTTTAAAGGTCACTTTTATCCTTCCCTTATGCCAACTCTTCATTCTGTTATAATCGGAAGAAAATGATTAGCTAATAACATCTTGAGAGCCCAACCACATGTAGTATCTTTAATACTTGTACTAATCCTTGGAGACAGATAACAGCATACCCATTTCACAGATTAGGAAGCTTCTGAGTAGAGGGAAGTAAAATAATTTGGCCTCAAGCCAAGTAACCATAACGCGACATATTTGGAAATTAAACACTGACCTCTTTGGCTGCAAAGCCTTTGTCCTTTTCAGTAAACTAGATGACCTAGCACTGCAGTTCTCAAATGCCTCACTGTGACTGCAATCACGCACCAATAAGGTCTTGCAACTAAAATGGGTAGTACTGGTTGAATACAAATTCATATAGAGCAGTGATTATTACAGTCCCCAAATAGTCCTTTTTAAAGTAAATGTTCCACTTACAAAAATTATTTTGTTTTAAACGGAGAGCTAGGGAGAGAGGGAGGGAGAGAAAATCTCCCATCCACTAGATCACTCCTCAAATACCTACAATAGCCAGGCCTGGGCCAGGCTGGAAGCTGGGAGCTGAGGAACTCAATCCAGATCTCCCACCTGCTGCTCCCCAAAGTCTGTATTAGCAGGAACATAGATTTGGGAGCAGAACTGGGACTGGAACCCAGGCACTCGGATGTGGGATACAGGCATCCCAAGTGGTGTCTCAGCTGCTACAGGCAAGCATTCATTCCACAAAATAGTCCTTTTAAACTCTGAAACGCGGTGGAGAATAGTTTTCAGCCACTCATTTCCACGGCCCCCCTTCCTCATCCTAACATACATATATACACTCTTCCTCTTGCCAATAACAGTTATAACATCAAAAGGGCTGCCAAGTGATTTGCTACAATAGCAGGATATTGCTGTGGGTCAGTGAAGGTTTCATAGCTCCTCATTGCTGTTTCCACCCTAACTAAAAACAAAAAGGTCTGCTCAGTTGGATTTGCCCTCCCACCCTTAGGCACTCGTGTTTGTGAAACCACATGTAATAGCTTACGTTTATCCCTATCTTGCTAGTTTTTCCTGTCACTGCAGGATATTGAGATAGTTTGGGATTCTGATTGTGTTATCTACATTAGCAAACTCTGCCTATCTTAATGCCATCCCTAAATATTAGAAGTATGACTCCTCTGCCTTCAGTTAAGGCAAACAACTCCAGGCTGACACTGGTAAGCTAAGAAAATACTCTTCAAGTCGAATAATTAGTTAGCTACACATTTACCAAACTCGATCACTTAGCCAACATTCCTTGTCACTTGCTTGAAATCTCTGTCATACACTTTGCTGAAATCTAGACATACCAAGTCTGTGCCAACTCTCTGATCCTGTGAGGGACGTGCACGCACCACATGTGGAAATGGTCTGATTTGTTCCAAGTAAACTTACAGGAGCTCCTAGTCATCTGCATGATTGCTGATGAGAACTCATGCTCTTCAAGAATCTACTCTTGAATTTTGATAATATGTGATACCAGGTTCTGTGGTTACTGCTTTCCACAATCCAATGTCTATACTTTATTGAAGGTGAGGGCAAACAACTGTGCCTGTCCCCAGTCTTTTGGTTCTTCTTCTATTTGTCGTGATGCCTTAAAGTTTATTGACAGTGAAGCATGATGATAACCATTAGACTCCTCAATGCCCACAATGTAACTGGCTTAAACTTGGACTTCATTGTTTTGTGATACAGGCCAAGAATAACTCTTAGCTTTTTGCGGGGCCTTGTCAGCTTCTTGCCCATAATACACAACAGATATAACTCTGAGAAGTGATGCTTTGGCAAAATATAGACTATGAATAAAATATCTAATTTATTAAGCAAAAAAGAAAAGATCATATTCTAAAACTCTTAAGTTATCTAATGAAACCCAGTGCATACAAATAATAATGTAAATTTCACTTTGGACATTAATTATAACTCTGCTGGAAACACCGCAGTTAATAATTACTATGCAAAATCACTGTGGTTACTACATAAAGAAAGCACACAGTTAGGGATACAGATGAATCTCAGTATTCTCATTTTACCTTCACTGCATACCAACACTGAGCCCACACAGAGCAGAGAAGCACCCCTGGTCATGTGTTAAATGGAATTATAGTTGAAAGTGAGTTTTTCAAATAATCATGGGCATATAGTAGTGAGAGCAGATTTGGTTGGGCCAGTTAATGTGTGACTGCTATGCAGGGGCAAGAGTGTCTCTTCTGAACAGACAAGCTAGTTCAAGACACAAGAGTTCAGTACTTTCCTCCCAATAGATTGTTGTTGGAATCCTAATGACATGTGCAAAGAATATATACATGTGTTTGTTCATTAGGTGCCAAGAAGACACTGTTAGCTCATGTATACTAGAACATGGACCTTCAGTTATCACTGCCAATAGAAATAATGTTACCACAAAGCCATTCTCATTCTTCCGTTTGGACCCCATTTGGACCAATGGTTCATTAGGTGGTGACAGATGGGGATGGGAGGGCATTTTGTGAATTCCTTGGGTACTCTAGAGATTTATACATTCACTGGACACTCACATGAAGAAATCACTCACACGAGATTAGATTAGACCTTTAAGGTTAGTCCCAGAGTACCGTGGGATTTTTGTTTTTGCAGTTGGAACCCTTTAAATAAAATCTTACTTAGAAGAGCAATATATAATAGTTTCTTAAATGCAGCTGCTCTAGTTAAAAGAGGAACGAGGGAATCAGAACCCCAAACCACTCCCACACTCTCTATGGCACCCAATCTGCATATAAACAACTGAACTATCTGGCACATAAGCCCTCCGCCTAATATGATATTAATTCTGCCATTCTGGAAGGAGGGAGGATGCACTAGATAATATTACAGGATGTCCAGGAAGGTGAAAGATATGAGAACCAGGGTATGGGAGGGAAAGGATGACTCACTCTAAACGTGGACAAGGGCCCGAGTCAGACTCTGTCAGTGGGTACCAGGTCACACGTAACAAGCCCTACTGACTCTGTGTGCTTTGGGTTCAGTGAGTCCAACAGACTGCACGAGGCACATGCAACAAGTGCTCAGTGGGTTTAATGAGGCAGTGGGCATCAACATGGACTTGTTATGACCAAAGCTAGTTAATATCCACAATGAGGTGAATAATTAACAAGTTCAAGCCTCATGCTGTGCAGCCTTTCATTTAAAAGATGAATTTCTTAGTACAGGTCTCTGCCATGACTGGAAGCACCTACTGTATACGCAAATGTGCTTACATATTTGCAATTATACAAGCAGAAGAGTCTGTGGGAACTGAGCAAGGGTACTAAAGAATATTGTCAAGTCCTAGCCTTGTCAAAGCCAGTATTACTTCAGACAAGTCATTAACTCTTGGTTAATTACTTTGTCTATAAAATCAGAGGGTTAAATCCTATAGTCCTTGCATTTGTGTGACCTTGCTTGTTAGCAGAGAACATGAAAAGTGTCTTAAATGGAATCTAAATTCAGAAATCAGTTGAGGGAACCAAAAATTTATTCCTTTGAATGGATCAATAAAAATATTTTTTTATGTATTGAGTGTACTACTATGTTAAGTGCTATAGGAAATAATTATATGCATGATCCCACACTTGAGCTCACAATCTAGAGGAAATATACATATTCATAAATATATCGAGGTGAGAAGATATCTCTGAATTTTTTCAAATAATATTCACACACATACACATGGAAAGTTTTCAAAAAGCTCAAGGAATGATGTATTATGAAAGAACTATAGAGGCCAGCACTGTGGTGTAGTGGGTAAAGCCACCATCTGTAATGCGAGCATCCCATATGGGTGCCAATTTGAGTCCTGGCTACTCCATTTCCAATCCAGTTGCTTGCTAATGCACCTGGGAAAGCAGCAGAAGATGGTCCAAGTGCTTGAGTTCCTGCATCCACGTAGGGGATCATGAGGAAGCTCCTGGCTCCTGGTTTCAGATCAGTACAGCTCTGGCCATTGTGGCCATTTGGGGAGTGAACCAGCAGATGGAAGGTGTCTCTCTCTGCCTTTCAAATAAATAACTAAATCTGCATAAAATTTTGAACGAATTTTAAAATTTTTACACCAAAATAAATTTCTTTTGAAATGTTTATTCACTTATTTTTATTCATTTGAAAGGGAGGGAGGGGGAGGGAGAGAGGAAGAAACAGAGAGAATATGAACCAACAGAGACAGAGAGAGATCTTCCATCTGTTGGTTCACTGCCCAAATGCCTGCAACAGCTAAGACTGAGCCAGGCCGAAGCCAGGAGCCTGGAATTCCATTTGGGTCTCCTACACAGGGACTGAAACACTTGAGTCACCCTTTGCTGCCTCTCAGGCTACACGAGGAAGAAGCTGGATAGGAAGCAGAATAACTGGAAGTTGAACTTGACTCTGATATGGGATGTGGGTATCCCAGGCAGTGGTTTAACCTTGCTGTACCACAATACCTGCCCCAAACTAATTTTTTAATTCTGTTTTTCCACAAACTTTGTTTTGAAGTATCCTAAAATTTTCTGCACGCAGTAAGAGTTTACAAGAATAGAGAGCAACTATCTGTAACCATTTATTTAAAAATATCATGTTGCATTCAGCCACTAGGTAACTGTAAATAGAATATGAGAGTCTATGGATTTCATAGATGATTTAGTAATATATTTCTAGTTTGTAACCTGGTAGCTTGTACAGTCTGATAGAATTCTCTTTTCCTATGTTGTACTTGTTTTTTCCATAGCCAACACTTCTAATACTTCTTTTGAAAGGCAAAGAGACAGAGAGCATGACAGATAGATACATAACGACAGATGGACAGAGAGAAAAGCTCCTCTTGCTGGTTCAGTCCTCAAATGCTGGCCATGGCAGGGGTTGGGCCAGTAATCCAATCCACATCTCTCACATGGATGGCAGGGACCCAAATATGTGAGCCATTACCTGCCGCCTGGCAGGGTGCGCATCAGCAGGAAGCTGGAGTGAGGAGTGGAGCCGGAACGTGAACCCAGACACTCTGCAATGCAATGCATGTGCCCCAACTGGAGGAGGGTTAACTGCTAGGCCAAATTCCTGCCCCCACTTCCAATACTTTTCTGATTTACAAACTTATGCAAGTGTATAATACTGTAATGGACAAAAAAAAGCATATTCCCCTCCACTGCTCAACCAAGAGTACCACAACACTGCCCCCAACATGTTGGCTTGCCATTCCCAACTCATCTTCCATTTTCGAGTAATTTAATTTAATATGTAAGGACTAGAATACATGACCCAGTTTAAGTACCTTTAATCCTGTATATTCTAAATATAGCAAATAGTTCATTTTAAGAAATTTAATATGAAGTACTTGAGAATTCTTCTTGGTACAGTGCTGTTAAACCATACTTAGTAATTAAGATATTAAAAACACATGCTCCCCAAAGCAAGCAGACATTGTATTTTTCAGGCTATTTAAGTAAAATGCTGGAAGATTTTTTTAAATGATAAGTGTTTTGGACTGTTTCAGCTAATTCCCTTTTACTTCCTGAAATAATGTTCAGCTCGACAGTATCTAACTCTGGTGTCTAAAAACTAACATTGTCTAGGGTCAGCATTGTGGTGCACAAGGCTACGCGTCTGGCTGCAGTGCCAGCATCCCACACGAGTGCTGGTTCGAGTTCCTGCTGCTCTAGTCCCAATCCAGCTCCCTGCTAATGCACCTGGGAAAGCAGTGGAAGATGGCCTGAGTGCTTGGGCCCCTGCACCCACGTGGGAGACCCGGAAGAAGCTCCTGGCTCCTGGCTTTAGATCAGCTCAGCTTCAGCCGTTGTGGCCATTTGGGGAGTGAACCAGTGGATGGAAGATTTTTTTTTCCTGTCTCTTGTTCTCTCTGTAACTCTATCTCTCAAATAAATAAATAAAATATTTAGAAAGAGGGGCCGGTGCTGTGGCACAGTGGATTAAAGCCCTGGTCTGAAGCGCGGGCATCCCATATGGGTGCTGGTTCTAGTCCCGGCTGCTCCTCTTCCTATCCAGCTCTCTGCTATGGCCTGGGAATGCAGTAGAAGATGGCCCAAGTCCTTGGGCCCCTGCAGAGAGACCCAGAAGAAGCTCCTGGATCCTGGCTTCGGATCGGCGCAGCTCCAGTCTTTGTGGCCATCTGGGGAGTGAACCAACAGATGGAAGACCTCTCTCTCTCTCTCTCTCTCTCTCCCTCTCCGCCTTTCCTCTGTGTAACTCAGACTTTCAAATAAATAAAATAAATCTTTAAAAAGAGTAACACTGTCCTTTTGAGTGAGAAGTCATTGGTTGGCTCTTAACATTGCAGATACTCTCTTTCTCTATTTTAAACACACACACACACACACACACTCACACACATATTTTGGTTCCATATAAAAATAGCAATTACCAGAGTTTTGTCAAGATATTTGTATGTGAAGAAGTGCGATAGACACAGTAACATAATTGCATTGGAAAGATCTCTTTGAAATCTGACTTTCAACAGGTTTTCCCCTCTATTTAGAAATTTTAAATCAATGTTGCCTATTCTAGCAAGCATTGAACTAAGTCAATGTTTTATGATTCTCACTGGCTTTATTGTGTGAAGAGTATGAGAACAGGTTACTTGAAGTGCTTTCTGTCATGCTTGAAATTCATTAGTTATTTTAAATCGTATGCTAAGGAATGTGCTGTGTACATCTCTGGCACTTAAAACTTTACTAATTATCTTACTAAACATTTTAACTTTGTTTCAAAAACTCAGGTCATCATTATACCAGGGTTTGTGAGGCATCTTGAGAAATATTTTTCTGATACCTACAGAGAGGGCTAGATACAAGTACAGACATTTCACTACCTGCTGTATATCTGATTTTTTACCATTTAACATCATTCTATGAATTAGAGGTATCGAATGGAAAGTGTCTCTGTGATCTATAACTGGAATCCAGGCCACAAAGTGGCACCTGGGTTTCTACACCATACAAGGTGGTGATTACTTCTCTCAGAATCTTCCCAGCTGAGACTTGGTAAACAATGCGCTAATCCTTCTTCACTGCTGATTTTACAGTTTTGGAGCATAGACATTCCTCTACTAGGTACTTGGAAATGGTTAGGCCACAGATGAGGGAGTTTTTGTTATCTGTACTCCCGTACATCTATTATTTCTGAAACTTGCCAGCAGGTGTGCCATGTTTTTATGGAAGTACGAGGAAAGAGCACAGGGAAGGAAATCATTCGCCCTGGGTTCTAGGTCAGGTTCCGCCACTGACTGTATGTGAACCGCTAGCCTTCTAGTGCTCAAAGGTTCTTCATCTGCTAAATGCAGGTTTAAATGCCTGCCTTGCTTTCCTCCCAGAGTCCTTGTGAAGTCAGATTTATCGAATGTACAGGAGAGATTTTTACAAATGAATTGTGCTATGTAAATCCAGGGCAGAATTACTGTCATTTATGTGGAGTCACATGGTGCCCTATATGGCCCTGGGTGAGGGAAACTTAGGTGTAATAAATGCAGAAGTGTTTTTATTATAAGATTCAGTGTTTTCCTAGTCAGATGAGAACAAGGCAGAGGAGCAGAAGAATGAGGTGAGGGAAGGGCAAGTTTAAGTTCCATCTGGCCAGGCTGGAAGCCTCGGGGGAAGGGAACGACCTCTGAAAAGATGAGAAGTTACAAAGTGAGAGGAGTGACCTGGGAACAGGGTGGCTTATGAAGAGTGGCAGAGTAGAGAATCAAGTCACAAGACCCGTTCACAAGAGGGTGCTGGCCTAAAGCCTGACCTCGAGCCACCAATCACGGAATCACAGGGTTGGAAGGAAGAGCCCATCTCGTCCACCCCCGCCCCCCATTCAGCAGGACGTGTCAACCATCCCAAACAGGTGAGACTTTATCCAACTTTGAATGAATAGCTCTGCATGGAATGGGCAGGTACTGATCGACTGCTCTGGCTTCCACTGTTTACAAATGGCAAGAAAACAATTTCTGGAATTTCATGTGAACTTGAACTTATATGGGGAAAATGATAAATGGCTGGATTTTCCTTGGGAACAAGCACTTCCATAGCAGTCTAAGGACTACTAAATTAGCACTAACTACACAGCTATCTCTAAAGAGAGCAACAATGTTCCCCAAAAAGCTGGCTTAGCAGATGACAGCCCACAGTGTCATATGGGGAAGGATGCACTGCGATCACTCTGAGAAATTGTGGACTCTGCCTTCCATGCAAGAGCCTGGGGAAGAATGACACTAAGCAAAACCAAAGTTGCTTCAGGAACAACAACAACAACATGATCCAGCAGATTCAGGAACAGACAATGAAAAGAGTTCAATCCCTCTCCCAATGCAAAGCAATAAATCCTCGCACAAATTAGAAACTGCAAAGGAAATAAAGCGGTCCTCATTTGCAGTCGTGGGAATGTTACACATGAACTCTGCCTTGGAAGGAGAGGGGAGGAAATTCCACACCTGCAGGCCTTCCCAGGAAAGGGGCCCGCGCCTGATCCTGAACCCATCCCCTCAAGGTTACACCATGGGACTGTCACTATGGAAATAATGCTACTTTAGTCCCTTAGTGAGTATATTATTTACAGGGCTATCAACAGCAACTATAATCTGAAAGGAGGCAGCTGAGAATTTCCAAGAAAGAAACTGAAGACGTTATTTTGGGATATGCTCATAAATGGCCTGGCTACATACAGCTCATGTGGATGAGCATATATGCACAGGTAGAGGAATGTATCCTTTTATTTATAGGTAAGTGTGTTGGGGGCATGCCCTTGTATTTTTTGAAAGATGCAGCATTAAGAAAGAGGTTCAGGAAAATAATTGCACTCCCAAATTCGCCATTCACTTACATGTGAATGCAGGCAAGTGAATTTGATTCTACTTCCCCATCACCAAAACTATAAGTCACTTTAGTCAGGCCTTCAGTGACTCCAGATGTTTGGCAGTGTACAGAAACAACATCTGTGTGATGGACTAACTTTTCTCCTGAACTCACTACAAGTTCTGGCAGCATGCCCACCCAGCATTTAATGGGTTCCTGCCTCAGTTTCCCTAGCTATAAAAAAGGATACAGATTATTTATCACTTACCTCCCAGGGAGAAGGGAGGATGAGATAATGTCCAAGAGGAACGAGTTCTTCAAAAGAATGATGCTGTGACAGTACTATATCTTATACAATTCTGAGCTGCATACGTTTTTCCTAAGCAATTTGTCTTTAGAACATGAAATCACTTTAAAATATGGCTAAAAGCTACACAAATACAACAGATTATCATTATCCCAACATCATCATCATAATACCTTTCTTGTTGATGGCTTCCCTAAAGAGTCTCACTTTCAGATTGAATCATGGCCAAAATATGAACTTTATTTAAGATCTGAAAAAAATGTGTTTTAGCCATGTAAAGCAACACCGATGAGAAAAAAGAAATCAGTGTGGGTGTTTGCAGCCCAACCAATTTTAACAGCTCAGCTGAAACAGGTAAAACTGGTCTATCAATGACAATTAATTGGCTGCTCAATGGTATTTGTATGGAAACTGGAAATGTTCACGGCCACAGGTAGGAGTAGTGAAATTTAATGATGACCTTTGTTACTATGACTCTCATATACTTTCCAACCTATAAGCTTTTGTAACTAAAACAAATAAGGAAAGGAAAATAAGGAAATAACATGGGAGCGGAAAGAAGAGATGCATTATAGGGATCTTCACATACATTAGATAGGCAGATATAGTGGAACTCCTTTTCAAACTCGTGCTGCCTATAGAGAAAATCTTCAACATAATCCTCTTAACTACCATTTAATGAGTGCCAGTCACGCTTGTGAAGTTATGTATATATTTGTGGCATGGTGGGTTAAACCGCCACCTGTGACACCGGCATATGGAGCACTGGTTCAAGTCCCAGCTACTCCTCTTTCAATCCAGCTCCCTACTAATGTGCCTGGGAAAGCAGCAGAAGATGGCCCAAATACTTGGCCCCCTGTCACCCGTGTGGGAGATGCCGATAGAGTTCCTGTCTCCTGGCTTCAGCCTGGTCTAGCACCAGCTGTTGCAGTCATTTAGGGAGTAAACCAGCAAATGGAAGATCTGTCTCCCTTCTTCTCTCTTTCTGACTCTCTCTGTCCCTCTGCTTGTGAAAAGAAATAAAAATAAATCTTTATAAAGAAAAATAAACGTAGAACAAATGGCGGGGGGCAGGGGGTAAGGCATCTGCTAGCTGCTGGATCACTCCCTAAAAGGCTACAGTAGCCAGGGCTAGGCCACACTGAAGCCAGGACACCGGAACTCCATCTTGGTCACCCATGTGAGTGGTAGGGGCTCAAGCACTTATACCATCATATGCTGTGTCTCAGGATGTTTTAGCATGATTGGAAGCACAGTAGCTGGTACTTGAACCAGCACTTGGATATAGGATATGGGCCTCTAAAGCAGTGGCTTAACCTGGTGAGCCACAACCCTGGCCCATTTGTGTGCATATTAACATACACACACACACTTTTGATGTCTCTATTAATACTACAGATGAGATAATTAAAACGCAGAGAGGGTAACTGATTTGTACAAGGTTATATATCTACTACGATCCATAACTCAATTCAAATCCACCTGAACCCCAAGCCCATACTCTTTCTATGACAGCCAAAACCTTTGGTAAAAAAAAAAATGTTTGCTCCAAGTATTTTTTAGTGACTGTAGCATCATTTATATAGAAGCCCGCATCTGATGCAGTGTTCCCTTCTTCTAGGGTGGGGTCCACCCACAGGTCTTTGATCAGATGCCTGCCTCTCCCTGGCTTGCCTTCACCTATTCCAAGCCTACTCATTGTTTACAGCAGCTATCAGCCCTGAGATCTTCCCATGAGCTTCGCCCACCAGCCCGAACTGATACACAGCAACCTCTTCAGGTGGTTCTCTACAGGCTGCCCTCTATCCTTACCACACCTCTTCCTGAGTGTGTGATTCCCTTCCAAAGCAGGCTGGGGGAAACAGAGGGCTCGGCTTTATTCGCACCCCTTAAGTCCAGGGTGCCTGGCTGAGCACACAGTAGGTATTCCATAAGGTTTGTTCTCTAAGGAGACCTGTTGACCGTATTTCTCCCGTAAGCTGAGGGAGACAGTGATGGATCCTTCGGTTTTGATCTCACCAGTGCTGAGGGCTACCTGACTGAGCGGAGCCACCCAGAAACATGTGATGTGAGATAATCTGTAGATCATTTGGAAGACAAAACCCACCTCTGTTCTCAGGGGAACCACATCACGCCCTCAGTGCAGCAGCAAGTTTTTACCAGGTCAGTGCTCCGGTCTTTTCAGAGGTGCACTTTGAAATAATCATAACCAGCCATCAACCAGGATTGACAGAACTTAGTGAGGTTGTGATCTCCCAAAAGGAAGGTCCTGTTATGTTAACGCTGTCATTATCATGTGTGCAGCAGCAACAATGATTTATTAAGCACTCACTGGGCACAGAGCACTTTATAGGGCACTGGAGGAGTTATACCCAAGCATGTTGTCAATACGTTCACAATGCAATTGCAGTGAAATGTACCATTCTAAGAAAGCCCTTTGAAACATTTTCAAAGAACCACAAAAATTTCACTGCTATACTGTGTATTTAAAAACAAAATCATTCCAATGCTTTCATACTGAAACCTTACTCCTTGCATAAAGATTTTAGTTTCATTAAGTTCCTCCTCAGCTACAAATAGAACTCAGTGATGCCAGGGCCCTCCTACTCATGGATTATGGGGCAGGAACACTGTCACTCTGACATATGGTGGCCTTTTTGGTGGCATTTTTTTATTGTGGCCACAAAGTAATCACAAACAGATGGTACAACTAACTTCTATTTATGTCTTGTTACTAAACTCCTTATGAGAGGACAAACTATGTGTACAGGTCAAGGAATCTGTGGGTGTCTCCGTGCACGGCAGTGAGTCAGAAGCTGGCAAGGGTGCAATGCAACTGGACCTCTGCTATCTTGCTGGTGGCAGTGAAAACTGATACATTCTCATTGGAAAACAATTTAGAGACACACATCGAAATGCTTGCATCCTTTGACCCCAGTAGCTCCAGTATTTTAAAAACTAAAAAGCTAAGTTCAGGAGGCAGCACTATGTTGGGAGAGGTAGCTTTGTTTATGGTGGCAAAAACTTGGAAACAAACTTGAATGTCCAAGAAAAACATACTGATTATGGTGAACACACCATGGAATACTGCATACGCATAAGGGGGTTAATATGAAGATTTGTGGCAATATCAAAAAGTATTGGCAATACACTACTAAGAATTTAAAGATCGCTTGTATACTTCCAATTATGTAACACATCTGTGTGCATGTGATTTTCTGCACAGATATTAGAACAGTACTAGTGGGTGTTTGGTATAGCAGGTAAGATGCTGGTTGGGATACCCACATTGCATATATGAGTGCCTGAGTTTGAGCCTCAGCTCTGCTTCCATTTCTAGCTTCCTGCTAATGTGAGCCCTGGGAGGCAGCTGGTGATGGCTCAAGTATTTGGGTCCTTGCCACCCACATGGGTGACCCAAGTTGACTTCTGGACTCCTGGCTTCAGTCTGCCATGGTGCCAGCTCTGCCAGGCATTTGGGGAGTGAACCAGCAGATGGAAGATCTCTTTCTGCCTTTCAAATAAAAGGAAAATAAATAAAAATGTAACACAAGAGACATGCAAAAATAAAAACTAGGATTGCGAGAAATAGTTCCCTCTCTTTAAAAAAAAAAGATATATCTATTTTATTTGATAGGCAGAGTGACAGAGAGGGAGGCAATAATGGCCAAGGCTGCGCCAAGATGAACCCAGGAGCCAGAAACTCCATCCAGGTCCCACATGGGTGCAGAGACCCAAGCACTAGGGCTATCCTCCATTGCTCTCCAAGGTGCATTAGCAGGGAACTGGATTGGAAGCAGAGCAGCCAGGACTGGAACCAGCACTTCAATATGGGATGCCAGCATTGCAAGCAGTGGCTTAACCTGTTGTTCCACAAAGCTGGCATATTCCCCCCTCTATTTTCCAAGTTTTCTCCATATGGCAAGATTTTCTCTATAATTTAAAAAGCAGGATGAACATTGAGAATCCGAAGTCCTTTGTAGCAGAGAGCTTCTTGGAAGAAAATGAAGGACAGTTGCCTTTCCTAAGGCCCAAGAATACAGTTTGAACAGTCAAAACCAGCCATCACTCCCTTTTTGGCAGTTTCCACTGGTGCTGGGTATACCACATACCTGGTTAATGTGCTTCAGTTTGTCAATAATTTGACTGACTACTGGCTCAGGACCCTTCATTTTCAGCTCGTGGAGGTTGAATTGATTTTTCATTCCATTCCTTGCTGCCTTCTGGCTGTATCTGTTAAAAGTAAAGATACAAAAAAGGTTTGTCAAAGAAAATCCCAAGCCCAGTGAGAGCTGACTGTAATCGGTACCAGCCAAGCAGACTGAAGGCTCCCTTCAGTGTTTTAAACCATGGGATTGACCGCACGGTGCAAAAGTACCCACTCCAGATACAGTGTGCAGTGTAGGATATTCATTCAGGAGGCTTTCTCAAGCCATTTGCAGCACGAAGTCTGCCTGCCAGCTTCTCTCTGTGTTCTCCATGAGGAGAAAGAACATTGGCTCAAAGGAAGATCTTTTTGTTAATAATAATAATAATAATTTGTTGGGACCAGCACTGTGGCGTAGCACGTGAAGCTGCCACCTGTACTGCCGGCATCCCATATGGGCACCGGTTCTAGTCCCGGCTGCTCCTCTTCTGATCCAGCTCTCTGCTGTGGCATGGGAAAGTGGTAGAAGATGGTTGAGTTCTTGGACCCCTGTACCAGTGTGGGAGACCTGGAAGAAGCTCCTGGCTCCTGGCTTTGGATCGGCACAATTACAGCCATTGCAGCCATCTGGGGAGTGAATCAGTGGATGGAAGATCTCTCTCTCACTCTCTCTGCCTCTGACTCTGCCTCTTTGTAACTCTTCCTTTCAAATACATAAATAAATCTTAAAATATTTTTTAAAAAGAAAATATGTGCTTGATATACACTTGTTTATTTGAGAGAGAGAGAGAGTGAGCTAGCTCTCACCTTCTGGCTCACTGCCAAGTCTGTCACGGCCAAGGTTAGACTGGGCTAGGCCAAAGCTAGGAGCCAGAAACTCCACCTAGGTCTCCCATATGGGTGGCAGGGATCCAAGCACTTGAGTCATCACTTGCTGTCTCTGAGAGTATGCATTAGTAGGAAGCTAGATCAGAAGTGGAGTTGGGACTGAAACTCAGGCATTCCAATATGGCATGTGGTTGTCCCAGGAGGTATTTTAACCACAGGGCCAAATGCCTGCCTCATTAAAGGAAGGTCTTAATGTGCTCCTACATGAGAAGCTTCAGATTTAAAGTTTCAAAGTATCATCAGTGTGCAAAAGGGGAGTGCTGGTAGATCTGCCTTTCAGGGTGGAGTTTTGCTCATTTCAACAGGGATAGTGACTTACAACTAAAGTAGTTCTTTTTGCTGTACCTATAGTTCCAGACCTCTACAGAGAGCTATTTCCCATTTTGCAAACCAAACACACAGAAACAAGAAACAGATTGATTTCTCCCTTTCTCTTTCATCATGTGCAAATAGCCCACCAGTAGGGAAAAAAGGTTTTGAGTACTTTTTGCCTTTCACCTCATCCTGATGACGGGAAAGTTTTCTTGAAGAAATGCGATGAGTCACAGTTCTTTTGCCCTCTTTATAAACCATTTTGTCAATTATACTACAGTAGCCAGGATTCAGGGCAAATTCATATTGAATTTTTAAATTTGATAGCCAGGTCATCCCAACTCCCACCTGCCACATACACACAGAGAGAGCTCCCATTTGTTGTTTCACTACCCAAATGCCTGCAACGGTCAAAGCCAGGAGCCAGAGAGTCCATCCAGGTCTCTCCCGTGTGTGGCAGGAACCCAGCTACCTCAGCCATCACACCTGCCTCCCTGTTTGTGCATTAGCAGGAAGCTGGGAGTGGGAGTGGAGCTGGGACTCAAACCCAGGTTCTCAGATATGGGATATGGGTTTACTAACCAGTACCTTAAACTTGAGACCAAACATCTGGCCCCTAAATTAATATTTTAACTACAAAAATAGTAATTCTCATTGTAATGAAATCCAACAGTACAGAAATAAAGCATCAAGCACAAGTTCTCCCATTAACTTATCTTTCTAAGAGAGAATATGGGTAACAGTCCCATTTACAAGTATATGATTGTACAGGCTTCCACACGCGTATACTAAATCATAACTGTAATCAAAAGTGAAATCATACAATACATGCTGATTTGCAACCTTTTTTAATCACTTAAATATATACCTGGGGCATGTTTCCATGTCAAAACAATTGAATTCATTCTAATATTTTGCTAATATATATGTAATTCTGCAGAGAACGTCCTTGTATACTGATTTTTACACACTTGCACCAATCTCTAAAGGATCAACTCCGGGAATTGCAGCAATTCATATTTCGAATCCCAAATTATGAAGTATGATGAAAAATATCACTGCATTTTTGCAAAGCACGTCACAAAGCAACCTTTATCACTCTGCTAATGTGAACTTGTCAATGACCCTGTGAGGCACACAAGGCATTATTGTTTTATTACTGAAAATTTCACAACTTTGGGAGATACTAATCTGATTCTGTTGATTGTCCTCCTCCATGATTTAATGCATCTGCTGATATTAAGGGAATGCTTTGAAAAACATACATGGTAGCAGAGGAGGTCAAAAAAATCGAGTTCTGACATTCATAATTAAAAGTCATCTTCTGAGAAGGAAAATATTTTGCAGTGAAAGAAGCTGAAGAGAGCATCTGATCACATTTCTTCTAAAGTTGTGTTCTAACATATTCAGCTTATTGAACTTTAAAAGTTAATTAGTGAATATACAGATCATAAACCATCAAATACCAATTGCCTTTGGGGGCTGTTCTGAAGAAATGTAAAGAAAGATTCCTTATCTGGTGGGAATAGGCCCACTGCCAGCCTCCTCTTTTATGTTCATATAATGCTATCTATTTAAATATCATGGACCTCTTGATGATACCACTAACTCCATCTTCCCTCTCGGATGCCTGAAGCGGAGACCCTATTGACAGATAAAGAGGTAAAGCTCATTATACGTCTTCTGAAATGAACTCTGGAAATGGGTCTCTAGAGAATTCTCCTTGGACTTGTTCATATCAAAGCTGGCTGGCCACTTTTATGCCCGCTGCTACAAGACAAGTGTCCTTCTGAAGCTTGTTATCTGCATTGCAATGGTGTAGAGACATCTGCCAACTTAGTGATTTTGCCCTGTCCTCCCTCTCCAGAACCTATTATAAATATTAAATCAAATTAGTCCCACAGCTGATCCCTTGTGGTCTTACTGTATCATTTTCTGCCATCCAGAAAATGCCCCTTTAGCTCTATTTTCTTTAAAATTTCTTATCTCCAAGCAGTAGATAAAGAATAAACATTGCAAGCTCTAAACTCTGTTCCCCAATCTCATGGGGACTTATTTAAAAAAAAAAAAAAAAGCTTTGGGTTTAAAAGCCTGCCGAACTTTTTGAAAGTTCAAATAGTATCCACTCTTCCACTGCATCCATGTGCTATTTAAATCCTCACAGGCCTCTAGTAAATTAAGCATGGTTTCTGGTTACAGAAGTGTTGGGAAGAGCTGACCTGCGGTTTAGACCTAAAACTTGCCTTTCTTTCATTTACTTCACAAAACAGTAAAAAAGAAAAAAAAAAGTACCGATCCAACTGATGCGGATAGTTGCCACAATTTACTGGCACTGTTTTAAAACCCTGTGTTTCTGCACTATCCATTAGGTATCTTAATACCTCTGCCCCAACTTCTGACATCTTTTCCAAAGTTTCTTGTCTCTTTTTCTCCTTAGCTGGATAAAATGGTAAACCAAATTTTAAAAGCAGTGAGTGTCAAGATGGAATAAAATGCAGATTAAGAGGGCAAAGTAGATCTGAATGTGTTGATAGGGAGCCCAGGCCAAGACATATTGTAACAGACATCACCAGCAGTGGTTAAGAATGTACAGTAGGAGTCTGTTTGTAATAAAAAATGGGTCTGCACATCCAGTCCAGGAGTTTCCCCTGATCCACGGTTTCATTGCCCACAGTCTCAGTTCCCTACCATCCAGCAGGGTTTGAAAATATGAAATGGAAAGTTACAGAAAGAAATCAGCAATTCATAAGTTGTAAATTGTGTGCTGTTCGGAAAAGCATGAAGAAATCTTGTACCATCCCACTGCATCCTGCCTGGGGTGTGAATCATCCCTTTGTCCAGCAGATCTACACTGCCTGCCCCCATCAAACACTAGGCCTGTCTCGGTTATCAGGTCAATTGTTGGAAGTACAGAGGGAGAGAGAGACAGACAGACAGACAGACAGATTCACATAACTTGTATTACAACCTATTGCTTTACATATCACATACATATCATCCTACTTTATGATTGGTTATTTTTGTGACTGTCTCACTGTGCCTAATTTATAAATTAAACTTTATCACTCATACGCGTGTTTAGGAGAAAAGTGTAATATTGTCGTGCCTCAGTGTCCAGGAGCCTCCCACGGATACCAACATCCAGAGAACACTTAAGCCCCTTATGTAAGTGGCATAGTACTTGCATACAACCTACGCATATCCTCCTGGACACTTTAAATGGATTCTAAGTTCCTTATAACCTCTCATGCAATGGAAATTCTATGGACATAGTTGTTACACTGTATTGTCAACTCTGATCACCACCCTGTACCTCAGACTGCCGGGCAGCGAATCTGTTTAAAGGCCAAAGAGAACGTCTAACGGAACAAAAACCCACAGTGAGGCTAACTCACACGCATCCCTCAGGGCCGCTAGGAAACCTCTCCTCTGCACACTGGCCCTCACGTGTCCTGTCTGAAAGGTGCTTTCTCCTGACACAATACGTAACGGTGCCAATATTCACGCTGTCACCCTGAGTTCCTTTAACCCTCACGCGCTCATCCTTGGCTCCCCAGCGTGACTGTCAGGTGCAACAGTTCCTCTGGTCTCTACTCTCCAGTGACGTAAGGACGCCGACTCAGGAAGGATGTAAATGCAGATGTAAATGATCACTAGCTCTCTCTCTCTCAAGACAGGGCCAGGAAGGGTGCTCTAGCTCTCATTCTCCTTGTCTGTAAACACCTAACTTCCTCCTCGCTGAACCACCGTGAGCCATCCGGACCTGTGTCTAAACATTATTACGGGCACTGCCCTGAGTTGTCTACACTGCTTGCAGCATGTTCCCTTGGCCAGTCCATGTGGTCTGTGAGGTCTTTGAAGGCAGAGTCCTGTCGCACCATTCTCTTTCACTTTATCTAAAGCCCCTCACGGTATTTCTACCAGCTATTAGTTATAGAGTGCTTCCTCTGCGCTAAGTACTGTTGCGAGCATTGATGAAAAAGAAAACATGCATCATCTCACTTAGTCCCCCTAACAGCCCTGTTATCAGCCCTTTTTGCAGATGAGGAAACTGAGGCACAGAGACGTCAGGTCACACAGCTAGTGTGTAACAGAGCTGGCTTGAACCTTGAGAGTCCATCTACAGCTTGCTGCTTCCGTAGAGATCACTGATGTTGGCAAAACCCCTTATACTTCCTCCCTACACCACTCCTCTATTGCTCCATAGTCTGAGACAGTCTACAAGGCTCCCCACGGTGCCTGCATCCAATGCTCTTTGGGCCTCTCAGCAGATTTCAGGGTTTGCCCTTTCAAAGCCTTTGAGGAGAATTCTGAATCTGGGGTTCCTTCTTTCAAGCAGAAATCCAGTGGTGTCAGGGTTCAGGGAAATAATTATATTATCCACAGATAAGGGGTTGAAGGTGGATAAAGAAACCATATCCCTCCCCCCAGCCCACAGGGCCATGCCACTAGAAGCTTCCCGAATCTCATAGGACAAAGAGGAAGACCCATGCAGAACGCTGCGCTGAATGTCTCCTTGCCTCCTTCACCTCGGCTACAGCAAAGCAACATATGTCAAGTGTTCCGGGAGCGGGGGTGGGGGGCGCGCATGGAACAGCCCCGCTCCTCCGAGCTTCGAGCCCAGAGGGGATTTGTTAGGAGTGTCTGTGTAGCTTTGAGTTAATTAGTTCGCTCAGCATTTCATTTGCACAGGCTCCCTCTGCAACAACTGGCACACGCAGTGCATGACAGGCCTTGAATGAGGACTGGGGCACCAGAGCCCCAGTTCTTACCCAAGCACTGTGCGGAGGGTGCCAGGAACGGAGACACTGGAGCCCCTCCCCCCCGGGGGGGTTTCCACGACGGGCTATCTGCTTCATAATATTCATGTGGGACAAACGTCACTGTCCCCCTGTCCAGCACACTGCTGCTTTCCTGATGTTCTCACACAGGGCTGGCAAAGAATACTGGCCAGCGGAGGAGGAAAAAAATAAACTGTGAGCAGGTTCCACTTCCACAATCATGTTTTCTCAACCGCACGTGTAACGCATGCGCTTAGCAGTGGCGTCTTTAAGCATTCCGTGCCCAGTCTTAGAAAGCCCTATTTGTGGAATCAAAGGGGGGGGGGGGGGGCTTCTGCTTGGGCAGATCACTTAGGGACTGGGGGCTGAGGAGGGAGTGGGGCGGGGGTGAGGGGGGGCGAACCTGTGTAAGAGCCACACAGAGAAAAGGAACCTCATTAAAACAGGACATCTGGGCATGCTTGTCTTGGGACAGCTGAAGCAAAGAGAGCACTTGTAGAAGAGGAATAGAATCAAACAAGCGTAAAATGGGCGATCTTTTCTTCCCGTTTCTGTGCTGGCTGAGGCTGCAAGGGCGCAGTGGAAGGAAAGCACCGAATTCAAGTGCAGACGAAACGGAGACCCGGACACGGACTCTTCTAGCAGTTCATGCTGTTAGGATCACATGCTCCCCCACTGACAAGCAATCTCTTTCTTTAAGCCACTTTCCTGATTTTTAACACTGCTAGTACTGATTCAGGACAAGCAGACCTAGAGAGAAAATCCACTTTCCTTCTTCCCCGAGGCATGAGAACGGTGGCAAGTGTCTGAGAGGGATTCTCAAAAGGACTAGTTCCTCACCAAAAAAAAAGAAAAAAAAAAAAGATTTCAAAAAAAGTTTCATTTGCTGCCAGCTTGTAGGAGGCTTAAAGAAAAAAAAATTGCTATGATTGCACATTCTCAGAGCGCCATCTTATGGAAAGACTGCAGTATTGCAAGGAATCCCTAACCCAAAGTGATTAGTTGGACTGTTTCCTTGGAAAGTACTCCAAGCCGCAATGATCACAGTGGAAAAACGGGATAATTTAAAGAACATACATTGCTTTAAAAACAAACTAGAACACAGAGCAGAAAAGCCATATTATTAAGAGGCCTAGGAAAATGTTCTGTTTTCTATCTGAGATGCTGTTTTAATTTACATAAATGCAGAGAAAAATAAAGCAAAGCTGAGATTTGTGAATCCATTTCATAAAGATGGGAACAATTTGCTTCATATTTATTTATGCAAAGAAAAATGTTTTGCACAGTTGTCAGCGTATCAGTAGCACTTCAGTGCAAATTTTAGCCAGGAGGGTACAGAAACAAATACAATCCCTTGGAATCTCAGGAAACCGGTTTCAGGACCCACACAGTGAACACCAAAATCCTCGGATGCTCAAGCATCTTCTATAAAATGGTGTGCTATGTGTATAGAGCCTACACAATACTCCCATATACTTTAAACCACCTTTAGATTACTTGTACATGCTAAATTTTTAAAGTTGTTATACTGTATCATTTAGGGAATAAGAAAAAAAGCCTGCATATGTTTAAGATGGAAATTATTGAAAAATTGGTTCTTGAACTGAAATTGATTAAATCTGTAGATGTGGAAGCCAAGGATATGGGAGACTGACTGGAAATCTACCATACTCCATGCAGTGTCTGTGTTCCCAAATAATAGCTCATCTGAAATTACACAAATAGAGTTCAGTAGGATGGAAGCAAACTCAGGAGAAACCAGGGGGCTCTCATAGTGGACATTAGCTACCTGAGGGAGTAAGTACAATTAGAATCCATTATTAACCCAGTTTCAAACCTTACTCTTATGAGGGACTAAGAGTTTGGCTTTTGAATGTAATCAAGAAGTCACTTAAACCCAGGGAGGCAAAGAAGGTTTTCAAGGTGGTGAGGAAACCCTGAGAAGTTGGTTGCAGTCCCCCAGCAGAGAGGGGCACAGAAGAGAGAAAACACCTGGCGACCACCCGCATGTTAGCCTGAAGAAGCAAATTCTGCAGGCAGCCTGGAAATACAAACAGCAGAAAGTGAGTATTCTGAGAACTGTGGGACAGCCAGAGCCCAGTGTGCAGGCGAGCTGGTGAGAGCAGACGATGGCAGTCAGGATCCCAGGCCCAGGCGGCTGAGACTGGCAGAAGGCCCTGTGATGGGTGTCCCTGAGGGCAAGAAACCAATGCGGAAAGGCCTCCATCCATGCATAATTCTTACAAAACCGGACAACTAAAAAGATGTAATTCAGAGCTCAATGACGAGAGGAGGGGAACGGAGTAACACAGCAAGGAGTAATAGGGATTTTAGTGTTCAGTCACCCCCAAATCATTCATGAAGTCCATCCAGTCCAGAGAACTATGACCAGATGTTTTCTTGGAGTTAAACCAAAATGAAAGGATCTTTATATGTTTTAGGTGAATTTTTGTAGCCTCCCCCCCGCCCCTTTGAGAGTCAGAGAGAGAAAAGGAGTTCCGCCTATGTGTTCACCCCCCAAATGCTCACAAGGGCCAGGGCTTGGACCCAAATACTTGAGCCATGACAGCTCTCTCCCAGGGTACACATTCACAGGAAGCTGCCATCAGAAGCAGAGTGGGCACTCAAATCCACGCACTCCAATACGGGCTGTGGGCTTCCCAAACAATATCTTTCTTTTTTTTTTTTTTTAACAGGCAGAGTGGACAGTGAGAGAGAGAGACAGAGAGAAAGGTCTTCCTTTGCCGTTGGTTCACCCTCCAATGGCCGCTGTGGCCGGCGCGCTGCGGCCGGCGCACCGCGCTGATCCGATGGCAGGAGCCAGGAGCCAGGTGCTTTTCCTGGTCTCCCATGGGGTGCAGGGCCCAAGCACCTGGGCCATCCTCCACTGCACTCCCTGGCCACAGCAGAGAGCTGGCCTGGAAGAGGGGCAACCGGGACAGAATCCGGTGCCCCAACCGGGACTAGAACCCGGGGTGCCGGCGCCGCTAGGCGGAGGATTAGCCTAGTGAGCCGCGGCGCCGGCCTCCCAAACAATATCTTAACCAATACAGCAAATGGGCACCCATTAAATTAGATTTTAGCTCATGAAATTAGGAGAGTTCAAAAGGACCTTTGAAGTCTAATGGAGTTCAATGCCTTTTCTTACAGATGGGCGCATTGGGGCTCAGAGAGGCCCAGCACACTCTTATTGGCATCATTGCTAGTGCCAAAACAAGGGGACAAACAACTGGTCACATACCTCAACAATCTGTCAGGGCACTGGATGAGCATAACTGATATTCAAAATAATCACCAATTACTGTTTAAGGGATGAAACTCAGTTTGGTACACACAGTTTACAGAGGCAGCAAGAATATCATTCGTTTTTGAAAGGCTGAGTCATGTGAAAAGAGCATTGGCCTTGGAGTCAGAGATACAGGTTCCGAAGTTGGTTGTACCACCCACTATGTGACATTTTTTAAAAGAGAGAGAGCGAGAGAGAGCGAGAGAGAGAGCGAGCGAGGTCCTCTAACTCATGTTTGACTCCCCAGATGTCCATGCTGGCCAAGTTGTACCAGGCTGAAGCCAGGAGCCCAGAACTCAATCCAAGTTTTGGGGACCCAAGTACTTGAGCCATCACCTGCTGACTTCCAGGGAACACATAAGCAGGAAGCTGGAGTTGGAAGTGGAGTCAGAATTTGAACCCAGACCCTCCAATATGGGACATGGGTATTTTAACTGGCATCTTAATGGTTAGGCCAAAAGCCCACCATACTGTGTAACTTTTTAAAATTTTACTTATTTCTTTTCATTTTACTTGAAAGGCAGAGCAGTAGAACAAGAGAAAGAGAGATCTTCCCTCTGTAGGTTCACTCCCCAAACGCCTGCAATAGCCAGGGCTGGGCCAGGCCAAAGCCAGGAGCCAGAAACTCCACGTGGATCTCTCATGTGGGTGGCATGGACCCAAGCACTGGAGCTGCCATCTGCTGCCCCCTGCGGTGCATTAGCAGGGAACTGCAGCAGAAGTGGAGGGACTGGGACTCCAATGGCCATTCTGATAGAGGATGTAGACAAGCCACTCACTGCAGTGCAATGTCTACCCAATACCGTGTGACTTCTGAGAAGTAATTAAACCTTGCTGAGCTTGAGTTTCCTCTTCAGAAAAGTGGGCAAATGCTACCTGCATTGCCTCAAGGATTGGCTGATATCACAAAGGTGAGTAAATTGGGCCAACTTAGACAAACGGGCTTAGAACAGCGCTCAGCAAGAAGCAAGGTCCATAGGAGGGCTGTCACTATGCGAAGGTACCAAACACAATGCCTGGCATGCAGTGGGCATTCAGTAGCTGCTATTTGACCAAGTTTTCTGAGAGCAGACAAATAAAGCTTGCAGTAAATAATGAGGTTAAATCCCCACCTTGAGGGAACTTCAGACCCCGAACAGTCTTGGTTGTCTTCAGCATGGTCCTCGGTAAAGTGTAGGTGGAGGCAGGGGTGGGAATAGTTTAGAGTGAGGACAAATGGGCAGGACAAAGGCACTGGCACTTTGCCTGGGCATTACCATCAAGCAGTCCTGTAGAGCAGCTGGCTCTGAGCAGTTAGGCCTAGTTGAATGGGCTGCTTGAGCAGAGATGCTCGCACGAATCTTCCAGGGTTCAGGGGAGAACTTAGTCAACAGGCCTCCCAAGGGTCCACAATCAATTTCAGCACACACAAGAACTCATCATCCACCTGTGGCCCAGGGGGCAGCCCTCCAAGTTTCCCAAGCCATCACCTTCGGGCGTCAGAGGCCTGTTCCACTCCTCATGCCTTCTGCAGTTCGTATCTCATCTCTCAGCGACAGAGCATATCCTGCTGCCATTTTGCCTAACTGTCCCAAATCATGAACTAGATGGCTCTTGAAAACACCCACCCGCTTTTTCAAATCTCTCCCGCCTCCCCAAGAATGCGGCTGTTTGCCTCAGACCCCTGCCAGATCCACAACAAACAACCACTCGTTGATGTGGTGACCTTCAAAATGCAGAACAGGAGCCCCCAAGTCCGCGTGCAGTCACAGGTCATTGCTCTTAGAGCATGTTGGGAGGGAGGCAAGTGTGAGGGCGGGTGCCGTCGGACCTGGGGACATTTTTCTTGTGTTACACTGACCTATCTGTGGTGGTGCAAAGGAAAGGCTCCTTGGAGTTGCTTTGCATGTCCCGTTGAACTCCAGTTAATGAACTGCCAGAGATCATGAACAAAGGACAAACTGTTTTCGTATAATGCGCACTGCAGAAATACGTTAACAAAAGCTAAATGTTCCTGTCATTGTTTTTCTGTCAACCCCTTTGCTCTTAGCCACACTCAGCTGCAGGCCTGAGAACCTTCAACCTGCAGGATTAGGCCTACTTCAATGGTGACAAAGGCAGGGAAGTGTTAGCTTAGGTGACTCACCTGCCAGGCCCCAGGCTCTGGAATTAATATTGCTTCTCAAAGCCATTGTTTTAGCTTTTTAAGAGTGAGCTCCAGGTGTTCAGGCAGTCATGTTTCTGTGGGCTGTACAAATTAAACTCTGACCCATTGTCCTTGTTTGTAACCATCTCTGGGTCTATTGCCTCACCTGGTACATGGCACACAGTAGGTACTCAATAAATGTCCTTCCCACAATGCTCAGCTTATGTGGAAGAGACCTTGACCTAATCTGCCTAGCCCTAGTTAACCTGTTCCTCCTAAGGCCTTTTGCCCAAATATGCAGCCATTGACTGGGGACCTGCCTGATCCTGCACTTGTCGTCTGGGCCCTGCCGGGTAAACCTGCCATTGCGGCCCAGCCCACTTTAGAAACCAATGGCCGAGTTCCTACCCTTTGTCCCACCAAAAATCATCATTCAGGGGGTACAACACATCCCACCCAGGCCAGCCTGTGAGGCCCAAGCCCCATTCCTTCCAGCCTCGGTCCCATCCCCTTGAACCCATCATCAGTGGGCTCCCACACTGACCCACCTAATGAAACCCCTGTGAGCAGTGTCAATTTGCATTACCAACTCTTTTCTAATATAATCTTGGCCTACTTCTGGGAATTAGTAAGATTGTACTGTTGTAAAAACAAACCTAAGACTTTTTTTTTTTATATTTACTATAGCTCAAGGCAGCAACCTTGAAAGGATTTCCAATCAGATGATGAGGTTTCTAGGTTCCAAGAAAGTATTTGCTGTCTTCCATCAGGAACAGAGCCAACGGAGAGCAAATGCTCTCTATGCCACACTCACTTGGTAAGCTTCCATATAACCGCGGCTTAGCCACAGAACTCTGGCGGTTGGAGGTGCTAAATTTTCCAGTATTCTGCCCCGCTCACCCCAATTTGGACTTTGTTGACCGGATCCCAGTTTGGGCTTTGGCAAATCTGGTCTTCAGAAAATGCAGCATTCAACTGATGATTTCCAATTTCTCCAAATTTTGGTATATCTGCATATACCTAGTGAGGTCTCTTGGGGACAGAATGCAAATCTATACGTGAGATTCATTTCTGTTTCATATATACTGTACACAGAGAGCCTGAAGGTCATTTTACACGATATTTCTTTTTAACATGCCTGCTTTTTGACTGTGAGCAGTTGAAGCATGTCAGTACTCAAAATGTTCCGGAGTTTGAAGCCTTTTGGATTGTTAGGGTTTGAGATCAGGGATGTTCAACCTCTACTTCATGATCCATTGACAGATACACTAACTTACATCATAACACTGCCATCATAAGAAGGCTACCAGGAGGGAGATGGAACTACCAAGACTATGGTAATTTAGTGTTAGCTTTGTCCAAGAACCCTGAAAAGTCTTGTCTGCAGAAAGTGGAACTGCCATTTGTATTGTCTTCTCTTAAAGTCATTCCCAGAGTGCCAGAACCAAGGCTGTGGTCACAGCCCAGAAGTAGAAACACACTTAGCCAGCCCTTGCCTGGTACAAGAGAGCCCAACGGAGGGCTTGGGCAAAGACCCTAGAACAGGGGAAAGAGGCAATCCCTGGCAGTACCCAGAGAGACAACATCTGTGCCCTCCACAGGCCCACACCTGGCACTGCCACTAGCTAGTTGCCAGCAGTACAATAAAGCTGAAGAATGACAAAGAGAAGGAAAGGTGAATGACAGTATACACTGCACCCACTCCAACTGCTCTAGCAGCTAGCTGCAGGTGCCCTCGGCGGCTCCACTCTTTGCACCTGCTCTCCTGCTGGAACAAGTGGTCTATTGTGTGAGGCTGTACACATGGAGGTGCTAAGCAAACAAGAAATGACTCTCCTATCATAAACTAGATGGGATTCCAGGAAAACTTTACTAAGCCAAATAAAAGTGATTGTAAAGCACTTGGTAAAATATAAACTGCTACATAAATACTTGATAAAAGCTCATGGCAATGCACACAAGGACACCTGGGTCAAAAATTACCCAAGCTTTCTAGCCCAGAGGGTCTTGAAAAGAGTGCAAATTGTCTTCTTGCCTCGGATTTTTTCAGCCACTTTGTATTCCTCTGCTCTTACCTGCCCTTCAGCCCCCAGCACTTCTCTAGATGCATCTCGTCTGTCACTGATGCTCTGTCTCTCCGGTTAGAGGGCTTCTAATTTTCATTCTGGGCAGATGTGTCAAATATTATTTGGAGCCACAGACATGGAATTCCATTTCTTTTAGCTCAGAAGCCCCATTGGAGTTATGTGGCGCTGTGGGGGAGCCATTTTATTGCAGATTTAATTATGGGACTCTCACCCCAAACTCTCCAATATCAGGAACAGAGCAACTCTGACAACATCTCAAACAGCAACCCCCTCCCACCCTCACCCCTGCTCTCCTGCAGCCCCAGTGATACCTGGAAGAGTCAAATGAAAATGCTCACTGCTGGCCTAATAAGGATGGTTACACCCTGGGGCTCTTTTTGAATCATTTTCACTTTGGTCTATTTGTGAAGCCATTAGGGAAAGAACTGGAAATTCAAAGTCATTAAGTTGGCTTTATGGTATTCTTCTACCTTTTGGACTCCATTCTCCCCTCACCTTCCCAAAAATATCCTTATTATAGGAGCCCACAGACTGTTAGAGAGGGAAAGGGTTTTAGAGATCATTTTGTCAAATTCCCTCATTTTAAAAGTAAAGGAAAAGAATGAAGGGCAGTAACTTGCCCAAGGTCACACAAGTTCATGATAGTTAGGACCCTGGCTGGACTGTGAGTTTAGGGCTAAAGGTAGGTGTATCCTTTTCCATGGGTTCCAAAGCTCCAAAGAGGATACACAGGCAATGGTTTTGTTATGAGAACTCTGTGTGTAGAGGAGACTGCATGTAGGGGTAGGCTCAGAGGAGGTGAAAGTCATCTTCTAGCAAGGGGCAGGAGTAGCTCACAGGGAAGGGAGACCTTTCTTCTGGCAAGTGATATTTGGATATGTATAACATCATCTGCAGGCCATGCACAATTATCTACTTAAAAATTAGCCTGCTAGGGGCGGCATTGTGGCACAGTGGGTTAAAGCCCCAGCCTGCAGTGCCGGCATCCCATGTGCATGCCAGTTTGAGTTCCATCTGCTCTTCTTCCAACCCAGCTCCCTATTAATAGACCTGGGAAAGCAGTAGAAGATGGCCCAACTCCTTGGGCCCCTGCACTCATGTGGGAGACCTGGAAGACGCTCCTGGCTCCTGGCTTCAGATCAGTGCAGCTCTGGCTGTTGTGGTCCTTTGGGGAGTGAACTAGAAGAATGGAAGATCTCTCTCTCTGGCTCTACCTCTCTCTGTAACTCTTTTTCAAATAAATAAAAATAACTCTTTAAAAAATTAGCCTGCTATAGATCTATTGAATTTCAAGTCTCACATGTGGTTTCCTTGGTAGGGCCAGACCAAATGGTTTCACTGGCCCTACATGGCCTGTGGGCTGGATGCTTCATACCCCTGCTAGGGGGAAGAGCTCCTTCTCTCAAGAGTTGCCACGTGACAGCTTTGAGACGATGTGAGAGCAGAGAGGCAAGAAAGGTAGTGCTGCTAGTCTAGTCTGTGTGGGCCTAGACCAGGAGTTAACAAGAAAAGGGTAGGAGACAGGACTTAGCAGCACAGGTTAGAGAAAAGCTAGATGCATGACTTCTTCCAGGTGTGCTGAACGAGAGATTAAAGCAAGCTTATGCCCAAATTTCCCATCAAGAATGGGGTCATGGTAGGAGGGCTAGGAACCCTAAGGGATAGAAGCTAGGCACTGGACAAGGCAGGGCAGCACAGTGCAAAAGGGCATGGACTGGGGAATCCCATCTCTCCGGCTTCCTAGTGCTGTTGCCTTTGGGAGTTCTAAACTCATCAGTAAAATCAGAAAAATGGGAGTGATACTAACATCTACCTCAAAAGACTGCTCCGAGAATTCATTCTGTTCACATAAAGTGTCCAGGACAGCACCCAGTTCATGGTAATACACCATGGGAGGCTTAGCTATCATTATCATGAACCAGCTCTACTGGTTTGGTCCTGCTTTCTGAAGTTTCCCTGCCTCTGGGGTGGCAGAGGGGCAGGGTGCAGCATGCTTTGGGGAGGAAAAGGCAGTCAGAGTTAAAAAGTGAGGACAGATAAACCAGCAAAATAAGTAAGCTGTAGATCCCCCAGCTCTCCTCTGCCCCTCCAAAGTAAATCCCCCATCGTGGCTTCTCTGCCCCATATGTAGTAACAGCTAGAGTCACAGGGCCAGTAAGTTTGCCCGGGACTGAGGGCTTTCCTCGGACCTAGGACTGTCTGTACCAAGGTTGGAAAGTCCCAGGCAAATTGCAAACACTGGCTCACCATGGGGACCAGACAGAGGGTGTCTGCTGCTTGAGATTATCGTTTGTCATAACCAGAGTACAAAGCACTGTGGCTAGATGCTATCCACTGGAGTTTGGAAAAGCTGGATTACCCAGAAGCCATGTGTAGGGATTTCTAATGGGAGTTTTTTTTATGCATATGAAGAGAAAAATACAATAGGTTTCACCAGGGGAAGTGTTAGCCAATGTGAGGATGATGATCTTTAGCTGGACAGCTGTATAGCAAGAGCCTCATTGTCAATGATTCACAGTTGTTTGCTTCGATTCTCTGATATATTCTGTCCGTCTCCAAGTTCAACTCCCAGGACTATCATTATATGTGTTCGAAAGTAATAAAACAACATTTATTTTAAAATGGTCATTCAGACTCTTCGTTAATTTAAATAGATGCTACCCATCTCTCAAAGGACTCCCTTTATTTGGCACCATGGGAGCAGGGGCGGGGTGGAAGTGGGTGCACATGTTTAAGGGGAAAAAATTAACATAAGATTTCTGGTGAGACATGTAGGGTGTGATTACTCAAGAAGCTGCTACAGAGCCCATGTTGTAAAGAATCGAGCAATGCGGTGTCAGGTAGCCAGGGCACAGTTCCATTTACCTCAGGGCAGGACTTCCCCCACATCTATGAATGGAGGGCGTTTTACAATTGCTAAAGCTAGCCTACATCGATTGCATTAGTGGAAGCTCACACCAACCCTTGTGTGAGCTCAACGGGGGAGGCACTAATTTCACCATGTCACAGAAGGAGAAACAAAAGAGAGAGAGAAGTGACATGCTGCAAAAGGCACATATGATGTCATGGGGAAGCCAGGTCTAATAATCAGGTCTCTTACCCAGAAGTCGCTTTCCTGGCTCATCCACTGAATTCAATAAACATGTATGGAGAATCGATTTAATGTCAGGTATAACTACACAATGAGCATTTATAGATAGAGGACATAGTGTACTCATTTTTATTTACGTATTTATTTTATTTATGTATATATGCATTTATTTGAAAGTCAGAGTTGCAGAGAGAGAGGGAGAGACACGGAGAGGTCTTCCATCTGCTGGTTCACTCCCCAGATGGCCCCAACAACCAGGACTGGGCCTGACCAAGGCCAGCAGCCAGGAGCCTCTTCTGGGTCTCCCCCATGGGAGGCAGGGGAACAAACACTCGGGCCATCTTCTGCTGCTCTCCTAGGCTATTATCAGAGGCTGGATCAGAAGTGGAGTGGCTGGGACTCGAATTGGTCCCCATAATGGATGATGCCAGGGCTGTAGGCAATGGCTCTGCCTGCTATACCACAACGCCAGCCCCCATGGTGCTTATCTTTAAGGAGCTAGTAGAAGATGAGAGGCAGATTTGTCAAAGCTTGGCAGTTTTTGCAAGCTGGCACTGCAGCCCCCTGGAGAAGCCACCTCCTGCTGGAACCCTGTCTTGATGCCCCTTCCCAATGTCACCCCTTTTCAGCCTGAAGCAGCCAGAGTGATCATTGCCCAGTTCCCCCTAACAGAAGTTAGGGTTTCAATCTTTGAGAGGTGGGAATGTAAGGAGTCAAAAGGGTAATAGGCAGTCAGAATGGTCCCCTACTAGAAATTTGGGATAGCGAGGTACCTGCTCCCCACAAAAGATTATCTTTAGCAGATCAAAGTCTCCTGCTTCCTTAGGAATCTCCCTGTTATCTTAAGCAGAACAAAGTGTTTTGCTTTCTTAGGAATCTCCAAATTTGCAAATTTACCATGAGAACAGCAAGGGAGTAGTGATTTTCACCTCCACCCTTATGGATGATTTTTTTTAAATCATAAGTGAGCCAGACAGGATGGAGAATTGTAAATCAGGTCATTGTTGAGTTTATCTCCACCTTGTTGACTGACAGTTTAGTCCCCAAGATTGTACTTTAAAACCCAAATGCTATGGGGCCTTTTGGGTTCTTGGAAGCCCCCCTCACCCACCATGCTGCTCTGGCTGGAGGTCTTTGACACTAATAAATCTTTTTAAATCTCAAAAAGACAATATAGTATAACTGGAGATGTGCTAAAGGGAAGTCTGAGTGTTGGGAGACTGGGGAATGGGACAGCGGGATCCAGGGGCCTCAGAGGAGATGACAGTGAGTTGAGGATAAGTAGGGATAAGCCAGCAAAACTATTCTTTCCCTAGTTGTTTCTTGGATGGTTCTGCTCTTAGTCCTCCCAGTAGTATTTGGAAATCAGCTTTTCAGCATGACTTCTCCCATAGCACAGCCAATTACGTGTCCTTCCAATTCCACTGCCGTATTCAAACCTTGGGTGGGAACACGTAACTTTGGTTCCTACTGAACAGATATGCATCCCTGCTCAGGGCACAAAGCTGTCCCCAGAAGTAAGAAGGATGACAAAATCAAGTGACTCAAACCAAGGAAGAGTTCATTCTGGTGGTTTTAAGATCCAACTGACCATGTGATTCACAAAGATATAAGGGGATGTGGGCCAGCGCTGTGGCACAGTGAGCTAAGCCTCTGCCTGTGGTGCCAGCATCCCCTCTGGGTGCCGGTTCATGTCCTGACTGCTCCACTTCTGATCCAGCTCTCTGCTATGGCCTGGGAAAGCAGCGGAAGATGGCCCAAGTCCTTGGGCCTCTGTACCCACGTGGGAGACCTGGAAGAAGCTCCTGGTTCCTGGCTTTGGATTGATGCAGTTCCAGCCATTGCAGCCACTTGGGGAGTGAACCAGCAAATGGAAGAGCTTTCTCTGTCTCTCCCTCTATGTCTATAATTCTATCTGTTAAATAAATCAATAAAATCTTTTAAAAATGAAAAAAGATATTAAGGGTCAAAAAAGTAGGTAACTCCTGTGACACTGGAGTTACAAAATAAGGAGTTCCCCTTCACAAAGAAATGAAACTACATTATAAAAGAGACGACCCCAGGGATCAAAGCCATACTCACGTAAAATAATAAAATCCATTGGCTTGAGAAATTGGGAAACTGTGACTTATTTTAATGATCTCTCCTTTCCACAGAGGTGAACTCAGGGGTGACAGATAGCATTTTAGAGCACTGAGCAATTGGATTTGACCTGAAGCTTCACTCACCCTGGTTTCTAATCTGGCTTAGGAATATTCACGGAATTAATCACTATAAAGAAGTCAGTCCTAGGAGGAATGTTTTAAGACCCCTTTGCTATGAAACAAGTACTGAAGATAAGAAAGCCAGTGTGGTACATAAACTGAGATGTAAATAACTCTCACTTGATCCCCAGTGGACTCAAATGCCCACCTTTGGCACCAACCAGGACCAAGGGTAAGGATTTTGATATTTTTTCAAATGGGAGAGGAGATAAGAGAAAAATGAGAGAGGAGCAAGTACAGATTTTCCTGAAGAATTAAGAAATGGGTCATTGGGGGATGGGCATTTTGGCATACTTTGTTAAGCCACCACTTGGGATGCCCATATCCTGCCTCCACCTCTTAGCTAGCTTCTTGATCATGCACCTGGGAAGGCAGTTGATGATGGCCTGAGTAGCCTGGACTCTGCCATCCTCATGGGAGACATGGATAGATTTCCAGGCTTTGGACTTTTATCTGGCCCAGCTCTGGCTGTTGCAGGCATTCGAGGAGTGAACCAGTAGATGGAAAAGGGATAGATTCATTCATTCATTCATTCATTCATTCTCTCTCTCGTCCCTCCCCGCCATGTCTCCCTCTGTCACTCTGCCTTTCAGATAAATAAATCTTTTTTAAAAAAAATAAATGGGTCATCAAAGGGAGCTAAAAACAGGCCTAGTTTTATCTATTTTCTAGTAAAGATTTACAAGTGGTGTTTTTAGCAGTCACAGCTACTTTTACTCTGAGGGCCTGCTGTGTTCCAGGCACTATCGTCTGCATTGCACAGTCTCTCTGAACACTCTCAACAATCTCTTGGGGGAAAATTATTAACTCCTCTTACAGACAGGAAAGCTGGGGCTCAGAGGTGACAAGGAGCTCATGGAAAGGACTTCACACCCAGGCTTTCTGACTCCAACGTTGTGCTCCTAAACATTCAACTGTCTCTTTAAGGTTTGCCATATCATTTTGAAATTTACCTCTATGTGCTTTTTATTAACCTCTAATTGTTTGTATATCCTATCATTACAAATCATCACAGAAACTCATATTTTGCATTTAAGTATAGAAGAAAAGGGTAAAACAAATCAGGAGAGCTGAATTTCTTTTCAAGGTCCAGCAAAAGCTTGTACCTTAGGGAAAAAAATTAGGGTCCAGGAGTAGTAAGGAGATGGCACCCGCCAGTCATTTTCTGAGGCCTCCACCATTATACAGCAATCACAGCAATCAGATGGGATCTAACAGCAGGGCCAGACAGTCAGCCCCAAGAAAGAAGCTTCCCTAACATACCTTTTCTGTCCTGCAGACTGCAACTCCCAAGAGTCTGTTTTCTTTGGTACTCAGTGGCTGAGTACTAGAAGCCACCCTTCTGAGACAGTGTAATTGAAAAAAAAAAGTTTCAGGGGGGTGTTACTGTCTGTAGAGGACAGTGTCACTCTGATGAAGTGACACTGGTATCACTACAGAAAGCTGACCAGCCACCTTATTAGGCCAAGGTCAAGAGGCTTATACCTAGCAGCCTTGTTTCAAATCAGAATGCATCTTCTCAACAGCCCTGGAGAGGAGGGGCCATTCTCTCCATCTTCCTACTCATGTAGCGGAATTTAATGTTCAATGGCCTGCTCAAAGCACACAGTCAGCATTTGAACCAGGATCGAAATCTCCATCTGGGTCAATCTAAAGACTGCACTCAACCCACTGTGAACCAATCACTGGCTCTTGTCTTCTATCGTCTCTACAATCCTCAGCCTGTACCACTGATGATCAACCGGCTGAGACCACCTACAGACAGTGGGGACTGGCCATAAGCCCATAAGGCTTTTTCCAAAAAAAAAAAAAAATGTAAAAATGTATTTGGAGGACTGGCAACATCAGCGACACCAGCCTGTGAACTACCAAAGCATCTACTTTGAAGACAGCAACAAAACCTAAGGGGGTACAGAAGCCCTAACATGTTAATTCACTAATTCTTAAGAGCACTTATTTCCCTTCTTGGTCCCATTTCCTAAGTTTTACAGGCTTACATAGAAGAGTAGTGCATAGGGCAGTGATGGTAAGGAGAAACAAGCCTCACTCAAGCATCAGAATAACATTTCAAAGAGGAAATTCAGAGGTGAGAATTATTTGTTGAGGAACAGATATACTGAGACCTGCCCTGGAGGCCCTGAAATGCTATACTGTACAAACATGATCCAACTGAGCCCTCTTCTGGCACTGTGTACTAGTAGGACACAAGCTACTTAAGGTAACGAGCCATTCAGCCACAGACATATCAAGGTTGCACCATGAAAACTGTCTCTGCGTGGCACTTGAGACGTGTGAGTTGACCGAGAGCAGCACACCCATCGGTCAGAAGCGTAAGCTGTGCTTTTTCTCATTCAGTTCTGAAGGTGAAGCTATGGTATGTGACACCATAATCTGCAGGGATAAATGTCGCTCGATTGCCATAGAACAGGTCCTGATAAATAGCTGTCACTAAAGGCTACTTTTAAGATAAATCTATGATGAAAAATATGCCAGCCTAAGCCCTGAGATGTATTATTCCAAGCGGGTGCTCCCTAAACTTGGCCATCTTGCCTTACCAGGATTTTAAAGAAAACAAACCAAACCTTAGCTGCCATACATATTTCATGACATACCAAATTAAGTCATTTTCTACCAAATCCATTTCTCCTTCAAAGCGTTTCCATGACCAATACTGACTTACCTAAGGTAAGGCAGAATATATAAACTGCCACACTAGCAAGCTGCACTACACTTCAGTAATTTCATCCTAGGCCATACACGCAGGCTCACATAACAGTCCCCCGACCACCCACAATCAAAAAGAACATAGGGTAGTGTTTCTGCTTGCAGGCAAACTAAAGTGGAAATAAAATTCAAAAATGTCCAAAACCCTATTTGTCCCCCTCTTTGCCTATCAGCCTTTCCTAAGTAGGCTAGAGGGTAAAGGAAGAACTAGCCTTGGGAAGACTGAGCTGGGAGGTGGAAGACCACACCTAGTTCCTAACCCTTAAGCCATCCTGATAAGAGATGCTACCATGAACTACTGAGTCTTCATGTCAGCATGATTTCAGTCTAAATTGGACTTACCTAGGTTCTGAATCAAAATGACTTCAGGACGTGACTCAGTGCCACTGAACAGTATTTCCCTTATCTGTTGTTTACCTGTACCCTCAGCCTCTTACTTCTGTATTTTATCTTATATTATTTGCTTCCCTGTTGTTGCTTTCATTGGCTAGCCCAAGTGCAAAATTGTAGGTGCGCTGCCTTGGGTACTTTGGAGAAAAGTCATCATATGAATCTAAAAAAAAACCCTAAACAACAAATAATAAACTACCTATTTTTACATGAGCACAATGGAGCTATGTATAGCAACTGCTGCATACCACTGGCCTGTTCGGATAGCACTGCGATGTGTTTTGCATGTTTATACATATGTCTGAGTATGTATGCACTCTAGCATGTATGTCTTTTCTTTACGTGAGTTGTCTACCACCTGACTAAAGATTCTGAGGGTCTTTTCCATTTGCCATGCAAAATAGAGAGAGACTTGTTGGTGCTAGAAAACTGCCACATCTACCCACCCAAAGTCCTAGTAAATGTAAAATCATTGCACTATAACAACAGAATTAACTGTTATCTGCCTTTCCTAGATCCTGGTTGGGGGGGGGGACTATATTGTTCATCGCAGTTTGAAAACATCTTTTGCTCATGGAAGGTGTTATGGGTGTTAGGGGTTCTCCTGCCCACTCCCACTTGCTGATATGACCCAGTGCATCCCTCCAAGCCAGCAGAAGAGAGAGGAAGGGTCCTTTTACTCCACTTTTCTGAAACATCCAGAAGGTTTTGAAGACAAGAAAAAAGCTCCTTGAGAACAAAACTAATTGATTGGCATATTCCCACTTTGAACTTTCCAATTAAGCAGAGACATCCTGGGGAGGCATTACAGTGAGAGACTTCCTGGTTCAGTGTAAGCAGGAGAGGGAATTGAGAGTGTGTGTGCAAGCGTGAGTGTGTGTGTGTAATTTCTCAGGTGCATTGGGGGTGGGGTAAGACTGCACAGGGCAGAGTGAGGCACCTTCATAGCAATGTGCCCGCTGCAGAGTGCAGGGAATTTATTCTCTCAAGCCAGGTGTTCTGAGAGTCCCAGAGCTGTGAGAAAATACAAGGTGAATACGGATTCCTAATGGGCAGAAGTGGCTATGTAGACCTGCCAGCCAAGAGGCAATAGCAATATCCTAGAGTGGAGATCTGGAGCCAAGCCCATTGAGCCCTGCAAGGTGACAAATGAGCAGCGAGGACTGAAGCAGAAGGAAGTAAGGTACCAGGGTACTTCAACAGGTTCGTGGGAACTGGAATTGAAAATTTAATTCTGGTGCCGAGAAATCTTGAAATGTATGCATACTAGAAGACTTCAAAAAATTCATGGAAAATGCCTTTTGTGAAAATCAATGCAGCAAAATAAGCTTGTAATCCCAGCTTTCCATGGACTTGGTGAAATACCCTCACATCTCACAACAAAGTAAAACAGAAGCAGTTTCCTGTGCAGTTGATACACCTCAAAGTCACCAGGGGGAGACAGGCTAATGGTAGTAGAGGCCAGCTGACTACATATATAGGGACAAGAAGAAAAGACTTCAGGGAGAACACCCGCAAAGGGTCATAGTGATGAGGCCAGGTAACAGAGAGGACAGCATTTATGTGGTAGTCAAGGATGATGGGATGGGCAGCCTAAAGGTCTGGCTAGTCTGTCCCTAAGGTCAAGGGTAAGCCAAGCGGAATCTAGAGGTAGTGGGAGAGGCCTGCTAGAAAAGTAGTTTCTCAGCGTTCTTATAAAAATGAGTGGAAAACTGATGAATGGATACAAAAATGTGCTATATGCATGTAACAAAATATCATTTGGCTACAAAGAAGAATGAAGTCGTAATACATGCTACAAGTTGGACGAACCTCAAAAACATTACGCTAATTAAATGATTCCATTTATATGAAACATCTAGAATGGATAAAGCAGAAAGCAAATTGTTGGCTGCCAGGTGCTGGAAGAAAGGCAAATGGAAAGTGACTGGTAATGAACACAAACTTTCCCATTGAGTGACTGCAATATCTTGGAAATAGAGAAGGCGGTTATACAACACCAGGACCATACTTCATGCCACCAAACTGTACATGTTAAAATCATTAATTTGAGGTATGTGAATTTTATGTCAATACAACACACACATGTGCATACTCAATACGAATGGACAGAACCTTTGTTATGACCTCTCCAAGGGGAACTGTGCGTAGCCTGCTGATGCTGGGACTGACTAGCTGATTTTCTGCTCTCGTTCTTACAAGCGTGTGAACTCAGCAGGAGAAAGCCCTGGATTCTAGTTATCACTGTATGTCCCACAGGGCCCAGTACATATACAGGTGCCTCCGTATCCATTAGGATATGCACCAAGACTCTCAGTGGGTGACTGAAATCACAGATAGTACCAAATCTTTACATATACACTATATTTTTCCTATAATACATACCTGTGATAGTTTCATCTATACACTAGGTCCAGTAAGAGATTATAAATAATAACCAACAAGAAAATGGATAATTACAACAACAGATCATAATAAAAGCAATGTGAATGGGGCCTCTTTCTCTTTAAAAGCATTGTAGTATCCTATATTTATATGAGTAAGGATGGACTATTATATTAAGCATTCAATCTGTGTTGAATGAGCTTGAATTATCAAATATAAACTATAAATACAAGAGGTGAACATTGTGGCACAGTAGGTTAGGCTGTGGCTAGGGATGCCAGCAATCCCATATTGGATTCAAGTCTCAACTACTCCACTTCCAATCCAGCTTCCTGCTAATTGACTTGGGAGGTAGCAGATGATGGCTTAAGTACTTGGGTTCCTGACACCCATACTGGAGACCAAGATGGAACTTCCAGTTCCTGGCTTCAGCATGGCATAGCCCTGGCTGTTGTGAGCATTTGGAGAGTGAACCAGCAGATGGAAGATTCTCTCTTTCTCTCTCTCGTCACTCTTTCAAATAAACAAATCAATCTTCAAAACATGTAGACAAAACTACATTCTACTTTCAAACAAGGGCTTTTTTTGTACCTAAGTTTAAATAATTTATCTGCTATACTAATTTAAACATAAACTTGATTAAACAATGAAAATGGGCTTGCTCTATCAGCATCTCCAAAAGAAGAATGAAAATTAGTCAACTATCTAGATATTTGTGCTAACAGTTCTAAAAGGATATTTGAATGCATTTACTCAAATGCTCACTGTTCACACAGATTCTATCAGTGCCAATGCAGGTAAAACCTACATTTATTTATTGCTAAGCCCAGTATTAGCTTCTGTGGGTTCCTTTATTTTTCTTGTGGTCCCGGGGACTCTCTAATTGAAATTCTCTGTAGTTTCACAGGGGAAAATGCTGGAAGATTTTCCAGCTTTGGCAATTGTAGGAGATCTTTGCCCATAGGATCCGTGGGTGGCTCACATGAAAGAGGATATCTCACATGGACCAAGCTTGCTAATTTGAAGACTTCTCCACTAAATCGTGGGAACCAAGCCACTTTTTATCTGATGCCAAGATGGGGTGGTGATGAGGAGGAGAGAAGGACAAATGATACACTCACATAGCAGTCCATGAGACCAGATCTATGAAGACAGCCTGGTCATTCATCTTTCAGTTGAATATATTCATAAAAGATAAAAATTAAGACCATATGAAATATGATCCTATATAGACAGACAATAATTTGTTTAACTCTTCAAAATTCAAGTGACGGTACACCCATGGTAGGAAGGGATAAACAGCTCTGATAACCCAGGTGACATGACTATTTCTCAATATTTCCTTCACCATCAATATTTTCTTTTTAACCAAGGGCTTCTACTAACAAGTCTCCTTCTCTGTCAAGATCCTTGATTTTCATAATTTTTGCTGGCTAAAAGTAAATATTTTCATAGGAACACAAACCCTGCCTATAAAGATAACAAAGTTACAACCTACTTGACAATATGAAATGATAACTGTTACTTAAGATTAATTAAATGAGAAATTCAATGAAGAGCACTGGAAAGAGGTTTTAACTATAAATGAGACATGAATACAAAGTTAATCTTTATAAATGGTACAAATAGAGGACATACATGTCTTCTGGCTAAAGAACTTCATATTATTAAATGTGTATTCCCAAGCAATTTATAAAAAAAAACAGTTTAACACTATTCCCTAGCCTCATCATTCCATTAGGTCAGCAATGTAAGTACAGGTTAATTATAACCTGAGGTTACTAACCAAGGAAGAATCACTTCCTGGATTAGATCACCATTTTTCCATCCATAAATATATTTGACTTGATTTGTTTCCTTCATTCTTTACTTCCTTACCTTTTCCTTCCCCCCATCTCTACTTTCTTTCCTGGATAATATATGAAGGGGCTTTCCAAAAGTTCATGAAAAATGCTTATTATGAAAAACCTAGGGGCTGGTGCTGTGGTGTAGCAGGTAAAGCTGCCCCCTGCAGCGCCAGCATCCCATATGGGCACCAGTTCATGTCCCGGCTGCTCCTCTTCTGATCCAGCTCTCTGCTATGGCATGGGAAAGCAGTGGAGGATGGCCCAAGTCCTTGGGCCCCTGCACTCGTGTGGGAGACCCGGAAGAAGCTCCTGGCTCCTGGCTTTGGATCAGCGCAGTTTCAGCCGTTGTGGCCATCTGGGGAGTCAATCAGCAGGTGGAAGATCTCTCTCTCTCTCTCTCTCTCTCTCTACCTCTACCTCTACCTCTCTGTAACTCTGCCTTTCAAACAAATAAATAAATCTTTTTTTAAAGAAAAATCTATGCATAAGTTTCAAAGTATTTTGAACCAAAAGAAACTTACCTTTGAACTCCATTTTCCCATGAACTTTTTTCCTTCTTTCTGAAAAATATTTCTATTTATTTGAAAGGCAGAGTGATAGAGAAAGAGAGTGAAAACAAGATCATCTGCTGGTTCACTCCTCAAATATCCACAACAGCCAGAGCAGGCCCAGGCCAAACCCAGAAGCCTGGAATTTCATCCGGGTCTCCTATGTGGATGGCAGGGACCGAAGATGACTTGGGTCATCATATTTTGCCTCCTAGGCATTAGCAGGAAGCTACATTGGAAGTGGAGAAGCCTGGACTCGATCCCAGGCACTCTGATACTAAGTGGTGGCTTACCCTATTACTCAACAACACTTGCCCCTCCATGACCTTTTTGGAGTTCTTTCGTGTATCAAAAAAAAAAAAAAGTTGTTTAGAAAGAATATATGATTCTTAAGAATAAATAGGAGTTTCTACAACATTTATTTTATTTTGTTAAATGCCTTAAGGTACTTAAAGTTAGCAAATTAAAAAAAAATTCTTAGTTAACAGAGTTCCTAAATGTTGCAAAAATGCACTTGGCTAACTTTTGGCCTCATTTGAATCTGGCAGGCTTTGCATTCCACCATTTGATAGATTAGAAATTCTTGGTTACAGGGCAACATCCTTCATAAAAGTACACTGGACATGAAGTAGTTAATAAGAGCAAAAATTCAATTTAAAAAATTCTACCGATTCAAAACCATAGGACTGGGAAGAAATTCTTCTGAATTTACTAAAATTAGATAAGCTGATATGTCTCTCTTAAGCAACAAAAGATAGATCTAGTGGGGTTATAACATTTGCTTTAAAAATTCATAGCAATGAAGAAACCAATATTAGTGCTTGATGCATATTGGGTGTTCAAGTATGTTTTGGGTAAGTAAATAAGTGAATGAAGATGTTACTAAATAAATATAAACTCAAATTTCCTTTTTAATAAGATATCATGGTTAAAACAGGTATTCAGAAGTTGTTGGTTTTTGTCATATTAATGTAACTGTGGCTAAGTCAAAGGGAAGATTTCTCATCAAGTTTATGAAAGAAACAAATATTTGACCTGTGGGTATTTTCCTTTTACAAATACTATATTGTTTGTGCCTGTATTATTTGTTTTTTGAAATACTTATTTATTTATTTATTTGAAAGAGTTGCTGAGGGTGGGGAGAGATTGATATTGAGATTCCATCCACTGATTCACTCCCCAGATGGCTGCAAAAACTGGGGCTGGGCTAGGATGAAGCCAGGAGCTTCATCCAGGTCTCCCAGCTTGGTGACCGGGGCCCAAGTCCTTGGGCCATCTTCGGCTGCTTTTCCCAGGTGCATTAGCAGGGAGCTGAATCAGAAGTGGAGCGGCCAAGATATAAACTGGAGCTCATGTGAGATGCCAGTTTCACAGGCAGCAGCTTTATCTGCTATGCTACAACGCTGCCTCCTATATCTGTTTTAGAGCATCAGCTTTTGAGAAAGCTAAATGCCAAATGTTTTTTTTTCTAACAATTAAAAAATACGTCACAACAGTGAAGTGCATTTCTATGAGTCTACTTAGTACCTGATGAGCTTTCAGGATGGCAAGTACACATGGTTTCTCCAGAGTAGGGTGGGTTGCCTGGCATCATTAATCCCTCCAGCATGGTTCAAATTTGCAAGAGGGAAGTCTCTGTCCATGCAAATTTAGTGCATCACCCAGGGTGGCAGGCAACATTATTCTTATGCCTCAGGTCAGCAAAATAGCTTAGATCAGAAACAAGCAGACTTAAACATGGGTCTTGTCTTTTATTGAGGACAGAGGAGGAAGAAAAGCATGTGGCATTCTGCAAGGGGCTTCATATTTATGATATCACCCAATAGTTCCAACAACACCGTGACAGGCCTTCCCCTCACCTGGAGACTTCCAGGGTAAGTGACGCACCCAACACCACACATAGTAAATAGCAACACTGACATGTAGAACCAAGTTCGTGTAGCTCCAAAACCTTTCTCTACATGTCCATTATATTACATTGCTAAAATAAACTCTACTTAGCATTGTATGTCCTTGGTCTTGGGGCCACGAAAATATGAGGGGTCATCAAAAAGTTAATGGAAAATGTACATTAGGAAAAAAATTCACATGGATTTTAAAATCTATTGCCCCCCAAATAAATTTATCTTCTACTTGTTACTCATTTAAATAGTTGAGAGAGAGAGAGAATGTAAGTATTCTTTCTTATCTGTTGGTTCACACCCCAAATGCCCAGGTCTGCTCCAGGGTTGGAGATAGGAGCTAGAAAGGTAATCTGGGTCTCCTACATGGGCGGCATGTATCCATTCACTTGAGCCATGTCCACTGCCTCATCGGGTCTACATTAGCAGGAAGCTAGAGTCAGGAGTCAGAGTCAAAATTGAAACCAGTGATCACTGACGTCATAAATAAGAGTGTCAATTGTTAAATCAACAACAGGAGTCACTGTGCACTTGCTCCCCACGTAGGAACTCTGTCCTTAATGAGTTGTACTATGAGAATTAACTGCAAAATTTGTTCTCAAACAGTACTTTATACTTTGTGTCTGTGTGGGTACAAACTGTTGAAATCTTAGTATAGGGTCGGTCTTCTGTATATAAAGTTAATTAAAAACAAATCCTGAGCCGGCGCCGTGGCTCAATAGGCTAATCCTCCACCTTGCGGCGCCGGCACACCGGGTTCTAGACCCGGTGGGGGCGCCGGATTCTGTCCCGGTCGCCCCTCTTCCAGGCCAGCTCTCTGCTATGGCCAGGGAGTGCAGTGGAGGATGGCCCAGGTGCTTGGGCCCTGCACCCCATGGGAGACCAGGAAAAGCACCTAGCTCCTGGCTCCTGCCAGGATCAGCGTGGTGCGCCGGCTGCAGCGGCGGCCATTGGAGGGTGAACCAACGGCAAAGGAAGACCTTTCTCTCTCTGTCTCTCTCTCACTGTCCACTCTGCCTGTAAAAAAAAAAAAAAAAAAAAAAAATCCTAATGAAGATTGGGATGGGAAAGGAAGTAGGAGGTGGGATGGGAGTGGAGGTGGGAGGGCGGGTATGGCGGGGAAGAACTGCTATATTCCTAAAGCTGTACCTATGAAATTTGAATTCATTAAATAAGAGCTTTCTTTAAAAAAAGAGAATTGAATCCAACTGCTCGAACGTGAGACATGGGCATCTTAACCACTACACTACATGCCCACTCCCTAAATTTAGCTTTAATTTAATTTTTCTATGAATTTTTTGAAGTACCTTTCTATTAGCTCTCTATAGTAGGCAAATTGTGTTTTTCACCCTTATAATACACAGCATCTAGCCTGGTGCCTAATACATAATATCTTAAAGCATATATGTTGAAGGGGTGAGTGAATGAATAATTAGTATGGAAAAAACCATAGAGACTGTCAGAGCTGGAGGGGCTCTGATGCGACCATCTCATTTTGTTAATGGGGAAATCAAGGCCTAAAGAGATTAAGTCGCTAGCTCTATGTAAGTGATTAATTACTGAAAGATGCAGAACTTGATTTCAGGTCTTTTCTGTACACCTCTCTAACCACATACTACTACTTGTACAAACATTTTTTGAAGCTGCATGGGGTTTCTTCAGTACTCTGGCCTCGATTTAATTCCATAAAAGCAAGCTTTTCGTTAAACACATAAACCTATGGCGTTAGGAATACCATTATCCCACCAGAATGAAAACTCCATGAAGACAGGAAATTTTGTCTGTTTCATTCCCTTCCACATATCTGGCACTTAGAAAATACCAGTAAATATTCATAATCAATGAATACTATTTTTCAGTAATGAGGTGACAATGGTTAGCATAGATTATACTGTTAAGTACTGAAATCATCGAACATTTCATTAAAATTGCTCAGTGAAATGATTCTCCACTCTCACCTCCCTCTCTTCTTTCCTTCATCTTCATCTCTAAACAGGGAGGAAATAATGGTATTCATTTCACAGGATTTTTGTAAAGATAAAAAGTGTTGATGCAAAGATTGCACTTAGCATGGTGCCTAATATACAGTTAACTCTCAATAAATGACAGCTACTTATATGATTGCTAAAACTCAAATAAAAATAAGGATCCACATTAGGAAAAGATGGAAGAAGCCAAAGACAAAAAAGAGCTGCTTCACACCTCACCCTTCGTAAAACGTCCCTGAACACATAGTTCTCTGTGCATCCACGTTTGTAAATTCCATTAGAGCTGTAACTATGGACAGCATCAGAACATCACAGAAGCTCCTATGTATGCTTTGGCTAGAATTTTTCTTGTGAAACTAGTGGCAGCAAAGAGAACCTTCAGACGAACATATGATGCTTATTCCTCAAATATTGCTATATTTAAATGGTAAAACAGATCACCTCTCCACAAGTTCTTGTCCATTCCAGCAAAGGGTGTCATTTTCCGCCACAGGGCTGTGGCTGCAGATGTAGCCAGGCAGAGCACTATAGAAGCTGATGAAAGACTTCAACTTCTGAATTAGTTCCCTGAAAGAAAAACAAAACATCTGTGCATAAGAGGCAAGTAAGCCCAGTGTGAGAAAAGTTTAATTTCCTTATCAGCATGACAGAAAGGCGCTGGCAGACGGATTAGAGCAATAAATGATTTTTAAGGACATTCTTGGTTACACGGCCACAATTTAGTTTATTTTTAAATCAATAAAATGATATTAGAAAGAAAAAACATTGCCTGCCATGTAAGATGCTGTTCCTATCAGAGGATGATTTAATTCCAACATCCATTTTCCAACACGGTTAGCAGCTTCCATTCTTTGTTCAGAATGCTGTTACCTGCATTCTCAAAGGTGCTGATTACAAGGCACACTGGAGCACTACATATCTTTGCTTTCTGAGTGTAATTGAGTGCACTGATTGTAATTTACAATGCTATTACCCTAGAGATGGCCCCTTTCCATATAGGCTCTGGCTAATGGTTGCAGATCAGAATCTCAGGGTGCTCAGAACAGTACAAGCCCTCTGCAAGTCTCCTGACAACCTAGTCAGGGAAACTCACACTGCTAGAGGAAGGTTTCTTTGTTCTTTGTAGGTATCTTGTGTTTCCTATGAGGAGGAGAGTGGGAGGAGAGGTTTCTAGCACATGTTATCACTTGTTTCGGTTTTCACCGTGTATATGATAAGACAAGCATGAGAGAAAGAGAGAGAGAGAGAACATGTACTATGTATGCAAATATGTATAAGACACATAAACACCTGCACAATTTCTTGCATATTACATTGTTTCAGACAGACATGGATACACAAAATTAAGACACCAGAGACTCAACAGAAGTGTGTTTTTAAAAAAAAATATTAAAATATCTATGTAGTAGGTATCTAGTGGTAAACACACAAAAATTATTTTCTAAAGTAACGTTCATGAGAGAACTAAAGGTAAAGTGTCCATTAGAAATTCTGGTCAGGGCATATTCTGGCAGTGGAGTCATTGTTCAATACTGTCTACAGGCTAAGAATGGACTGGCCTGATACACAGGCCTCTCGAGGAGTCAGAGGCCTGAATCTCATTGCAACAGTGGTGAAGTCTTAGGCCCTAAAATGCCTTCTGGGGTTTGATCTCAGATCTGGCCAAAAGAGGAAGACTTGTGAAAATGATCTCCTTGCACTTAGCGTACTTTTCTATTTTATTACCATAAACCTACTCATATCAGCTAATGATGTGAGAGAGGGAAAAGAGACAGAGAGAGTGAGCGAGCTCTCAGCCCATGTTCACAAAGGCTCAGGCACAGTAAAAGCCAGTGTGATGGACACAACAACTCAAGGAATGTTATTGGGACATCCATAACTCCTTATACTCCAACAGTTGCTTCCTGCTATGCTCATGCCACCCTTGAAGCCTACTTGTGGTGGCTGAACACCATCAATCTCCAAAGAGAACAGGCTCAATACAGGGCTCTGAAAATAAAAGTCAACATTATAGTTTCTCACAGAGGAAAAAGATGGGTTCAATTAACAGCTAATAGGAGAGGTGCTCTGTTTTACAAGGTAATAATACAGTTTCCAAGAGTGGAAGCTGAAAGACTAAAGGCTCAGGCTGAGTAATTCTCCCCACTCCATGAGGAAGCAGAATATGGCCATTATTCTATGGGAAACGATGGCCTTCTCTTTAATGAAAGAGTTTCCCTCAGGCATCCTCTTACCTGCAAACCCTCGCACGCTAACACAGCACACAGAATAAAAAATTGAACCCTAGCAATGTCTTCCCAATTTGATTTCCCTAGAAGTTAAAAAAAAAAAAAAAAAAAAACACCCTGAACTTCTCCCGGCCTCTCAACCTTTGCAGTTTTCTTAGCTGATCATAAAGATCATTGACAAGTTCAAGAAGATCCAGATGAAATTCGATCTAAATGTCAAGGGGCTGAGAGCCTGCAATAAACATAAAGCCTCCCATTTCAGTACGGAAGGATATTACCTGGAAGGATGCAGATACAAGTCTAAGGAAACCACAAAGAATGTGAATAATGTGAACACAGTCTCAGTCATCATATTCTTGAACTTGGGGATTCTCTTTGAAACATGAACAAGGCAACTTGGGGAAATAGGAGTAAAAGGTCATCCTACTTCATAGAATACCCATAACCTCCACAAGACATGTAAGATGGACACAGTAAGAGACCGTGCTTTTCAAGCTTACTTCCAAATGATTTATGTTGAATTTGCAACAGTTTCATGTAACAACCATGCCATAATGATGGCTGGCTCCTGAGAACAGCCCATTTAACTCTGTGATGAGTAGTATTATTTAAGCACCCTGCTTTTGGAGTCTGACTCAGCTGAATCTCAAATGCCAGGTATTCTCTCACTTATCTAGCAGGGAAACATTAGGCAAAATCTAGACTGCTCTGAGCTTTAGTTTCCTCACGTGTAAAATGAGACAATGATGCACCTGTCTTGAAAGACAACTGTGATGATTCAATGAAACTACACATTTAAAATGTTTAGCAAAGCATCCACACGAGTCATCACAAGCAAACACAGAGAAATCCTGCCTCAATTAAAATATTTTCAGGTTCCACATAACTTTATGTGCACAAGCTAACTGAAACTCTCATCTGGACCATTGTTGTGATATAGTGGGTTATGTCACCACCGACAATGCTGACATCCCATATGAGTACTGGTTTGAGTCCTGGCTGCCCCACTTCTGATCCATTTCCCTGCTAATGCACCTGGGAAAACAGCAGAGGATGGCCTAAGTCCTTGGGCCTCTGTACCCACATGGGAGACCAGGAAGAAGTTCCTGGCTCCTGGCTTTGGCCTGACCCAGCCCCGGTCATTGTAGCCATTTGGGGAGTGAATCAGAGAATGGAAGATCTCTCTTTGTCTCTCCCTCTCCCCTAACTCTTTCAAATAAATACATACATAAATATTTTTTAAAAAGCACTCATTTCTTGAGCTGAGTATTAATAACTACAACCATGTTCTTTTCCATCACATTCCTCCTAGTGTTCTTTTTTAAACACTAGCTAGGTACTGGGCTGGGTAAATCTCTTGACTAATTTGGTGTAGCAGTTTGAACGGTCTTTTTCTGCAAGCCTGACAAGGAGATAGCGGTAGACCACACAGAAAATCATGTCTGAGAATTTAAGCATCATATGTGGAGGGCCAAGATGAAATGTAAAAAGATAGATTCATCATCAGAGAAATGCAAATCGAAGCCATTCTATGATACTTTACATTCACTTAGGATGGCTATAAAAAAAAAAAGCAGACAATAGCATGTGTTGGTGAGTATGTGTTGAAGTTGGAACCCTTAAACATTGTTGGTAGGAATGTAAAATAGTGCAGCCACCACTGAAAAAACTTGGCAGTTCCTCACACAGTTAAGTATAGTTACCAGATGATCCAGTGATTTCTAAGTATATACCCAAAAGGACTGTAAATAGGTACTTACATAAGTACATGTTCTTTGCATCAAAATTAATAAAATTAGTAACCAAAATGTAGAATAAGACAAATGTCCATCTTCTGACAATTACAAAAGATGTGGCCCATACACACTCAGACTCATACTCACACACATACACACACATACACATATGAGAGGTCTTCAAAGAATTCAAGGAAATTTGGTATTATGCAAAATAATCCATGCTAACAGGCCCTAGGAAAAAAAGAGTTTCCTTATAGAAGTTGCCATTCAATGTGTTAAATGTGGAACCACAGGCTGGGGCCTGTTAGCATGGATTATTTTGCATAATACCAAATTTCTTTGAATTCTTTGAATACACAGATTGCAATCTTTTATACCAGATAAGGTTTCTCTTAATTCAGTTTTCCCACAAACTTTTTGAAGTCCCTGAGTATATACAATGGAATATTATTCAGCCCTCAAAGAAAATGAAATTCTGATGCATGCTACAGTATGTGTGAACTTAGAAAATACTAAGTGAAAGAACTCAGTCATGTAACACTACATATTTTATGGTTTTATTTATGTGCTATGAGCAGAAGAAGCAAATCTGGATCTCAAATCCCTCCCAGTCCCTGGGACAGGAAGCAATACATGCCCTTCAGTGAACAAAGAGCAGGGCTTGCATGCAAGCAAACTGGGCAACACCCAAGGGGCCTAAGGGACAGTGTCACAGTGCAGGCCTTTCCTTCATGCAGAGCCTTCTGAGGTGCTGTGGGCCCCCAAGGAGACGTTGACTCCTGAAAATAAATCAACACGTACTATTTTGCAGGGTACAAAGCAAGACTTTCTAAGCTGTTGGAGAGTTAATGAGCTTCTCAAAGGACAGCAACAACAGGTGATAATGTCCTCTGACACCACAGCAGCAGAGTGTGACGGGAGTAGTTTACCTCCTCCTGTGCTTTCTGGGCCTATCTCTTCTCTCCTCCCCTCTGTTCCTTCCTATCAATCCTTCCTAAATTTCTTCAGCAAGATAAGAATTACATATATTTTATTTTATCTTTTCTCCAAGCTTTACAGCCCCCTGTTTATAATTTTCAAAAGAGATAAGTTGATTATTTGTTTTTCCTCTCTTAAAAGACACCTCAAACCAAATTATGTGATGCATTAATGATCCATGTATGAATCGGTTAAGATTTTTTTTCCTTTATCACAGACAACAAAAGCATCTTTCCCCAAGACACTCTGCTCAACTGGATTGTCTGCAGAAAACATAAGAAGATAGAAAATTGGGACAATTAGTTGCCCGAGATAGGAAAAAGTGTTTGGTTGAAGGAAATGTTCTTGGATTCCAATTTCATTTTACTTACTACA